>NW_027363079.1:1605000-2182263 GCF_046119375.1 Phyllobates terribilis
TATTAAGCTACTTTGACCTCCACGTCTCTTTTACGGGGAATTGATATTGTCTTTATATTCCACTGTAACCTCCACCACTCTTCCAAGGGGCATTAAAACCATCTTGTTAAATCACTCTGTACTCCACAGCTCTTCCAAGGGGCATTAAAACCATCTTGTTAAGCTACTGTGATCTCCACGTCTCTTCCACAGGGTATTGATATTGTCTTTTTATTCCACTGTGACCTCCACCAATCTTCCAAGGGGCATTGATAATGTCTTTTTCTTCCACTAAGACCTCCACCACTCTTCCAAGGGGCATTAAAACCATCTTGTTAAGCTACTGTGACCTTCACCTATTTTCCAAGGGGCATTAAAACCGTCTTGTTAAACCACTCTGAACTCCACAGTTCTGCCAAGGGGCATTAAATCCGTCTTGATAATCTTCTGTGACCTCCACGTCTCTTCCACGCGGCAATGATATTGTATTTTTATTCCACTGCTACGTCCACCACTCTTACAAGTTGGAAATAAAACCGTCTTTTTAAGCTCCTGTGACCTCCATGTCTCTTCCATGGGGCACTGATAATGTCTTTTTATTCCAATGTAACCTCCACCACTTTTCCAAGGGGCAGAAAAACCATCTTGTTAAGCTACTGTGACCTCCATGTCTCTTCCAAGGGACATTAAAACCATCTTTTTAAACCTCTCTGAACACAACAGCTCTTCCAAGGGGCATTAAAACCGTCTTATTATGCTACTGTTACCTTCATGTCTCTTCCACGGGAAATTAATATTGTCTTTTCATTCCACTGCGTCCTCCACCACTCTTCCAAGCGGCATTAAATTTGTCTTGTTAAGTTACTGTGACCTCCACGTCTCTTCCACGGGGCATGGATATTGTCCTTTTATTCCACTGCGACCTCCACAACTCTTCCAAGGGGCATTAAAACCATCATGTTAAGCTACTGTGACCTCAACTTCTCTGCGAAGGGGCATTAAAACTTTCTTGTTAAACCACTCTGTACTCCACCACATTTCCAAGGGGTATTACAACCGTCTTGTTAAGCTACTGTGACCTCCACGTCTTTTCCACGGGGCATTAATATTGTCTTTTTATTCCACTGCAACCTCCACCTCTCTTCCAAGGTGCATTAAAACCGTCTTGTTAAGCTATTGTGACCTCCAAGTCTTTTCCACGGGGCATTGATATTGTCTTTTTATTCCACTGCGACCTCCACCACTCTTTCAAAGGGCATTAAAACTGTTTTGTTAAGCTACTGTGACCTCCACGTCTCTTCAACTGGGCATTGATATTGTCTTTTTTTTCCACTGCGACCTCCACCACTCTTCCAAGGGGCATTAAAACCGTCTTGTTAACCTACTGTGACATCCATGTCTCCTCCAAGGGGCATTAACACCGTCTTGTTAAACCACTCTGAATTCCACAGCTCTTCCAAGGGGCTGTAAAACCATGGTATTAAGCTACTTTGACCTCGACGTCTCTTCCACGGGGCAATGATAATGTCTTTTTATTCCTCTTCGACCTCCATCACTCTTCAAAGGGGCATGAAAACCATATTGTTAAGGTGCTGTGACCACCACGTCTCTTCCACGGGGCATTGATATTGTCTTTTTTCCACTGTGATCTCCACCACTCTTCCAAGGGGCATTGATATTATCTTTATATTCCATTGCGATCTCCACCACTCTTCCAAGGGACATTGAAACCGTCTTGTTAAGCTACTGTGATCTCCACGTATCTTCCACGGGGCATTGATATTGTCTTTTTATTCCACTGTAACCTCCACCACTCTTCCAAGGGGCATTAAAACCATTTTGTAAAGCTACTGTGACCTCCATGTCTCTTCCACGGGGCATTGATATTGTCTTTTTATTCCACTGCTACATCCACCACTCTTCCAAGTGGCAGTGATATTTTATTTTTATTCCACTGCGACCACCACCACTCTTCGAAGGGGCATTAAAACCGTCTTGTTAAGCTACTGTGACCTCCACGTCTCTTCCACGGGGCATTGATATTGTCTTTTTATTCCACTGCGACCTCCACCACTCTTCCAAGGGGCATTAAAACCGCCTTGTTAAGCTACTGTGGCCTCCACGTCTCATCCAAGTGGCATTGATTTTGTCTCTTTATTCCACTGCTACCTCCACCACTTTTCCAATGGGCATTGACATTGTCTTTTTATTCCACTGCTACATCCACCACTCTTCCAAGGGGCATTAAAACCGCCTTGTTAAGCTACTGTGACCTCTACGTCTCTTTCATGGGCCATTGATATTGACATTTTATTCCACTGCGACCTCAACCACTCTTCCAAGGGGCATTGATATTGTCTTTTTATTCCACTGCGACCACCACCACTCTTCGAAGGGGCATTAAAACGGTCTTGTTAAGCTACTGTGACATCCACGTCTCTTCCACGGGGCATTGATATTGTCTTTTTATTCCACTGCGACCTCCATCACTCTTCAAAGGGGTATTAAAACCGTATTGTTAAGCTGCTGTGACCACCACATCTCTTCCACGGGGCATTGATATTGTCTTTTTTCCACTGTGATCTCCACCACTCTTCCAAGGGGCATTGATATTATCTTTATATTCCACTGCGATCTCCACCACTCTTCCAAGGGACATTGAAACCGTCTTGTTAAGCTACTGTGATCTCCACGTCTCTTCCACGGGGCATTGATATTGTCTTTTTATTCCACTGTAACCTCCACCACTCTTCCAAGGGGCATTAAAACCGTCTTGTAAAGCTACTGTGACCTCCACGTCTCTTCCACTTGGCATTGATATTGTCTTTTAATTCCACTGCGACCTCCACCACTCCTCCAAGGGTGATTGATATTTTCTTTTTTTTCCATTGCGACCTCCACTACTCTTCCAAGGGGCAAAAAAAACATCTTGCTAAGCTTCTGTGACCTCCACGTCTATTCCACGGGGCATTGATATTGTCTTTTTATTCCATTGTAACCTCCACCACTTTTCCAAGGGGCATTAAAACCGTCTTGTTAAGCTACAGTTACCTTCACGTCTCTTCCAGGGGGCATTAAAACCGTCTTGTTAAGCCACTCTGAACTCCACAGCTCTGTCCTCTGCCAAGGGGCATTAAAATTATCTGGTTAACCTAATGTGACCTCCACGTCTCTTCCACTACGCATTGATGTAGTGTTTTTATTCCACTGTAACCTCCACCACTCTTCCAAGGGGCATTAAAATCATCTTGTAAAGCTACTGTGACCTTCACATCTCTTCCAAGGGACATTAAAATCGTCGTGTTAAACCACTCTGAACTCCACAGCTCTGCCAAGGTGCATTAAAACCGTCTTGATAATCTACTGTGACCTCCATGTCTCTTCTACGTGGCAATGATATTTTCTTTTTATTCCACTGAGATCACAACCACTCTTCAAAGGGGCAATAAAACTGTCTTGTTAAGCCACTGTGACCTCCGCGTCTCTTCCTCGGGGCATTGATATTGTCTTTTTATTCCGCTGTAACCTCCACCACTCTTCCAAGGGGCATTAAAACCGTCTTGTTAAGTTAATGTGACCTTCACGTCTCTTCCACTGGGCATTGATATTGTCTTTTTATTCCACTGCGACCTTCACCACTTTTCCAAGGGGCATTGATATTGTCTTTTTATTCCACTGTGACCACCACCACTCATCGAAGGGGCATTAAAACCGTCTTGTTAAGCTACTGTGACATCCACGTCTCTTCCACGGGGCATTGACATTGTCTTTTTATTCCACTGTGACCTCCATCACTCTTCAAAGGGGTATTAAAACCGTATTGTTAAGCTGCTGTGACCACCACATTTCTTCCACGGGGCATTGATATTGTCTTTTTTCCATTGTGATCTCCACCACTCTTCCAAGGGGCATTCATATTATCTTTATATTCCACTGCGATCTCCACCACTCTTCCAAGGTACATTAAAACAGTCTTGTTAAGCTACTGTGACCTCCACGTCTCTTCCATGGGGCATTGATATTGTCTTTTTATTCCACTGTAACCTCCACGACTCTTCCAAAGGGCTTTAAAACCGTCTTGCTACGCTACTATGACCTTCACGTCTCTTCAACGGGACATTGATATTGTGTTTTTATTCCACTGCGACCTCCACCACTCCTCAAAGGGTGATTGATATTTTCTTTTTTTTCCATTGCGACCTCCACTACTCTTCCAAGCGGCAAAAAAAACATCTTGCTAAGCTACTGTGACCTCCACGTCTATTCCACGGGGCATTGATATTGTCTTTTTATTCCATTGTAACCTCCACCACTCTTCCAAGGGGCATTAAAACCGTCTTGTTAAGCTACAGTTACCTTCATGTCTCTTCCAAGGGGCATTAAAATCGTCTTGTTAAGCCACTCTGAACTCCACAGCTCTGCCCTCTGCCAAGGGGCATTAAAATTATCTGGTTAACCTATTGTGACCTCCACGTCTCTTCTACTGGGCATTGATGTAGTGTTTTTATTCCACTGTAACCTCCACCACTCTTCCAAGGGGCATTAAAATCGTCTTGTAAAGCTACTGTGACCTTAACATCTCTTCCAAGGGACATTAAAATCGTCTTGTTAAACCACTCTGAACTCCACAGCTCTGCCAAGGTGCATTAAAACCGTCTTGATAATCTACTGTGACCTCCATGTGTCTTCCACGCGGCAATGATATTGTCTTTATATTCCACTGCAATCACAACCACTCTTCCAAGGGGCAATAAAACTGTCTTGTTAAGCCACTGTGACCTCCTTGTCTCTTCCACGGGGCATTGATATTGTCTTTTTATTCCGCTGTAACCTCCACCACTCTTCCAAGGGGCATTAAAATCGTCTTGTTAAGCTACTGTGACCTTCACGTCTCTTCCACTGGGCATTGATATTGTCTTTTTATTCCACTACGACCTCCACCACTCTTCCAAGGGGCATTGATATTGTCATTTTATTTTACTGCGAACCACCACCACTCTTCCAAGAGGCATTAAAATCGTCTTGTTACGCTACTGTGACCTCCTCTTCTCTTCCACTGGGCATTAATATTGTCTTTATATTCCACTGTAACCTCCACCACTCTTCCAAGGGGCATTAAACCTTTCCTCTTAAGCTACTGTGACCTCCACGTCTCTTCCAAGGGGAATTAAAACCGTCTTGTTAAACCACTCTGAACTCCACAGCTCTTCCAAGGGGCATTAAATCCGTCTTATTAAGCTACTTTGACTTCCACGTCTCTTTTACGGGGAATTGATATTGTCTTTATATTCCACTGTAACCTCCACCACTCTCCCAAGGGGCATTAAACCTTCTTGTTAAGCTACTGTGATCTCCACGTCTCTTCCAAGGGGTATTGATATTGTCTTTTTATTCCACTGTGACCTCCACCAATCTTCCAAGGGGCATTGATAATGTCTTTTTATTCCACTAAGACCTCCACCACTCTTCCAAGGGGCATTAAAACCGTCTTGTTAAGCTACTGTGACCTTCACCTCTTTTCCAAGGGGCATTAAAACCGTCTTGTTAAACCACTCTGAACTCCACAGTTCTGCCAAGGGGCATTAAATCCGTCTTGATAATCTACTGTGACCTCCACGTCTCTTCCACGCGGCAATGATATTGTATTTTTATTCCACTGCGACGTCCACCACTCTTACAAGTTGGAAATAAAACCGTCTTGTTAAGCTACTGTGACCTCCATGTCTCTTCCATGGGGCACTGGTAATGTCTTTTTATTCCAATGTAACCTCCACCACTTTTCCAAGGGGCACGAAAACTGTCTTGTTAAGCTACTGTGACCTCCATGTCTCTTCCAAGGGACATTAAAGCCATCTTTTTAAACCTCTCTGAACTCCACAGCTCTTCCAAGGGGCATTAAAACCGTCTTTTTATGCTACTGTTACCTCCATGTCTCTTAAACGGGATATTGATATTGTCTTTTCATTCCACTGCGTCCTCCACCACTCTTCCAAGGGGCATTAAATTTGTCTGGTTAAGCTACTGTGACCTCCACGTCTCTTCCACGGGGCATTGATATTGTCTTTTTATTCCACTGCGACCTCCACCACTCTTCCAAGGGGCATTAAAACCATCTTGTTTAGCTGCTGCGACCTCCACTTCTCTGCCAAGGGGCATTAAAACTTTCTTTTTAAACCACTCTGTACTCCACCACATTTCCAAGGGGCATTAAAACCGTCTTGTTAAGCTACTGTGACCTCCATGTCTCTTCCACGGGGCATTAATATTGTCTTTTTATTCCACTGCAACCTCCACCACTCTTCCAAGGGGCATTAAAACCGTCTTGTTAAGCTGCTGTGACCCTCCAAGTCTTTTCCACGGGGCATTGATATTGTCTTTTTATTCCACTGCGACCTCCACCACTCTTTCAAAGGGCATTAAAACTGTTTTGTTAAGCTACTGTGACCTCCACGTCTCTTCAACTGGGCATTGATATTGTCTTTTTTTTCCACTGCGACTTACACCACTCATCCAAGGGACATTAAAACCGTCTTGTTAAGCTACTGTGACCTCCATGTCTCTTCCAAGGGGCATTACCACCATCTTGTTAAACCACTCTGAATTCCACACCTCTTCCAATGGGCAGTAAAGCCATGTTATTAAGCTACTTTGACCTCGACGTCTCTTCCACGGGGCAATGATAATGTCTTTTTATACCACTTCGACCTCCATCACTCTTCAAAGGGGCATTAAAACAGTATTGTTAAGTTGCTGTGACCACCACGTCTCTTCCACGGGGCATTGATATTGTCTTTTTTCCACTGTGATCTCCACCAGTCTTCCAAGGGGCATTGATATTATCTTTATATTCCACTGCGATCTCCACCACTCTTCCAAGGGACATTGAAATCATTTTGTTAAGCTACTGTGATCTACACTTCTCTTCCACGGGGACTTGATATTGTCTTTTTATTCCACTGTAACCTCCACCACTCTTCCAAGGGGCATTAAAACTGTTTTGTAAAGCTACTGTGACCTCCATGTCTCTTCCACGGGGCATAGATATTGTCTTTTTATTCCACTGCTACCTCCACCACTCTTCCAAGGGGTATTGATATTGTCTTTTTATTCCACTGCTACCACCACCACTCTTCGAAGGGGCATTAAAACCGTCTTGTTAAGCTACTGTGACCTCCACGTCTCTTCCACGGGGAATTGATATTGTATTTTTATTCCACTGCGACCTCCACCACTCTTCCAAGGGGCATTAGAACCGCCTTGTTAAGCTACTGTGGCCCCCACGTCTCATCCAAGGGGCATTGATTTTGTCTTTTTATTCCACTGCTACCTCCACCACTTTTCCAATGGGCATTAAAACCATCTTCTTAAGCTACTGTGACCTCTACGTCTCTTCCACGGGGCATTGATATTGTCATTTTATTCCACTGCGACCTCCACCACTCTTCCAAGGTGCATTGATATTGTCTTTTTATTCCACTGCGACCACCATAACTCTTCGAAGGGGCATTAAAACCGTCTTGTTAAGCTACTGTGACATCCAGGTCTCTTCCACGGGGCATTGATATTGTCTTTTTATTCCACTGCGACCTCCATCACTCTTCAAAGGGGTATTAAAACTGTATTGTTAAGCTGCTGTGACCACGACATCTCTTCCACGGGGCATTGATATTGTCTTTTTTCCACTGTGATCTCCACCACTCTTCCAAGGGGCATTCATATTATCTTTATATTCCACTGCGATCTCCACCACTCTTCCAAGGGGCATTGAAACCGTCTTGTTAAGCTACTGTGATCTCCACGTCTCTTCCACGGGGCATTGATATTGTCTTTTTATTACACTGTAACCTCCACCACTCTTCCAAGGGGCATTAAAACCATCTTGTAAAGCTACTGTGACCTCCACGTCTCTTCCAAGGGGCAATGATATTGTCTTTTTATTCCACTGCGACCACCACTACTCTTCGAAGGGGCATTAAAACCATTTTGTTAAGCTACTGTGATCTACACTTCTCTTCCACAGGGAATTGATATTGTCTTTTTATTCCACTGTAACCTCCACCACTCTTCCAAGGGGCATTAAAACTGTTTTGTAAAGCTACTGTGACCTCCATGTCTCTTCCACGGGGCATAGATATTGTCTTTTTATTCCACTGCTACCTCCACCACTCTTCCAAGGGGCATTGATATTGTCTTTTTATTCCACTGCGATCACCACCACTCTTCGAAGGGGCATTAAAACCGTCTTGTTAAGCTACTGTGACCTCCACGTCTCTTCCACGGGGCATTGATATTGTATTTTTATTCCACTGCGACCTCCACCACTCTTCCAAGGGGCATTAGAACCGCCTTGTTAAGCTACTGTGGCCCCCACGTCTCATCCAAGGGGCATTGATTTTGTCTTTTTATTCCACTGCTACCTCCACCACTTTTCCAATGGGCATTAAAACCATCTTCTTAAGCTACTGTGACCTCTACGTCTCTTCCACAGGGCATTGATATTGTCATTTTATTCCACTGCGACCTCCACCACTCTTCCAAGGGGCATTGATATTGTCTTTTTATTCCACTGCGACCACCATAACTCTTCGAAGGGGCATTAAAACCGTCTTGTTAAGCTACTGTGACATCCAGGTCTCTTCCACGGGGCATTGATATTGTCTTTTTATTCCACTGCGACCTCCATCACTCTTCAAAAGGGTATTAAAACTGTATTGTTAAGCTGCTGTGACCACGACATCTCTTCCACGGGGCATTGATATTGTCTTTTTTCCACTGTGATCTCCACCACTCTTCCAAGGGGCATTGATATTATCTTTATATTCCACTGCGATCTCCACCACTCTTCCAAGGGGCATTGAAACCGTTTTGTTAAGCTACTGTGATCTCCACGTCTCTTCCACGGGGCATTGATATTGTCTTTTTATTACACTGTAACCTCCACCACTCTTCCAAGGGGCATAAAAACCATCTTGTAAAGCTACTGTGACCTCCACGTCTCTTCCAAGGGGCATTGATATTGTCTTTTTATTCCACTGCGACCACCACTACTCTTCGAAGGGACATTAAAACCATTTTGTTAAGCTACTGTGACCTCCACGTCTCTTCCACGGGGCGTTGATATTGTCTTTTTATTCCACTGCGACCTCCACCACTCTTCCAAGGGGCATTGATATTGTCTTTTTATTCCACTGCGACCACCACCACTCTTCGAAGGTGCATTAAAACCGACTTGTTAAGCTACTGTGACCTCCACGTCTCTTCCACGGGGCATTGATATTGTCTTTTTATTCCACTGCGACCTCCACCACTCTTCCAAGGGGCATTAAAACCGTCTTGTTAAGCTACTGTGACCTCCACGTCTCTTCTACGGGGCACTGATATTGTCTTTTTATTCCCTGCGACCTACACCACTCTTCCAAGGGGCAATAAAATTTTCTTTTTAAGCAACTGTGACCTCCACGTTTCTTCCACGGGGCAGAGATATTTTCTTTTTATTCCACTGCGACATCCACCACTCTTCCAAGGTGCATTGATATTGTCTTTTTATTCCACTGCAACCTCCAACACTCTTCCAAGGGGCATTAAAACTGTCTTGATAAGCTACTGTGACCGCCACATCTCTTCCACGGGGCGTTGATATTATCTTTTTATTCCAATGTAACCTTCACCACCTTTCCAACGTGCATTAGAACTGCCTTGTTAAGCTACTGTGGCCTCCCCGTCTCATCCAAGGGGAATTAAAACCGTCTTGTTAAACCAATCTGAACTCCACAGCTCTTCCAAGGGGCATTAAAACCGTCTTGTTAAGCTACTGTGACCTCCACGTATATTCCACGGGGCATTTATATTGACTTTTTAATCCAATGCGATCTCCACCACTCTTCCAAGGGGCATTAAAACTGTGTTGTTAAGCTACTGTGACCTCGACATCTCTTCCACGGGGCATTGAAATTGTCTTTTTCTTCCACTGTAACCTCCACCACTTTTCCAATGGGCATTAAAACTCTCTTTTTAAGCTACTGTGACCGCCACGTCTCATCCAAGGATCATTAATACCGTCTTTATAAACCACTCTGAACTTCACAGCTCTTCCAAGGTATATTAAAACCATCTTGTTAAGCTACTTTGACCTCCACGTCTCTTCCACGGGGCATTAATATTGGCTTTTTATTCCACTGCGACCTCCACCACTCTTCCAAGGGGCATTAAAACCATCTTGTTAAGCTACTTCTACGTTCACGTCTCTTGCACGGGGCATTGATATTCTCTTTTTACTCCACTGCAACCTCCACCACTCTTCTAAGGGGCACTAAACCTGTATTGTTAAGCTACTGTGACCACAATGTCTCTTCCACAGGGCATTGATATTGTCTTTTTATTCCACTGCGACCTCCACCAATCTTCCAAGTGGCATTAAAACAGTCTTGTTAAGCTACTATTACCTCCACGTCTCTTCCACGGGGCATTGATATTGTCTTTTTATTCCACTGCGACCAACATCACTCTTCCAAGGAACATTGATATTGTCTTTTTATTCCACTGCGACCCCCACAGCTCTTCCAACGGGCATTAAAACCGTCTTGTTAAGCTACTGTGACTTCCACGTCTCTTCCAAGGGGCATTAAAACCGTCTTGTTAAACCTCTCTCAACTCCACAGCTCTTCCAAGGGGCATTAAAACAGTCTTATAAAGCTACTGTGACCTCCACGTTTCTTCCACTGGGCATTGATATTGTCTTTTTATTCCAATGTAACCTACACCACGATTCCAATTGGCACTAAAACCGTCTTGTTAAGCTACTGTGACCTCCATGCCTCTTCCAAGGGGCATTAAAACTGTCTTGTTAAACCTCTCTGAACTACACAGTTCTTCCAAGGGGCATTAAAACAGTCTTGTTATGCTACTGTGACCTTCATGTCTGTTCCACTGGGTATTGATATTGTCTTCTTATACCACTGCGACCTCCACCACTCTTCCAAGGGGCTTTAAAATAGCCTTGTTAAGATACTGTGACCTCCACGTCCCTTCTACGGGGCATTGATATTGTCTTTTTATTCCACTGTATCCTCCACCACTCTTCCAAAGGGCATTAAAACTGTCTTGTTAAGCTACTGTCATCTTCACGTCTCTTCCAAGGGGCATTAAATCCTTCTTGTTAAACCACTCTGAATGCCACAGCTCTGCCAAGGGGCATTAAAAAGTGTCTTGTTAAGCTACTGTGGCCTCCATGTCTTTTCCACAGGGCATTGATATTGTCTTTTTTTTTCACTGTAACCTCCACCACTCTTCCAAGAGGCATTAAAACTGTCTTGTTAAGCTACTGCTACCTCCACGTCTCTTCCAAGGGGCATTAAAACCATCTTGTTAAACCACTCTGTGCTCCACAGCTTTTCCAAGGGGCATTAAAACCATCTTGTTAAGCTACTGTGACCTCCACGTCTCTTCCACGGGGCATTGATATTGTCTTTTTATTCCACAGCGACCCCCACTACTCTTCCAATGGGCATTAAAACCGTCTTGTTAAGCGACTCTGACCTCCACGTCTCTTCCACGGGGCATTGATTTTGTCTTTTTATTCCACTGCTACCTCCACCACTCTTCCACGGGGCATGAAAACCATTTTGTTAAATTTCTGTGACCTCCATGTCTCTTCTACGGGGAATTGATATTGTCTTTTTAGTCCAATACGATCTCCACCACTCTTCCAAGGGGCATTGATATTGTCTTTTTATTCCACTGCAACCGCCACAACTTTTCTAAGGGCCATTAAAACCATCTTGTTAAGCTACTGTGACCTCCACGTCTCTTACACGGGGCATTGATATTGTTTTTTTATTCCACTGCGACATCCACCACTCTTCCAAGGGGCATTAAAACCGCTTTGTTAAACTACTGTGACCTCCACGTCTCTTCCACGGGGCATTGATATTGTATTTTTATTCCACAGCGACCTCCACGACTCTTCCAAGGGGCATTAAAACCGTCTTGTTAAGCTACTGTGACCTCCACGTCTTTTCCAAGGGGCATTGATATTGTCTTCTTATTCCACTGCGACCTCCACCCATCTTCCAAGCGGCCTTAAAACTGTCTTGTTAAGCTACTATTACCCCCACGTCTCTTCCACGGGGCATTGATATTGTCTTTTTATTCCACTGCAACCAACATCACTCTTCCAAGTAACATTGATATTGTCTTTTTATTCCACTGCGACCCCCACAACTCTTCCAACGGGCATTAAAACCATCTTGTTAAGCTACTGTGACTTCCACGTCTCTTCCAAGGGGCATTAAAACCGCCTTGTTAAACCTCTCTGAACTCCACAGCTCTTCCAAGGGGCATTAAAACTGTCTTGTTATGCTACTGTGACCTCCACATTTCTTCCAATGGGCATTGATATTGTCTTTTTATTCCAATGTAACCTACACCACGATTCCAATTGGCACTAAAACCGTCTTGTTAAGCTACTGTGACCTCCACGTCTCTTCCAAGTGGCATTAAAACTGTCTTGTTAAACCTCTCTGAACTCCACAGTTCTTCCAAGGGGCATTAAAACAGTCTTGTTATGCTACTGAGACCTTCATGGCTGTTCCACTGGGTATTGATATTGTCTTCTTATACCACTGCTACCTCCACCACTCTTCCAAGGGGCATTAAAATAGTCTTGTTACGCTACTGTGACCTCCACGTCCCTTCTACGGGGCATTGATATTGTCTTTTTATTCCACTGCAACCTCCACCACTCTTCCAAGGGGCATTGTTATTGTTTTTTTATTCCACTGCGACCTCCACTACTCTTCCAAGGGACTTTGATATTGTCTTTTTATTACTCTGCGACCTCCACCAAGGGGCAATAAAGCCATCTTTTTAAGCTACTGTGACCTCCAAGTCTCTTCCACGGGGCATTCATATTGTCTTTTTATTCCACTGTAACCTCCACCACTCTTCCAAGGGGCATTAAAACTGTCTTGTTAAGCTACTGTCATCTTCACGTCTCTTCAAAGGGGCATTAAATCCTTCTTGTTAAACCACTCTGAATGCCACAGCTCTGCCAAGGGGCATTAAAAAGTGTCTTGTTAAGCTACTGTGGCCTCCACGTCTTTTCCACAGGGCATTGATATTGTCTTTTTTTTTCACTGTAACCTCCACCACTCTTACAAGAGGCATGAAAACTGTCTTGTTAAGCTACTGCTACCTCCACGTCTCTTCCAAAGGGCTTTAAAACCATCTTGTTAAACCGCTCTGTACTCCACAGCTCTTCCAAGGTGCATTAAAACCATCTTGTTAAGCTACTGTAACCTCCACGTCTCTTCTACGGGGCATTGATTTTGTCTTTTTATTCCACTGCTACCTCCACCACTCTTCCACGGGGCATGAAAACCATTTTGTTAAGTTTCTGTGACCTCCATGTCTCTTCTACGGGGAATTGATATTGTCTTTTTAGTCCAATACGACCTCCACCACTCATCCAAGGGGCATTATTATTGTCTTTTTATTCCACTGCAACCGCCACAACTTTTCTAAGGGCCATTAAAACCATCTTGTTAAGCTACTGTGACCTCCACGTCTCTTACACGGGACATTGATATTGTTTTTTTATTCCACTGTGACCTCCACCACTCTTCCAAGGGGCATTAAAACCGCTTTGTTAAACTACTGTGACCTACACGTCTTTTCCACGGGGCATTGATATTGTATTTTTATTCCACAGCGACCTCCACTACTCTTCCAAGGGGCATTAAAACCGTCTTGTTAAGCTACTGTGACCTCCACGTCTTTTCCAAGGGGCATTGATTTTGTCTTTTTATTCGAATGCGACCTCCACCACTCTTCCAAGGAACATTGATATTGTCTTTTTATTCCACTGCGACCTCCACCCCTTTTCTAAGGGCCATTAAAACCAACTTGTTAAGCTACTGTGACCTCCACGTCTCTTGCACCGGGCATTGATATTGTATTTTTATTCCACTGCAAACTCCACCACTCTTTTAAGGGGCATTACAACTGTCTTTTTAAGCTATTTAGATCTCCACGTCTCTTCCCCGGGGCATTGATATTGTCTTTTTATTCCACTGTAACCTCCACCACTCTTCTAAGGTGCAGTAAAACCATCTTGTAATGCTAATGTGACCACCACGTCTCTTCCAAAAGGCATTAAAACCATCTTGTAAAATCAATCTGAACTCCACAGCTCTTCCAAGGGGCATTAAAACTGTACTGTTAAGGTAGTGTGACCTCCACGTCTCTTCCAAGGGGCATTGAAATTGTCTTTTTATTCCACAGCGACCTCCACCACTCTTCCAAGTAGTATTAAAATCGTCCTGTTAAGCTGCTGTGAAATCCACGTCTCTTCCACGGGGCATTGATTTTGTCTTTTTATTCCACTGTAACCTCCATCACTTTTCCAAGGGGCATTAAAACCATCTTGTAAAGCTAATGTGGCCTCCACGTCTCTTCCAAGGGTCAATAAAACCATCTTGTAAAACCACTCTGAACTCCACCACTTTTCCAAGAGACATTTAAACCGTCTTGTTAAGCTACTGTGATCTCCACGTCTCTTCGAAGGGGCATTGATATTGTCTTTTTATTCCACTGCGACCTCCAGCAATCTTCCAAGGGGTATTGATATTGTCTTTTTATTCCACTGCAACCTCTAGCACTCTTCCAAGGGGCCTTGATATTGTTGTTTTATTAAACTGCGAACTCCACCACTCCTCCAACGGGCATTAAAACCGTCTTGTTAAGTTACTGTGACCTCAACGTCTCTTCCACGGGGCATTGATATTGTCTTTTTATTTCACTGTAACCTCCACCACTCTTCCAAGGGGCATTAATACCGTTTTTTTAAGCTACTGTAACCTCCACGTCTCTTCCAAGGGGCTTTCAAACCGTCTTGTTAAACCACTCTGAACTCCACAGCTCTTCCAAGGGGGAGTAAATCTGACTTGTTAAGCTACTGTGACCTCCACGTTTCTTCTACGGGGCATTAATATTGTCTTTTTATTCCACTTCGAACTCCAACACTCTTCCAAAGGGCATTTAAACCGTCTTGTTTAGCTACTGTGACCTCCACGTCTCATCCAAGGTGCATTCATTTATTTTTTTTTATTCCACTGCGACCTCCACAACACTTCCAATGGACATTGATATTGTCATTTTATTCCATTGCGACCTCCACCACTCTTCCAAGGGGCCGTGATATTGTCTTTTCATTCCACTTCGAAATCCACCATTCTTCCAAGGGGCATTGATATTGTCTTTTCATTCCACTGCGAAATCCACCACTCTTTTAAGCGGCATTACAATTGTCTTTTTAAGCTATTTAGATCTCCACGTCTCTTCCCCGGGGCATTGATTTTGTCTTTTTATTCCACTGTAACCTCCATCACTCTTCCAGGGGGCTTTAAAACCATCTTGTAAAGCTAATGTAACCTCCACGTCTTTTCCAAGGGTCAATAAAACCATCTTGTAAAACCACTCTGAACTCCACCACTTTTCCAAGGAGCATTTAAACCATCTTGTTAAGCTACTGTGACCTCCACGTCTCTTCCAAGGGGCATTGATATTGTCTTTTTATTCCACTGCGACCTCTACCACTCTTCCAAGGGGCATTAAAACCGTCATTTTAAGATACTGTGACCTCCACGTCTCTTCCAAGGGGCATTCAAACCGTCTTGGTAAACCACTGTGAACTCCACCACTCTTCCAAGGGGAATTTAAACTGTCTTGTTAAGCTACTGTGACCTCCACGTCTCTTGCAAGGGGCATTGATATCGTCATTTTATTCCACTGTGAGCTCCACCACTCTACCAAGGGGCATTTATATTGTCTTTTTTTTCCACTGCGACCTCCACCACTCTTCCAAAGGGCCTTGATAATGTGTTTTTATTCCACTGCAAACTCCACAACTCTTCCAAAAGGCATTAAAACCATCTTGTTATGCTACTGTGACCTCCATGTCTCTTCCACGCGGCATTAATATTGTCTTTAAATTCCATTGTAACCTTTACCACTCTTCCAAAGGGCAATATAACCATATTGTTAAGCTACTTTGAGCTCCACGTCTCTTCCAAGGGGCATTGATATTGTCGTTTTATTCCCTGCGACCTCCACCACTCTTCCAAGGGGCAATAAAACCGTCTTTTTAAGGTATTGTGACCTCCACGTTTGTTCCTCGGGGCATTGATATTGTCTTTATATTCCACTGCGACATCCACCACTCTTCCAAGGGGCATTAAAACTGTCTTGTTAAGCTACTGTGACCTCCACGTCTCTTCCACGGGGCATTGATATTGTCTTTCTATTCCACTTTAACCTTCACCACCTTTCCAAGGGGCATTAGAACCACCTTGTTAAGCTACTGTGGCCTCCATGTCTCATCCAAGGGGCATAAAAACCATCTTGTTAAACCACTCTGAACTCCACAGCTCATCCAAGGGGCATTAAAAACGTCTTGTTAAGGTACTGTGACCTCCACGTCTATTCCATGGGGCATTGATATTGTCTTTTTATTCCACTGCGACCTCCACCACTCTTCCAAGGGGCATTGATATTGTCTTTTTATTCAAGTGCGATATCTACCACTCTTCCAAGGGGCATTAAAACTGTCTAATTAAGCTACTGTGTCCTCCACGTCTCTTCCAAGAGCCATTGATATCGTCTTTTTATTCCACTGCGACCTCCAACACTCTTCCAAGGGGCATTAAAACCGTCTTGTTAAGCTACTGTGACCTCCACGTCTCTTCCAAGGGGCATTGATATTGTCTTTTTATTCCACTGCGACCTCCAGCAATCTTCCACGGGGTATTGATATTGTCTTTTTATTCCACTGCAACCTCCACCACTCCTCCAAGGGGCCTTGATATTGTCGTTTTATTAAACTGCGAACTCCACCACTCCTTCAAAGGGCATTAAAACCGTCTTGTTAAGTTACTGTGACCTCCACGTCTCTTCCACGGGGCATTGATATCGTCTTTTTATTCCACTGCAACCTCCACCACTCTCCAAAGGGCATTGATATTTTCTTTTTATTCCACTGCAACCTCCAGCACTCTTCCAAGGGGCAAAAAAAACATTTTGTTAAGCTACTGTGACCTCCACTTCTCTTCGACGGGGCATTGATATTGTCTTTTTATTTCACTGTAACCTCCACCACTCTTCCAAGGGGCATTAATACCGTTTTTTTAAGCTACTGTGACCTCCACGTCTCTTCCAAGGGGCTTTCAAACCGTCTTGTTAAACCACTCTGAACTCCTCAGCTCTTCCAAGGGGGAGTAAAACTGACTTATTAAGCTACTGTCACCTCCACGTTTCTTCTACGGGGCATTAATATTGTCTTTTTATTCCACTTCGAACTCCAACACTCTTCCAAGGGGCATTTAAACCGTCTTGTTTCAAACTCCAACACTCTTCCAAGGGGTATTTAAACTGTCTTGTTAAGCTACTGTGACCTCCACGTCTCATCCAAGGGGCATTCATTTATTTTTTTTTATTCCATTGCGACCTCCACCACTCTTCCAAGGGGCCGTGATATTGTCTTTTTATTACACTGCGAACTCCACCATTCTTCCAAGGGGCATTAAAACCATCTTGTAAAGCTAAAATGACCTCCACGTCTCTTCCACGGGGAATTGATGTCTTTTTAATCCACTGCGACTTCCACCACTCTTACAAGGGGCATTAAAACCATCTTGTTATGCTTCTTTGACCTCCACGTCTCTTCCCCGAGGCATTGATATTGTCTTTTATTCCACTGCGACCTCCACCATTCTTCCAAGCGGCATTGATATTGTCTTTTTATTCCACTGCGACCTCTACCACTCTTCCAAGGGGCATTAAAACCGTCATTTTAAGATACTGTGACCTCCACGTCTCTTCCAAGGGGCATTCAAACCGTCTTGGTAAACCACTGTGAACTCCACCACTCTTCCAAGGGGAATTTAAACTGTCTTGTTAAGCTACTGTGACCTCCACGTCTCTTGCAAGGGGCATTGATATCGTCATTTTATTCCACTGTGAGCTCCACCACTCTACCAAGGGGCATTTATATTGTCTTTTTTTTCCACTGCGACCTCCACCACTCTTCCAAAGGGCCTTGATAATGTGTTTTTATTCCACTGCAAACTCCACAACTCTTCCAAAAGGCATTAAAACCATCTTGTTATGCTACTGTGACCTCCATGTCTCTTCCACGCGGCATTAATATTGTCTTTAAATTCCATTGTAACCTTTACCACTCTTCCAAAGGGCAATATAACCATATTGTTAAGCTACTTTGAGCTCCACGTCTCTTCCAAGGGGCATTGATATTGTCGTTTTATTCCCTGCGACCTCCACCACTCTTCCAAGGGGCAATAAAACCGTCTTTTTAAGGTATTGTGACCTCCACGTTTGTTCCTCGGGGCATTGATATTGTCTTTATATTCCACTGCGACATCCACCACTCTTCCAAGGGGCATTAAAACTGTCTTGTTAAGCTACTGTGACCTCCACGTGTCTTCCACGGGGCATTGATATTGTCTTTCTATTCCACTTTAACCTTCACCACCTTTCCAAGGGGCATTAGAACCACCTTGTTAAGCTACTGTGGCCTCCATGTCTCATCCAAGGGGCATAAAAACCATCTTGTTAAACCACTCTGAACTCCACAGCTCATCCAAGGGGCATTAAAAACGTCTTGTTAAGGTACTGTGACCTCCACGTCTATTCCATGGGGCATTGATATTGTCTTTTTATTCCACTGCGACCTCCACCACTCTTCCAAGGGGCATTGATATTGTCTTTTTATTCAAGTGCGATATCTACCACTCTTCCAAGGGGCATTAAAACTGTCTAATTAAGCTACTGTGTCCTCCACGTCTCTTCCAAGAGCCATTGATATCGTCTTTTTATTCCACTGCGACCTCCAACACTCTTCCAAGGGGCATTAAAACCGTCTTGTTAAGCTACAGTGACCTCCACGTCTCTTCCACAGGGCATTGATATTGTCTTTTTATTCCACTTTAACCTTCATCACCTTTCCAAGGGGCATGAGAACCTCGTTGTTAAGCTACTGTGGTCTCCACGTCTCATCCAAGGGGCATTAAAACCATCTTGTTAAACCACTCTCAACTCCACAGTTCTTCCAAGGGGCATTAAAACCGTCTTGTTAAGCTACTGTGACATCCACGTCTATTCCACGGAGCATTGATATTGTATTTTTATTCCACTGCGACCTCCACCACTCTTCCAAGGGGGATTGATATTGTCTTTTTATTCCACTGCGATCTCCACCACTCTTTCAAGGGGCATTAAAACTATCTTGTTAAGCTACTGTGTCCTCCACGTCTCTTCCAAGAACCATTGATATCATCTTTTTATTCCACTGCGACCTCCACCACTCTTCCAAGGGGCATTAAAACTGTCTTGTTAAGCTACTGTGACCTCCACGTCTCTCCACGGATCATTGATAGTGTCTATTTTTTCCACTGTAACCTCCACCACTCTTCCAAGGGGCAATAGAACCGTATTGTTAAGCTAATTTGACCTCCACGTCTCTTCCATGGGGCATTGATTTTGTCTATTTCTTCCCTGCGACCCCCAACACTCTTCCAAGGGCTATTGATATTGTCTTTTTATTCCACTGCAACCTTCACCACTCTTCCAAGAGGCTTTAAAACCATTTTGTTAAGCTACTGTGACCTCCACGTCTCTTCCACGGGGCAATGATATTGTCTTTTTATTTCACTGTAATCTCGCCCACTCCTCCAAGTGGCATTAATACCGTGTTTTTCAGCTACTGTGACCTCCATGTCTCTTCAAAGGGGCATTCAAACCTTCTTGTTAAATCACTCTGAACTCCACAGCTCTTCGAAGGGGCATTAAAACTTTCTTGTTAAGCTACTGTGACTTCCACGTCTCTTCTACAGGGCATTAACATTGTCTTTTTATTCCACTGCAAAATCCACCACTCTTACAAGGGGCATTTAAACCATCTTGTTAAGCTAATGTGACCTCCACGTCTCTTCCAAGTGGCATTGATATCGTCTTTTTATTCCACTGCGACCTCCACCACTCCTCCAAGGGGCATTGATATTGTCTTTTTATTCCACTGCGACCTCCACGACTCTTCCAAGGGGCATTGATGTTGTATTTTTATTCCACTCCAAACTCCACCACTCTAGCAAGCGGCATTAAAACCATCTTGTTAAGCTACTGTGATCTCCACATCTCTACCACGGGGCATTGATATTGTCTTTAATTTCCACTGTAACCTCCACCACTCTTCCAAGGGGAAATAAAACCGTATTGTTAAGCTACTTTGACCTCCACGGTTCATCCAAGGGGCATTGATATTGTCTTTTTATTGCCTGCGACCTCCAGCACTCTTCCAAGGGGCAATAAAACCATCTTTTTAAGCTAATGTGACTACCACGTTTCTTCCACATGGCAATGATATTGTCTTTTTATTCCACTGCGACATCCACCACTCTTCCAAAAGGCATTGATATTGTCTTTTTATTCCACTTTAACCTCCAACACTCTTCCAAGGGGCATTAAACTGTCTTGCTAAGCTACTGTGACCTCCACGTCTCTTCCACGGGGCATTGATATTGTCTTTTTATTCCAATGTAACCTTCACCACCTTTCCAAAGGGCATTAGAACTAAATTGTTAAGCTACTGTGGCCTCCAAGTCTCATCCAAGGGGCATTAAATCCGTCTTGTTAAACCACTGTGATCTCCACAGCTCTTCCAAGGGGCATTAGAACCGTCTTGTTAAGCTACTGTGACCTCCACGTCTATTCAATGGGGCATTGATACTGTCTTTTTATTCCAATGCGACCTCCTCCACTCTTCCAAGGGGCATTAAAACCGTCTTGTAAAGCTAATGTGACCACCGTGTCTCTTCCAAGGGGCATTAAAACCATCTTGAAAAACCACTCTGAACTCCACAGCTCTTCCAAGGGGCATTAATACCGTATTGTTAAGCTACTGTCACCTCCACGTCTCTTCCACGGGGCATTGATATTGTCTTTTTATTCCACAGTGATCTCCACCACTCTTCCATGTAGCATTAAAACCGTCTTGATAAGCTACTGTGACCTCAACGTCTCTTCCACGGGGCAGTGATTTTGTCTTTTTATTCCTCTGTAACCTCCAGCACTCTTCCAAGGGGCATTAAAACAGTCTTGTAAAGCTAATGTGACCTCCATGTCTCTTCCACGGGGCATTGATGTTGTCTTTTTATTCCACAGCGACCTCCACCACTCTTCCTAGTAGCATTAAAACTGTCTTGTTTTGCTATTGTGACCTCCACGTCTATTCCACAGGGGGAACTGATATTGTCTTTTTATTCCACTACGACCTCCACCACTCTTCCAAAGGGCATTGATATTGTCTTTTTATTCCACTGTAACCTCCTCCACTGTTCCAAGGAGCATTAAAACCATCTTGTTAAGCTACTGAGACCTCCACATCTCTATCAAGGGGCATTAAAACTGTCTTGTTAAACCACTCTGAACTCCACAGCTCTTCCAATGGGCATTTAAACCGTCTTGTTAAGCTACTGTGACCTCCATGTCTCTTACAGGGCATTGTTATTGTCTTTTTATTCCACTTAGACCTCCACCACTCTTCCAAGGGGCATTAAAACCATCTTGTTAAGCTACTGTGTCCTCCACGTCTCTTTCACGGGGCATTGACATTGTCTTTTTATTCCACTGCGACCTCCACCACTCTTCCAAGGGGCATTGATATTGTCTTTTTATTCCACTGTAACCTCCTCCACTGTTCCAAGGGGCATTAAAACCATCTTGTTAAGCTACTGAGACCTTCACATCTCTATCAAGGGGCATTAAAACCATCTTGTTAAACCACTCTGAACTCCACAGCCCTTCCAAGGGGCATTAAAACCGTCTTGTTAACCTACTGTAACCTCCACGTCTCTTTTACGGGGCATTGATATTGTCTTTTTATTCCACTGCGACCTCCACCACTCTCCCAAGGGGCATTAAAAGCGTCTTGATAAGCTACTGTGACCTCCACGTCCCTTCCACGGGGCATTAATATTGTCTTTTTATTCCACTGCGACCTCCACCACTCTACCAAGGGGCATTGATATTGTCTTTTTATTCCACTGCGAACTCCACCACTCTTCCAAGGGACATTGATATTGTCTTTTTATTCCACTGCGACCTTCACCTTTCTTTGTCACGCTGTCTCTGTGTACTGGAGGTAGGGGGCCTAAGCTGACCCTAAGCTGGGGCCCTGACTAATCCCTCTACCTGGAGGTACTGTTAAAGGTACAGAGGTCCAGGCCGCCAGCGTAACCCCTACCTCCTGAGGATCCCTGCACCTAAGTAATCTAGTCCTGAGAAGGACCCCTGATCACAACAAAAGGGGACAGGTAATAATATGCCCACACTCAGTACTTAGACGAACGAGACAGTACAACGGTAAAACCAAAACCACCTTGCATACAAAAACTACACAACTACAACAGAGGGAACACCAACGGGAAAGGAGATAAATGTTAAAGTGAGGAAGGGAAAAAAACACTCCAAATACACTTAGCTCTGAAACTCCAAATACCACGATCCGCTCTGTTAGTCTGCATGAAATGCTTTCACCGACACTTCCCTAACAGACCGGCAGGCATTTGAAGGAGTCCCACTACAGCAGCATTGATTGCAGCTGGGCGAGGCTGGACCTTGTCTAGCACAGAGAGAGAGTTAACTCCCTCACTGCCGAAAAACACAAAGCACCAAAAACTCAGCTGCGAGAAGTCAGGCTGTGTAATCGTGAGGATCTTCGTGGCGACACACCCGTGACAGTACCCCTCCTTCTACTAGGGGCCTCCGGACCCTCAGGGCCAGGTTTATCCGGGTGAGTCGTGTGGAAGGCCCGAACTAATCGGTCTGCGTTAATATCCGACGCAGGAACCCACATCCTCTCCTCAGGACCATACCCCTTCCAATGAACCAGGTACTGAAGGGACCGGCGATTAAAGCGTGAATCGATGACCCTCGATACCTGGAACTCCAAGTTACCATTGACCACCACTGGAGGGGGAGGTAAAGGTGACGGTACCACCGGCGCCACATACCTCTTAAGCAATGATCTGTGGAACACGTTGTGAATTTTAAACGTAGGGGGGAGGTCAAGACGGAATGCCACCGGATTAATTATAGAACTGATCCTGTACGGCCCGATGAACCTGGGACCCAGTTTCCAGGAGGGAACCTTAAGTTTTATATTCCTGGTAGACAACCATACCCGATCGTTCACACTTAGGTCCGGACCAGACACTCTCCTCCTATCAGCCATACGTTTGTATCGGTTCCCCATAGTATTCAGATTCTTCAGCACCCCTCTCCATACTGAAGCGAGTGATGAAGAAAATCGTTCCTCCTCAGGAACCCCCGAAGAGACCCCCTACTGAAAGTACAAAACTGGGGGTGAAAACCATATGCCCCAAAAAACGGGGACTTACCAGTGGACTCGCTCCGCCTATTATTAAGAGCAAACTCTGCCAGAGGTAAGAAAGAAGCCCAGTCCTCCTGGTTCTCTGACACAAAACACCGGAGATATGTCTCCAAGCTCTGGTTCATACGTTCTGTCTGACCATTGGTCTGAGGATGAAAAGCCGATGAGAACGATAAATGCATCCCCCGCCATGTACAAAACGCCTTCCAGAATTTGGACACAAACTGAGACCCCCGATCTGACACCACCTCGGAGGGTACCCCGTGAAGCCTCACAATCTCCCCAATGAACACCTGCGCAAGAGTTTTAGCATTAGGAAGAGCAGGAAGAGCGATAAAATGTGCCATCTTGCTGAACCTGTCCACTACAGCGAGTATGACCGTTTTACCTGAAGACGGAGGGAGGTCCGTAATAAAGTCCATAGACAGATGAGTCCAAGGACGCTCCGGGATCTTCAAAGGTAAGAGGGCCCCAGACGGACGGGTATGTGAGGTCTTAGAGCGCGCACAAACCCCACAGGACGCGACAAAAGTTACCACCTCCTTATGTAAGTTAGGCCACCAAAACCGACGCGAGAGGAGATCCACAGTTGCTTTACTCCCTGGGTGTCCTGCTAAAGCTGAGTTATGGTGTGCCTCGATCACCTTTTGTCGCAACTGATCTGGAACAAACAGTCTCCCCGGAGGTCCAACAGGGGCGTCCCCCTGAGCCTCCAATACCTCCTCCTCAAGCTCAGAGCATACTGCCGAAACCACCACCCCCTCCTGAAGGATAGGAATCGGGTCGTCCGTATTCCCGGCCCCAGGGAAACTACGAGATAAGGCATCCGCCTTTACATTTTTTGACCCAGGACGATATGTAACGACAAAATTAAACCTGGTAAAAAACAATGACCACCTAGCTTGTCTGGGATTCAGACGTTTCGCGGACTCCAGATAAAGCAGGTTCTTGTGATCGGTGATGACGGTGACCGGATGGACTGCCCCCTCTAAAAAATGGCGCCACTCCTCAAAAGCTAACTTAATGGCCAAGAGTTCCCTATTGCCGACATCGTAATTCCTCTCAGCGGACGACAATTTTTTAGAGAAAAAGGCGCACGGATGCCACTTACCAGGGGACGAACCTTGTGACAATACTGCTCCCACCCCTACCTCGGAAGCGTCTACCTCTACAATGAATGGCTGTGACGCATCAGGTTGAATGAGTATGGGTGCTGAGGAAAAACATTTTTTCAAGGAGGAGAATGCTTGACAAGCCTTGTCAGACCACCTAGAAAAATCCGTCCCCTTTTTAGTCATGTCTGTGAGAGGCTAAACCATGGACGAGAAATTACGCATGAACTTCCGGTAATAATTAGCAAACCCCAGGAAACGTTGTAGTGCCTTAAGATTCTCTGGCCGATCCCACTCAAGAACTGCCCGCACTTTCCCAGGGTCCATACGAAAACCGGACGCTGAAACCAGGAAGCCTAAAAACTGGAGTTCCTGTACGGCGAACACACACTTTTCCCATTTGGCATACAGTTTATTATCCCGCAAGATCTGTAACACCTGCCTAACGTGCTCCTGATGAGACACCAGATCCGGCGAGTAAATTAAGATATCATCCAGATATATGACAACAAACTGTCCCACCAGGCGGCGAAAAATGTCATTAACAAAGTGTTGGAACACCGCCGGGGCATTAGTCAGACCGAATGGCATGACAAGGTTCTCATAATGCCCCTCCGGAGTGTTAAACGCCGTCTTCCACTCATCCCCCTCCTTCATCCTAAGCAGATTGTACGCCCCCCTGAGATCCAACTTAGAGAACCATTTGGCGCCCACGATCTGATTAAAGAGATCGGGAATAAGTGGGAGCGGATACGGATCTCGGACCATAATCCGATTAAGTTCACGGAAATCCAGGCAAGGGCGTAGGCCTCCATCTTTCTTCTTAACAAAGAAGAACCCCGCGGCCACCGGTGAAGATGAAGGTCTAATATGCCCCTTAGCCAGACTTTCTGAAATATAATCCTTCATGGCCTGCCTCTCAGGACCAGAAAGGTTATACAACCTAGCTTTAGGTAACTTGGCCTCAGGGAGCAGTTTTACAGAACAGTCATACTCGCGATGAGGAGGTAGTTCCTGACACCCTTTCTCCGAGAATACATCCTCAAAGTCCGCCAGAAATGGAGGTAAGACCCTAGGAGTAACCGCACCGATGACCGTATTCATGCAGTTTTTATTACAGAATTTACTCCATTGGCTTATCTCTCCGGATTGCCAATTAATAACCGAGTTATGCTTAGTTAACCAAGGAAGGCCCAACACTATAGGAGTGGGAAGACCCTCCAACACGTAGCAAGACAACAGTTCTTTATGTATCGCCCCCACTTGAAGTTTTACGTTATGCACAGCTTGCAAAAAACTTCCCTAACCGAGAGGCCTGGCATCGATCGAGAATATGGGGATGGGTTTAGCCAACTCACTCAATCGCATACCTTGAACCCGGGCAAACCGAGCGTCCACCAGATTAGCCCCGGCCCCACTATCCAGAAGAACAGATATCCTCTCAGTTCTCGTACCCACCACCACCTCCGCCGGAACGAGAAACTGAGACGAACCTAGGGACGAAATACCTACTCCCAGATTGCCGTCCACCACACAACCTGGGATCAACAGTTTTCTGACGACTCTTCACTCTGCAAGGGACGGGATGGACACCCCCCAATAAAATGTCCCTTTCTCCCGCAGAAGAAACACCTTCCTGTCTTATGGCACACCACCAGTCCCCTCCCCCGAAATGATGTCCCTCCTAATTGCATAGGCTCCTCTGGACTGACCAGGGGAACCACCATATGAGGGGACCTTGTAGGAGGTGGAGTCATCACAGGGGGTGGAGTTATCCCGCACCTCTCCCGAAGCCATCTGTCAATGCGAATAGCAAGGGCCATAGCGGCTTCCAGTGACGCGGGAGAGTCATACTGTGCCAACACATCCTGTAATTTGTCGGATAAACCTTGACAAAACTGGCTCCTAAGAGCCGGGTCATTCCATTGGGTGTCAGTGGCCCACCTACGGAACTCCGAACAGAATTCCTCCGCCGGACGATCTTCCAGCTGGATCCTACGTAACTTAGATTCAGCAAGGGAGATCCGATCCGGGTCATCATATACAAGACCCAGAGCAGCAAAAAACCTATCCACTGACTGGAGAGCCGGGGAGCCCGGGGGAAGAGAGAACGCCCAAGATTGTGGGTCCCCTTGTAGGAGCGAGATGACAATTCCCACCCTTTGTTCTTCACTCCCCGATGACCGAGGCCGCAGCCGAAAGTACAACTTGCATGCCTCCCGGAAAACAAAAAACTTGTCCCGCCCCCCAGTGAACCTGTCAGGGAGAGCTACTTTAGGTTCTGGACCGGCTTGCTCCTGAGGATACAAAACCTTGGACCTAACGTCCGCCAGCTCCATGGACAAACTCTGCAACTGCCGAGCTAGACCGGCTACTGGATCCATGGTAGCTGGAGAAAATCTAAGTGGTCGGTGAAAATGTCACGCTGTCTCTGTGTACTGGAGGTAGGGGGCCTAAGCTGACCCTAAGCTGGGGCCCTGACTAATCCCTCTACCTGGAGGTACTGTTAAAGGTACAGAGGTCCAGGCCGCCAGCGTAACCCCTACCTCCTGAGGATCCCTGCACCTAAGTAATCTAGTCCTGAGAAGGACCCCTGATCACAACAAAAGGGGACAGGTATTAATATGCCCACACTCAGTACTTAGACGAACGAGACAGTACAAGGGTAAAACCAAAACCACCTTGCATACAAAAACTACACAACTACAACAGAGGGAACACCAACGGGAAAGGAGATAAATGATAAAGTGAGGAAGGGAAAAAAACACTCCAAATACACTTAGCTCTGAAACTCCAAATACCACGATCCGCTCTGTTAGTCTGCATGAAATGCTTTCACCGACACTTCCCTAACAGACCGGCAGGCATTTGAAGGAGTCCCACTACAGCAGCATTGATTGCAGCTGGGCGAGGCTGGACCTCGTCTAGCACAGAGAGAGAGAGAGTTAACTCCCTCACTGCCGAAAAACACAAAGCACCAAAAACTCAGCTGCGAGAAGTCAGGCTGTGTAATCGTGACGATCTTTGTGGCGACACACCCGTGACACTCTTCCAAGGGGCAATAAAACCATCTTGTTAAGCTACTGTGACCTCCACGCCATTTCCACGGGGCATTGATATTGTCTTTTTATCCCACAGTAACCTCCACCACTCTTCCAAGGGGCATTAAAACCATCTTCTTAAGCTACTGTGACTTCTACATCTCTTCCACGGGGCATTGATATTGTCTTTTTATTCCACTGCGACCTCCACCACTATTTCAAGGGGCATTGATATTGTATTTTTATTCCACTGCGACCACCACCACTCTTCGAAGGGGCATTAAAACCGACTTGTTAAGCTACTGTGACCTCCACGTCTCTTCCACGAGGCATTGATATTGTCTTTTTATTCAACTGCGACCTCCACCACTCTTCCAAGGGGCATTAAAACCATCTTGTTAAGCTACTGTGACCTCCATGTCTCTTCTACGGGGCATTGATATTGTCTTTTTATTCCCTGCGACCTACACCACTCTTCCAAGGGGCAATAAAATTTTCTTTTTAAGCAACTGTGACCTCCACGTTTCTTCCACGGGGCAGAGATATTTTCTTTTTATTCCACTGCGACATCCACCACTCTTCCAAGGTGCATTGATATTGTCTTTTTATTCCACTGCAACCTCCAACACTCTTCCAAGGGGCAGTAAAACTGTCTTGATAAGCTACTGTGACCTCCACATCTCTTCCACGGGGCGTTGATATTGTCTTTTTATTCCACTGTAACCTTCACCACCTTTCCAACGTGCATTAGAACTGCCTTGTTAAG
The DNA here is from genome assembly GCF_046119375.1 of Phyllobates terribilis. NCBI lineage: Eukaryota > Metazoa > Chordata > Amphibia > Anura > Dendrobatidae > Phyllobates > Phyllobates terribilis. The sequence goes on from NW_027363079.1 coordinate 1,633,360, forward strand.
TTACTGTGGCCTCCCCGTATCATCCAAGGGGAATTAAAACCATCTTGTTAAACCACTCTGAACTCCACAGCTCTTCCAAGGGGCATTAAAACCGTCTTGTTAAGCTACTGTGACCTCCACGTATATTCCACGGGGCATTTATATTGACTTTTTAATCCAATGCGATCTCCACCACTCTTCCAAGGGGCATTAAAACTGTGTTGTTAAGCTACTGTGACCTCGACATCTCTTCCACGGGGCATTGAAATTGTCTTTTTATTCCACTGTAACCTCCACCACTTTTCCAATGGGCATTAAAACTCTCTTTTTAAGCTACTGTGACCGCCACGTCTCATCCAAGGATCATTAATACCGTCTTTATAAACCACTCTGAACTTCACAGCTCTTCCAAGGTGTATTAAAACCGTCTTGTTAAGCTACTTTGACCTCCACGTCTCTTCCACGGGGCATTAATATTGGCTTTTTATTCCACTGCGACCTACACCACTCTTCCAAGGGGCATTAAAACCATTGTGTTAAGCTACTTCTACGTCCACGTCTCTTGCACGGGGCATTGATATTCTCTTTTTACTCCACTGCGACCTCCACCACTCTTCTAAGGAGCACTAAAACTGTATTGTTAAGCTACTGTGACCACAATGTCTCTTCCAAGGGGCATTAAAACTGTCTTGTTAAACCTCTCTGAACTACACAGTTCTTCCAAGGGGCCTTAAAACAGTCTTGTTTTGCTACTGTGACCTTCATGTCTGTTCCACTGGGTATTGATATTGTCTTCTTATACCACTGCGACCTCCACCACTCTTCCAAGGGGCTTTAAAATAGTCTTGTTAAGATACTGTGACCTCCACGTCCCTTCTACGGGGCATTGATATTGTCTTTTTATTCCACTGTATCCTCCACCACTCTTCCAAGGGGCATTAAAACTGTCTTGTTAAGCTACTGTCATCTTCACGTCTCTTCCAAGGGGCATTAAATCCTTCTTGTTAAACCACTCTGAATGCCACAGCTCTGCCAAGGGGCATTAAAAAGTGACTTCTTAAGCTACTGTGGCCTCCACGTCTTTTCCACAGGGCATTGATATTGTCTTTTTTTTTTCATTGTAACCTCCACCACTCTTCCAAGAGGCATTAAAACTGTCTTGTTAAGCTACTGCTACCTCCACGTCTCTTCCAAGGGGCATTAAAACCATCTTGTTAAACCACTCTGTGCTCCACAGCTCTTCCAAGGGGCATTAAAACCATCTTGTTAAGCTACTGTGACCTCCACGTCTCTTCCACGGGGCATTGATATTGTCTTTTTATTCCACAGCGACCCTCACTACTCTTCCAATGGGCATTAAAACCGTCTTGTTAAGCTACTCTGACCTCCACGTCTCTTCCACGGGGCATTGATTTTGTCTTTTTATTCCACTGCTACCTCCACCACTCTTCCACGGGGCATGAAAACCATTTTGTTAAATTTCTGTGACCTCCATGTCTCTTCTACGGGGAATTGATATTGTCTTTTTAGTCCAATACGACCTCCACCACTCTTCCAAGGGGCATTGATATTGTATTTTTATTCCACTGCAACCGCCACAACTTTTCTAAGGGCCATTAAAACCATCTTGTTAAGCTACTGTGACCTCCACGTCTCTTCCACGGGGCATTGATATTGTTTTTTTATTCCACTGCGACCTCCACCACTCTTCCAAGGGGCATTAAAACCGCTTTGTTAAACTACTGTGACCTCCACGTCTCTTCCACAGGGCATTGGTATTGTATTTTTATTCCACAGCGACCTCCACGACTCTTCCAAGGGGCATTAAAACCGTCTTGTTAAGCTACTGTGACTTCCACGTCTTTTCCAAGGGGCATTGATATTGTCTTTTTATTCCACTGCGACCTCCACCAATCTTCCAAGCGGCAATAAAACTGTCTTGTTAAGCTACTATTACCTCCACGTCTCTTCCACGGGGCATTGATATTGTCTTTTTATTCCACTGCGACCAACATCACTCTTCCAAGGAACATTGATATTGTCTTTTTATTCCAATGTAACCTACACCACGATTCCAATTGGCACTAAAACCGTCTTGTTAAGCTACTGTGACCTCCACGTCTCTTCCAAGGGGCATTAAAACTGTCTTGTTAAACCTCTCTGAACTCCACAGTTCTTCCAAGGGGCATTAAGACAGTCTTGTTATGCTACTGTGACCTTCACGTCTGTTCCACTGGGTATTGATATTGTCTTCTTATACCACTGCGACCTCCACCACTCTTCCAAGGGGCATTAAAATAGTCTTGTTACGCTACTGTGACCTCCACGTCCATTCTATGGGGCATTGATATTGTCTTTTTATTCCACTGCAACCTCCACCACTCTTCCAAGGGGCATTGTTATTGTCTTTTTATTCCACTGCGACCTCCACTACTCTTCCAAGGGACTTTGATATTGTCTTTTTATTACTCTGCGACCTCCACCAAGGGGCAATAAAGCCATCTTTTTAAGCTACTGTGACCTCTAAGTCTCTTCCACGGGGCATTCATATTGTCTTTTTATTCCACTGTAACCTCCACCACTCTTCCAATGGGCATTAAAACTGTCTTGTTAAGCTACTGTCATCTTCACGTCTCTTCCAAGGGGCATTAAATCCTTCTTGTTAAACTACTCTGAATGCCACAGCTCTGCCAAGGGGCATTAAAAAGTGTCTTGTTAAGCTACTGTGGCCTCCACGTCTTTTCCACAGGGCATTGATATTGTCTTTTTTTTTCACTGTAACCTCCACCACTCTTCCAAGAGGCATTAAAACTGTCTTGTTAAGCTACTGCTACCTCCACGTCTCTTCCAAGGGGCATTAAAACCATCTTGTTAAACCGCTCTGTACTCCACAGCTCTTCCAAGGGGCATTAAAACCATCTTGTTAAGCTACTGTGACCTCCACGTCTCTTCCACGGGGCATTGATTTTGTCTTTTTATTCCACTGCTACCTCCACCACTCTTCCACGGGGCATGAAAACCATTTTGTTAAGTTTCTGTGACCTCCATGTCTCTTCTACGGGGATACGGGGAATTAATATTGTCTTTTTAGTCCAATACGACCTCCACCACTCTTCCAAGGGGCATTAATATTGTCTTTTTATTCCACTGCAACCGCCACAACTTTTCTAAGGGCCATTAAAACCATCTTGTTAAGCTACTGTGACCTCCACGTCTCTTACACGGGGCATTGACATTGTTTTTTTATTCCACTGCGACCTCCACCATTCTTCCAAGGGGCATTAAAACCGCTTTGTTAAACTACTGTGACCTACACGTCTTTTCCACGGGGCATTGATATTGTATTTTTATTCCACAGCGACCTCCACTACTCTTCCAAGGGGCATTAAAACCGTCTTGTTAAGCTACTGTGACCTCCACGTCTTTTCCAAGGGGCATTGATTTTGTCTTTTTATTCCACCGCTACCTCCACCACTCTTCCACGGGGCATGAAAACCATTTTGTTAAGTTTCTGCGACCTCCATATCTCTTCCACGGGGCATTGATATTGTCTTTTTAGTCCAATGCGACCTCCACCACTCTTCCAAGGAACATTGATATTGTCTTTTTATTCCACTGCGACCTCCACCCCTTTTCTAAGGGCCATTAAAACCAACTTGTTAAGCTACTGTGACCTCCACGTCTCTTGCACCGGGCATTGATATTGTATTTTTATTCCACTGCAAACTCCACCACTCTTTTAAGGGGCATTACAACTGTCTTTTTAAGCTATTTAGATCTCCACGTCTCTTCCCCGGGGCATTGATATTGTCTTTTTATTCCACTATAACCTCCACCACTCCTCTAAGAAGCAGTAAAACCGTCTTGTAATGCTAATGTGACCACCACGTCTCTTCCAAAAGGCATTAAAACCATCTTGTAAAACCAATCTGAACTCCACAGCTCTTCCAAGGGGCATTAAAACTGTATTGTTAAGCTAGTGTGACCTCCACGTCTCTTCCAAGGGGCATTGAAATTGTCTTTTTATTCCACAGCGACCTCCATCACTCTTCCAAGTAGTATTAAAATCGTCCTGTTAAGCTGCTGTGAAATCCATGTCTCTTCCACGGGGCATTGATTTTGTCTTTTTATTCCACTGTAACCTCCATCACTCTTCCAAGGGGCATTAAAACCATCTTGTAAAGCTAATGTTACCTCCACGTCTCTTCCAAGGGTCAATAAAACCATCTTGTAAAACCATTCTGAACTCTACCACTTTTCCAAGAGACATTTAAACCATCTTGTTAAGCTACTGTGACCTCCACGTCTCTTCGAAAGGGCATTGATATTGTCTTTTTATTCCACTGCGACCTCCAGCAATCTTCCAAGGTGTATTGATATTGTCTTTTTATTCCACTGCAACCTCCACCACTCTTCCAAGGGGCCTTGATATTGTTGCTTTATTAAACTGCGAACTCCACCACTCCTCCAACGGGCATTAAAACCGTCTTGTTAAGTTACTGTGACCTCAACGTCTCTTCCACGGGGCATTGATATTGTCTTTTTATTTCACTGTAACCTCCACCACTCTTCCAAGGGCATTAATACCGTTTTTTTAAGCTACTGTAACCTCCACGTCTCTTCCAAGGGGCTTTCAAACCGTCTTGTTAAACCACTCTGAACTCCACAGCTCTTCCAAGGGGGAGTAAAACTGACTTGTTAAGCTACTGTGACCTCCACGTTTCTTCTACTGGGCATTAATATTGTCTTTTTATTCCACTTCGAACTCCAACACTCTTCCAAAGGGCATTTAAACCGTCTTGTTTAGCTACTGTGACCTCCACGTCTCATCCAAGGGGCATTCATTTATTTTTTTTTATTCCACTGCGACCTCCAAAACACTTCCAATGGGCATTGATATTGTCATTTTATTCCATTGCGACCTCCACCACTCTTCCAAGGGGCCGTGATATTGTCTTTTCATTCCACTTCGAAATCCACCATTCTTCCAAGGGGCATTGATATTGTCTTTTCATTCCACTGCGAAATCCACCATTCTTCCAAGGGGCATTAAAACCATGTTGTAAAGCTAAAATGACCTCCACGTCTCTTCCACTGGGAATTGATGTCTTTTTAATCCACTGCGAACTCCACCACTCTTTTAAGCGGCATTACAACTGTCTTTTTAAGCTATTTAGATCTCCACGTCTCTTCCCCGGGGCATTGATTTTGTCTTTTTATTCCACTGTAACCTCCATCACTCTCCAGGGGGCATTAAAACCATCTTGTAAAGCTAATGTGACCTCCACGTCTCTTCCAAGGGTCAATAAAACCATCTTGTAAAACCACTCTGAACTCCACCACTTTTCCAAGGGGCATTTAAGCCGTCTTGTTAAGCTACTGTGACCTCCACGTCTCTTCCAAGGGGCATTGATATTGTCTTTTTATTCCACTGCGACCTCCAGCAATCTTCCAAGGGGTATTGATATTGTCTTTTTATTCCACTGCAACCTCCACCACTCCTCCAAGGGGCCTTGATATTGTCGTTTTATTAAACTGCGAACTCCACCACTCCTTCAACGGGCATTAAAACCGTCTTGTTAAGTTACTGTGACCTCCACGTCTCTTCCACAGGGCATTGATATCGTCTTTTTATTCCACTGCAACCTCCACCACTCTTCCAAAGGGCATTGATATTTTCTTTTTATTCCACTGCAACCTCAAGCACTCTTCCAAGGGGCAAAAAAAACATTTCGTTAAGCTACTGTGACCTCCACTTCTCTTCGACGGGGCATTGATATTGTCTTTTTATTTCACTGTAACCTCCACCACTCTTCCAAGGGGCATTAATACCGTTTTTTTAAGCTACTGTGACCTCCACGTCTCTTCCAAGGGGCTTTCAAACCGTCTTGTTAAACCACTCTGAACTCCTCAGCTCTTACAAGGGGGAGTAAAACTGACTTATTAAGCTACTGTCACCTCCACGTTTCTTCTACGGGGCATTAATTTTGTCTTTTTATTCCACTTCGAACTCCAACACTCTTCCAAGGGGCATTTAAACCGTCTTGTTTCGAACTCCAACACTCTTCCAAGTGGCATTTAAACCGTCTTGTTAAGCTACTGTGACCTCCACGTCTCATCCAAGGGGCATTCATTTATTTTTTTTTATTCCTCTGCGACCTCCACAACTCTTCCAATGGGCATTGATATTGTCATTTTATTCCATTGCGACCTCCACCACTCTTCCAAGGCCCCGTGATATTGTCTTTTTATTACACTGCGAACTCCACCATTCTTCCAAGGGGCATTAAAACCATCTTGTAAAGCTAAAATGACCTCCACGTCTCTTCCACGGGGAATTGATGTCTTTTTAATCCACTGCGACTTCCACCACTCTTGCAAGGGGCATTAAAACCATCTTGTTATGCTTCTTTGACCTCCACGTCTCTTCCCCGAGGCATTGATATTGTCTTTTATTCCACTGCGAACTCCACCATTCTTCCAAGCGGCATTGATATTGTCTTTTTATTCCACTGCGACCTCTACCTCTTCCAAGGGGCATTAAAACCGTAGTTTTAAGATAGTGTGACCTCCACGTCTCTTCCAAGGGGCATTCAAACCGTCTTGGTAAACCACTGTGAACTCCACCACTCTTCCAAGGGGAATTTAATCTGTCTTGTTAAGCTACTGTGACCTCCACGTCTCTTGCAAGGGGCATTGATATCGTCATTTTATTCCACTGTGAGCTCCACCACTCTTCCAAGGGGCATTGATATTGTCTTTTTTTTCCACTGCGACCTCCACCACTCTTCCAAAGGGCCTTGATATTGTGTTTTTATTCCACTGCGAACACCACAACTCTTCCAAAAGGCATTAAAACCATCTTGTTATGCTACTGTGACCTCCATGTCTCTTCCACGCGGCATTAATATTGTCTTTAAATTCCATTGTAACCTTTACCACTCTTCCAAAGGGAAATATAACCATATTGTTAAGCTACTTTGAGCTCCACGTCTCTTCCAAGGGGCATTGATATTGTCGTTTTATTCCCTGCGACCTCCACCACTCTTCCAAGGGGCATTAAAACTGTCTTGTTAAGCTACTGTGACCTCCACGTCTCTTCCACGGGGCATTGATATTGTCTTTCTATTCCACTTTAACCTTCACCACCTTTCCAAGGGGCATTAGAACCACCTTGTTAAGCTACTGTGGCCTCCATGTCTCATCCAAGGGGCATAAAAACCGTCTTGTTAAACCACTCTGAACTCCACAGCTCATCCAAGGGACATTAAAAACGTCTTGTTAAGCTACTGTGACCTCCACGTCTATTCCACGGGGCATTGATATTGTCTTTTTATTCCACTGCGACCTCCACCACTCTTCCAAGGGGCATTGATATTGTCTTTTTATTCAAGTACGATATCTACCACTCTTCCAAGGGGCATTAAAACTGTCTAATTAAGCTACTGTGTCCTCCACGTCTCTTCCAAGAGCCATTGATATCGTCTTTTTATTCCATTGCAACCTCCAACACTCTTCCAAGGGGCATTAAAACCGTCTTGTTAAGCTACTGTGACCTCCACGTCTCTTCCACCGGGCATTGATATTGTCTTTTTATTCCACTTTAACCTTCACCACCTTTACAAGGGGCATTAGAACCTCGTTGTTAAGCTACTGTGGTCTCCACGTCTCATCCAAGGGGCATTAAAACCGTCTTGTTAAACCACTCTCAACTCCACAGTTCTTCCAAGGGGCATTAAAACCGTCTTGTTAAGCTGCTGTGACATCCACGTCTATTCCACGGGGCATTGATATTGTATTTTTATTCCACTGCGACCTCCACCACTCTTCCAAGGGGGATTGATATTGTCTTTTTATTCCACTTCGATCTCCACCACTCTTCCAAGGGGCATTAAAACTATCTTGTTAAGCTACTGTGTCCTCCACGTCTCTTCCAAGAACCATTGATATCGTCTTTTTATTCCACTGCGACCTCCACCACTCTTCCAAGGGGCATTAAAACTGTCTTGTTAAGCTACTGTGACCTCCACGTCTCTCCACGGATCATTGATAGTGTCTATTTTTTCCACTGTAACCTCCACCACTCTTCCAAGGGGCAATAAAACCGTATTGTTAAGCTAATTTGACCTCCACGTCTCTTCCACGGGGCATTGATTTTGTCTATTTCTTCCCTGCGACCCCCAACACTCTTCCAAGGGGCATTGATATTTAGTGTTGAGCCACCCCCTTAGTGTTCGGGTTCGGTTCGGTTCGTCGAACACCGGGATGTTCGAGGAACTGTTCGTCGGACTGCTCGTCGAACACCTTAGAACACCGTCGAACACCGTTAAAACCAATGGCAGGCAAACAAAAACACATAGGAACACATAGAAAACACCTTCAAAGGTGTCCAAAAGCTCACAAACTGCTCAGAAGACGCTTTCTTTAAAAAAGCCGGCCGGCAATTCAGCAGCGGCATACACCGGTACCCGACAATTTAGACATGAAGGAATAGAGCATCACACATAGATTAGATAGATAGAAACATGTCAGTCACATATATATGAAGTACAGTGACAGTGTTGCTTACTGTACATGTCATTTAGTGTAAAGGATTTATTAAAAAATATAATAGTGTTTTCATGCACCGTCTCTTTAAAAAAGCCGGCCGGCAATTCAGCAGCGGTACCCGACAATTTAGAACAGAAAGATAGAGCTTCACACATAGATTAGATACAGGGCCGGCTCCAGGTTTTTCTGGGCCCCGGGCGAAAGAGTCTCAGTGGGCCCCTTTAACACATACCACGATTCATGATGCAGAGATACGGCGGAGAAATATATATATATAGTACAATGCAAAGATTTCACTTCATGAGTGATATCTATTGTAAATTCCACAATAGCTCAGAAACCGGTGAATCGCTCCACACAGAATAGTGGCCCCCATATAAGGCTCCATACGGAATACTGGTCCCCATATAACGCCCATACGGAATACTGGCCCCCATATAACGCTTCATACGGAATACTGGTCCCCATATAAGGCCCCATACGGAATACTTGCCCCCATATAAGGCCCCATACGGAATACTGGCCCCCATATAAGGCCCCATACGGAATACTGGCCCCATATAAGACCCCATACGGAATACTGGCCCCCATATAAGACCCCATACGGAATACTGGCCCCCATATAAGGCCCCATATGGAATACTGGCCCCCATATGGAATACTGGCCCCCATATAAGGCCCCATACGGAATACTGGCCCCCATATGGAATACTGGCCCCCATATAAGACCCCATACGGAATACTGGCCCCCATATAAGACCCCATACGGAATACTGGCCCCCATATAAGACCCCATACGGAATACTGGCCCCCATATAAGACCCCATACGGAATACTGGCCCCCATATAAGGCCCCATACGGAATACTGGCCCCCATATAAGGCCCCATACGGAATACTGGCCCCCATATAAGGCTCCATGCGGAATACTGACCCCCATATAAGGCTCCATGCGGAATACTGACCCCCATATAAGGCTCCATGCGGAATACTGACCCCCATATAAGGCTCCATGCGGAATACTGGCCCCCATATAAGGCTCCATGCGGAATACTGGCCCCCATATAAGGCTCCATGCGGAATACTGGCCCCCATATAAGGCCCCATACGGAATACTGGCCCCCATATAAGGCTCCATACGGAATACTGGCCCCCATATAAGGCTCCATACGGAATACTGGCCCCCATATAAGGCTCCATACGGAATACTGGCCCCCATATAAGGCTCCATACGGAATACTGGCCCCCATATAAGGCTCCATACGGAATACTGGCCCCATATGGAATACTGGCCCTCATATAAGGCTCCATACGGAATACTGGCTTCCATATAAGGCTCCATACGGAATACTGGCCGCCATATAAGGCTCCATACAGAATACTGGCCCCCATATAACGCTCCATACAGGATACTGGCCCCCATATAACGCTCCATACAGGATACCGGTCCCCATATAATGCTGCATGCAGGCTGTTACCCCCCACATAATGCCCCATACAGGCTGTCCCCCCCTTATAATGCTCCATGCAGGCTGTTACCCCCCACATAATGCCCCATACAGGCCCCTCCCTTTTAATGCTCCATGCAGGCTGTTACCCCCCACATAATGCCCCATACAGGCTGCCCCCCCCTTATAATGCTCCATGCAGGCTGTTACCCCCCACATAATGCCCCATACAGGCCCCCCCTTTTAATGCTCCATGCAGGCTGTTACCCCCCACATAATGCCCCATACAGGCTGCCCCCCCCCCCTTATAATGCTCCATGCAGGCTGTTCCCCCCCACATAATGCCCCATACAGGCCCCCCCCCTTTTAATGCTCCATGCAGGCTGTTACCCCCCACATAATGCCCCATGCAGGCTGTCACCCCTCCTCTTTATACTGCCCCATGCAGGCTGTCACCCCTCCTCTTTATAATGCCCCATGCAGGCTGTCACCCCTCCTCTTTATAATGCTCCATGCAGGCTGTCACCCCTCCTCTTTATACTGCCCCATGCAGGCTGTCACCCCTCCTCATTATAATGCCCCAAGCAGGAATCCCCCCCTCTTTATAATGCCCCATGCAGGCTGTTCCCCACCTTATAATGCCCCATGCAGGATGCCCCATGCAGGATGCCCCCCCCCCTCCCCTCTTTATACTGCCTCATGCCTCCATACATTAAAAAAAAAAAAAAATCAAATACTCACCTCCCTTCTCCTCACCTGCTACCTGCTGCCCGCTGCCTGCTGCCTGCTGCCCGCTGCCTGCTGCCCGCTGCCTGGCTCCGAACTCCAGCGTTGTCGGCGTTGTCCCACTCAGCGCTCCCTGTGACGGCTCAGGGGAGGGCGCGGTGTAAAGACGTCACCGCGCCCTCTGACCTGAGACGTCACAGGGAGCGCAGAGCAGGAAGACAGCTGATCTGCGGAGGCACGGGGAGAGGTAAGTATCGGGCTGCCGGGGCCCTGAGCAAGCGGCGGAGAAGGGCGGGCGCAGACACCGCTCTCCTCCGCCCATAGCCCAGCGGGGTGCGCGACCGCCAGTGGGCCCCTCTGCCTGCTCAGGGCCCCGGCATTTGCCCGGGTGCGCCGGGTGCTGACGCCGGCCCTGATTAGATAGATAGAAACATGTCAGTGACATATATAATAAGTACAGTGACAGTGTTGCTTACTGTACTTGTCATTTACTGCAAAGGATTTATTAAAAAAAATAATAGTGTTTTCATGCACCGTCTCTTTAAAAAAGCCGGCCGGCAATTCAGCATCTGTACCCGACAATTTAGAATAGAAGGAATAGAGAATCACACATAGATTAGATAGATAGAAACATGTCAGCCACATATTTATGAAGTACAGTGACAGTGTTGCTTACTGTAATTGTCATTTAGTGTAAAGGATTTATCAAAAAAAATAATAGTGTTTTCATGCACCGTCTCTTTAAAAAAGCCGGCCGGCAATTCAGCATCTGTACCCGACAATTTATAACAGACAGAATAGAGCTTCACACATAGATTAGATAGATAGAAACATGTCAGTCACATATATAATAAGTACAGTGATAGTGTTGGTTACTGTACTTGTCATTTAGTATTAAAATAAAGGATTTATTATTAAAAAAAATTGGCGTGGGGTTCCCCATAATTTTAGTCTCTAGCGGAGGTTAAGCAGACAGCTGGGGCAGATGTTTGAAGCCTGGGAAGGGGGTAATACCCACGGAGCTTCCCAGGCTACTAATATCAGCCCCCAGCTGAATACCTAGCCTTTACTGGCTATTAAAATGGAGGACCCCCCCAAAAAAAATGACGTGGGGTCCCCCCTAATTTAATAGCTAGCAAAGGCTAGGCAGACAGCTGGGGGCTGATATTAATAGCCCAGGAAGGGAGCCATGAATATTGGCCCCCTCCCAGGCTAGAAACACCAGCCGTCAGCCGCCCCAGAAATGGCGCATCCATAGGATGCGCCAATTCTGGCACTTAGCCTCGCTCTTCCACGCTGCCCTGGTGCGGTGGCAGTGGGGTAATAGGGCTGGGGATGATGTCAGCTTATAATGCCAGCTGACATCAAGCCCAGGTTAGTAATGGAGAGGCGTCTATAAGACACCCCCATTACTAACCCCATAGTCAAAGTTAAAAAAAAAACACAAACACCCAGAATAAAGTCCTTTAATTGAAATAAACACACAATTCTTTATTGTTCTAAATTAAACCATACTTACCATCACGCCCATTCCAGCTGAAGCCAACGATCTCCTGCAATAAAAGAAAAATAATAAAGCAACATCATCCTTACCTTTCCATGGTTCCCACGACAGCTTCAGCTCTGCTACATCGAGATGACAGGCTGGACCGCAGCAGAAAGCTGCCATCCAGCCTGTCATCCCGCAGACACTGAGAAGAGTACGCATGCTTGCGCTCCTCAGTGTCTCGCTGTGACGGCATAAAGATGAGACAAGTTCATGTCCAATGAACTCGGCGCACCTCATGCACGTCACTGACAGCGTGGGAGAATTCTCCTGCACTCAGCACTTCAGCGTGAGAATTCTCCCACGCTGTCAGTGACGTACATGAGGTCAGCTGAGTTCATTGGACATGAATGAGCTCACCTCATGCACGTCACTGACAGCGTGGGAGAATTCTCCTGCACTCAGCGCTACAGCGTGAGAATTCTCCCACGCTGTCAGTGACGTGCATGAGGTGAGCTCATTCATGTCCAATGAACTCAGCTGACCTCATGTACGTCACTGACAGCGTGGGAGAATTCTCACGCTGAAGTGCTGAGTGCAGGAGAATTTTCCCACGCTGTCAGTGACTTGCATGAGGGGCGCCGAGTTCATTGGACATGACCTCAGCTCATCTGGATGCCGTCACAGCCAGACACTGCAGAGCGCAAGCATGCCTGCGCTTCTCAGTGTCTGCGGGATGACAGGCTTGATGGCAGCTTTCTGCTGCGGTCCAGCCTGTTATCTCGATGTAGCAGAGCTGAAGCTGTCGTGGGAACCATGGAAAGGTAAGGATTATGTTGCTTTATTATTTTTCTTTTATTGCAGGAGATCGTTGGCTTCAGCTGGAATGGGTGTGATGGTAAGTATGGTTTAATTTAGAACAATAAAGGAATGTGTCTTTATTTCAATTAAAGGACTTTATTCTGGGTGTTTGTGTTTTTTTTTTAACTTTCACTATGGGGTTAGTAATGGGGGTGTCTTATAGACGCCTCTCCATTACTAACCTGGGCTTTATGTCAGCTGGCATTATAAGCTGACATCAACCCCAACCCTATTACCCCACTGCCACCGCTACAGGGCAGTGGGAAGAGCGAGGCTAAGTGCCAGAATTGGCGCATCCTAAGGATGCGCCATTTCTGGGGCGGCTGACGGCTGGTGTTTCTAGCCTGGGAGGGGGCCAATATTCATGGAACCCTTCCTGGGCTATTAATATCAGCCCCCAGCTGTCTGCCTAGCCTTTGCTAGCTATTAAAATAGGGGGGACCCCACGTCATTTTTTGGGGGGGTCCCCATTTTAATAGCTAGTAAAGGCTAGGTATTCCGCTGGGGGCTGATATTAGTAGCCTGGGAAGCTCCGTGGGTATTACCCCCTTCTCAGGCTTCAAACATCTGCCCCAGCCGTCTGCTTAACCTCCGCTAGAGCCTATAATTATGGGGATCCCCACGCCAATTTTTTTTTAAATAAATCCTTTATTTTAACACTAAATGACAAGTACAGTAATCAACACTGTCACTGTACTTCATATATATGTGACTGACATGTTTCTATCTATCTAATCTATGTGTGATTCTCTATTCCTTCTATTCTAAATTGTCGGGTACAGATGCTGAATTGCCGGCCGGCTTTTTTAAAGAGACGGTGCACGAAAACACTAATATTTTTTTAAATAAATCCTTTACACTAAATGACAAGTACAGTAAGCAACACTGTCACTGTACTTCATATATATGTGACTGACATGTTTCTATCTATCTAATCTATGTGTGATTCTCTATTCCTTCTATTCTAAATTGTCGGGTACAGATGCTGAATTGCCGGCCGGCTTTTTTAAAGAGACAGTGCATGAAAACACTATTATTTTTTTTTAATAAATCCTTTACACTAAATGACAAGTACAGTAAGCAACACTGTCACTGTACTTCATATATATGTGACTGACATGTTTCTATCTACCTAATCTATGTGTGATTCTCTATTCCTTCTATTCTAAATTGTTGGGTACAGATGCTGAATTGCCGGCTGGCTTTTTTAAAGAGACGGTGCATGAAAACACTATTATTTTTTTTAATAAATCCTTTACACTAAATGACAAGTACAGTAATCAACACTGTCACTGTACTTCATATATATGTGACTGACATGTTTCTATCTATCTAATCTATGTGTGAAGCTCTATTCTGTCTGTTATAAATTGTCGGGTACAGATGCTGAATTGCCGGCCGGCTTTTTTAAAGAGACAGTGCATGAAAACACTATTATTTTTTTTAATAAATCCTTTACACTAAATGACAAGTACAGTAAGCAACACTGTCACTGTGCTTCTTATATGTGTGACTGACATGTTTCTATCTATCTAATCTATGTGTGAAGCTCTATTCTTTCGGTTCTAAATTGTCGGGTACCGGTGTATGCCGCTGATGAATTGCCGGCTTTTCATGTTTCACTGTGAGCACTGTTCCCATCGATTTGGGCAATCACTGTAATGCCACAACCACCATAGCTGTGGCATTACAGTGAGTGGCAGACAATCCCTGCATGATTGGTGCTCTAAATAGCGCCAGACATGCAGGACACGCTTTTAGTGCACGAACAGTTATCGAACATAACCTCGAACAGCCGAATTTTTTGCAAATCGTTCGGGTTCGTCGAACAACTCGAACACCGCCCAAAACAGCTCGAATTTGAGATTGGCGAACAGTTCTAGTCGAACACCGCTCATCTCTATTGATATTGTCTTTTTATTCCACTGCAACCTTCACCACTCTTCCAAGAGGCTTTAAAACCATTTTGTTAAGCTACTGTGACCTCCACGTCTCTTCCACGGGGCAATGATATTGTCTTTTTATTTCACTGTAATCTCGCCCACTCCTCCAAGTGGCATTAATACCGTCTTTTTCAGCTACTGTGACCTCCATGTTTCTTCAAAGGGGCATTCAAACCTTCTTGTTAAACCACTCTGAACTCCACAGCTCTTCGAAGGGGCATTAAAACTTTCTTGTTAAGCTACTGTGACTTCCACGTCTCTTCTACGGGGCATTAACATTGTCTTTTTATTCCACTGCGAAATCCACCACTCTTCCAAGGGGCATTTAAACCATCTTGTTAAGCTAATGTGACCTCCACGTCTCTTCCAAGTGGCATTGATATCGTCTTTTTATTCCACTGCGACCTCCACCACTCCTCCAAGGGGCATTGATATTGTCTTTTTATTCCACTGCGACCTCCACGACTCTTCCAAGGGGCATTGATGTTGTATTTTTATTCCACTCCAAACTCCACCACTCAACCAAGCGGCATTAAAACCATCTTGTTAAGCTACTGTGATCTCCACGTCTCCACCACGGGGCATTGATATTGTCTTTAATTTCCACTGTAACCTCCACCACTCTTCCAAGGGGAAATAAAACCGTATTGTTAAGCTACTTTGACCTCCACGGTTCATCCAAGGGGCATTGATATTGTCTTTTTATTGCCTGCGACCTCCAGCACTCTTCCAAGGGGCAATAAAACCATCTTTTTAAGCTAATGTGACCTCCACGTTTCTTCCACATGGCAATGATATTGTCTTTTTATTCCACTGCGACATCCACCACTCTTCCAAAAGGCATTGATATTGTCTTTTTATTCCACTGTAACCTCCAACACTCTTCCAAGGGGCATTAAACTGTCTTGTTAAGCTACTGTGACCTCCACGTCTCTTCCACGGGGCATTGATATTGTCTTTTTATTCCAATGTAACCTTCACCACCTTTCCAAGGGGCAATAGAACTGAATTGTTAAGCTACTGTTGCCTCCAAGTCTCATCCAAGGGGCATTAAATCCGTCTTGTTAAACCACTGTGATCTCAACAGCTCTTCCAAGGGGCATTAGAACCGTCTTGTTAAGCTACTGTGACCTCCACGTCTATTCCACTTGGCATTGATACTGTCTTTTTATTCCAATGCGACCTCCACCACTCTTCCAAGGGGCATTAAAACCGTCTTGTAAAGCTAATGTGACCACCACGTCTCTTCCAAGGGGCATTAAAACCATCTTGAAAAACCACTCTGAACGCCACAGTTCTTCCAAGGGGCATTAATATCGTAATGTTAAGCTACTGTCACCTCCACATCTCTTCCACGGGGCATTGATATTGTCTTTTTATTCCACAGTGATCTCCACCACTCTTCCAAGTAGCATTAAAACCGTCTTAATAAGCTACTGTGACGTCATAGTCTCTTCCACGGGGCAGTGATTTTTTCTTTTTATTCCTCTGTAAACTCCAGCAGTCTTCCAAGGGGCATTAAAACCGTCTTGTAAAGCTAATGTGAACTTCACGTCTCTTCCAAGGGGCATTAAAACCATCTTGTAAAACCACTCTAAACTCCACAGTTCTTCCAAGGGGCAATAAAATCGTATTGTTAAGCTAATGTGACCACCATGTCTCTTCCACGGGGCATTGATGTTGTCGTTTTATTCCACAGCGACCTCCACCACTCTTCCTAGTAGCATTAAAACCATCTTGTGAAGCTACTATGACTTCCACGTCTATTCCACGGGGCATTGATATTGTCTTTTTATTCCACTACGACCTCCACCACTCTTCCAAGGGCCATTGATATTGTCTTTTTATTCCACTGTTACCTCCTCCACTGTTCCAAGAAGCATTAAAACCATCTTGTTAAGCTACTGAGACCTCCACATCTCTATCAAGGGGCATTAAAACCGTCTTGATAAACCACTCTGAACTCCACAGCTCATCCAAGGGGCATTTAAACCGTCTTGTTAAGCTACTGTGACCTCCACGTCTCTTACAGGGCATTGTTATTGTCTTTTTATTCCACTGAGACCTCCACCACTCTTCCAAGGGGCTTTAAAACCATCTTGTTAAGCTACTGTGTCCTCTACGTCTCTTGCACGGGGCATTGACATTGTCTTTTTATTCCACTGCGACCTCCACCACTCTTCCAATGGGCATTGATATTATCTTTTTATTCCACTGTAACCTCCTCCACTGTTCCAAGGGGCATTAAAACCGTCTTGTTAAGCTACTGAGACCTCCACATCTCTTTCAAGGGGCATTAAAACTTGTTAAACCACTCTGAACTTCACAGCTCTTCCAAGGGGCATTAAAACCGTCTTGTTAAGCTACTGTGACCTCCAAGTCTCTTTTATGGGGCATTGATATTGTCTTTTTATTCCACTGCGACCTCCACCACTCTTCCAAGGGGCATTGATATTGTTTTTTTATTCCACTTCGACTTCCACCACTCTTCCAAGGGGCTTTAAAACCGTCTTGCTAAGCTACTGTGAATGCCACGTCTCTTTCATGGTTCATTGATATTGTCTATTTACTCCACTGTAACCTCCACCACTCTTCCAAGGGGCATTAAAACCGTCTTGTAAAGCTACTGTGACCTCCATGTCTCTTCTGAGGGGCATTAAAACCATTTTCTTAAACCACTCTGAACTGCACAGCTCTTCCAAGGGGTACAAAAAGCGTCAACTTAAGCTACTGTGTCCTCCACGTCTCATCCACGGGGCATTGATGTTGTTATTTTTTTCCACTGTTCCCTCCACCACTCTTCCAAGCGCCATTAAAACAGTCTCGTTAAGCTACTGTGACCTTCACAGCTCTTCCATGGGGCATTAAAACCGTCTTGTTAAGCTACTGTGACCTCCATGTCTCTTCCATGGGGCATTGATATTGTCTTTTTATGCCACTGCGACCTCCACCACTCTTCCAAGGTGCACTAAATCTGCCTTGTTAAGCTACTGTGACCTCCATGTCTCTACCACGGGGCAATGACATTGTCTTTTTATTCCACTGCAACCTCCACCACTCTTCCAAGGGGCAATAAAACCGTCTTGCAAATCCACTGTGACCTCCACGTCTCATCCAAGGGGCATTAAAACCGTCTTGTTAAACCACTCTGAAAACCACAGCTCTTCCAAGGGGCATTAAAACCGTCTTGTTAAGCTAATGTGACTTCCACGTCTCTTCCACAGGCCATTGATATTGTCTTTTTATTCCACTGAGACCTCCACCACTCTTCCAAGGGCATTAAAACCGTCTTGTTAAGCTACTGTGACCTCCACGTCTCTTCCAAGGGGCATTAAAACCATCTTGTTTAGCTACTGTGACCTCCACGTCTCTTCCACGGGGCATTGATATTTTCTTTTTATTCCACAGCGACCCCCACTACTCTTCCAATGGACATTAAAACCATCTTGTTAAGCTACCCTGACCTAAACGTTTCTTCCACAGGGCATTGATTTTGTCTTTTTATTCCACTGCTACCTCCACCACTCTTCCAAGGGGCATGAAAACCATTTTGTTAAGCTTCTGTGACCTCCATGTCTCTTCCACGGGGAATTGATATTGTATTTTTAGTCCAATACGACCTCCACCACTCTTCCAAGGGGCATTAATA
This sequence comes from Phyllobates terribilis, assembly GCF_046119375.1. Taxonomy (NCBI): domain Eukaryota; kingdom Metazoa; phylum Chordata; class Amphibia; order Anura; family Dendrobatidae; genus Phyllobates; species Phyllobates terribilis. The sequence goes on from NW_027363079.1 coordinate 1,652,001, forward strand.
TTGTCTTTTTATTCCACTGCAACCTCCACCACTTTTCTAAGGGCCATTAAAACCATCTTGTTAAGCTACTGTGACCTCCACATCTCTTGCACGGGGCATTGATATTGTCATTTTATTCCACTGCGACTTCCACCACTCTTCCAAAGGGCATTAAAACCACTTTGTTAAGCTACTGTGACCTCCACGTCTCTTCCATGGGGCATTGATATTGTCTTTTTATGTCACTGTAACCTCCAGCACTCTTCCAAGGGGCATTAAAACCGTCTTTTTAAGCTACAATGACTTCCACGTCTCTTCCTAGGGGCACTCAAAATGTCTTGTTAAACCACTCTGAACTCCACAGCTCTTCCAAGGGGCATTAAAACTGTCTTGTTATGCTACTGTGACCTCAACGTCTCGTCTACGGGGCATTAGTATTGTCTTTTTATACCACTAAAAACTCCACCACTCTTCCAAGGGGCATTAAAACTGTCTTGTTAAGCTACTGTGACCTCCACGTCTCTTCCAAGGGGTATTAATACCGTCTTTTTAAGCTACTGTGAGCTCCACGACTCATCCAAGGGGCATTCAAACCATCTTGTTAAACCACTCTGAACTCCACAGCTCTTCCAAGGGGCATTAAAGCTGTCTTGTTAAGCTACTGTGACATCCACGTCTCTTCTGTGGGGCAATAATATTGTCTTTTTATTCCGCTGCGAACTCCACCACTCTTCCAAGGGGCACTAAGAACATCTTGTTAAGCGACTGTGAACACCATGTCTCTTCCAAGGGCATTAAAACCGTCTTGTTAAACCTCTCTGAACTCCACAGCTCTTCCAAGGGGCATTAAAACCGTCTTGTTATGCTACTGTGACCTCCACGTCTGTTCCACGGGGCATTGATATTGTCTTTTTATTCCACTGTAACCCACACCACGTTTCCAAGGGGCACTTAAATGGTCTAGTTAAGCTACTGTGACCTCCACGTCTCTTCCAAGGGGCATTAAAACCGTCTTGTTAAACTTCTCTGAACTCCACAGCTCTTCCAAGGGGCATTATAAAAGTCTTGTTATGGTACTCTAACCTCCACGTCTGGTCCACGGGGCATTGATATTGTCTTTTATTCCACTGCGACCTCCACCACTCTCCCAAGGGGCATTAACAGCGTCTTGATAAGCTACTGTGACCTCCACCACTCTACCGAGGGGCATTGATATTGTCTTTTTATTCCACTGCGAACTCCACCACTCTTCCAAGGGACATTGATATTGTCTTTTTATTCCACTGCGATCTTCACCACTCTTCCAAGGGGCAATAAAACCATCTTGTTAAGCTACTGTAACCTCCATGCCATTTTCATGGGGCATTGATATTGTATTTTTATCCCACAGTAACCTCCATCACTCTTCCAAGAGGCATTAAAACCATCTTCTTAAGCTACTGTGACCTCCACGTCTCTTCTACGGGGCATTGATATTTTCTTTTTATTCCCTGCGACCTACACCACTCTTCCAAGGGGCAATAAAATCTTCTTTTTAAGCAACTGTGACCTCCACGTTTCTTCCACGGGGCAGAGATATTTTCTTTTTATTCCACTGCGACATCCACCACTCTTCCAAGGTGCATTGATATTGACTTTTTATTCCACTGCAACCTCCAACACTCTTCCAAGAGGCATTAAAACTGTCTTGATAAGCTACTGTGACCTCCACATCTCTTCCACGGGGAATTGATATTGTCTTTTTCTTCCACTGTAACCCTCACCACCTTTCCAACGTGCATTACAACGACCTTGTTAAGTTACTGTGGCCTCCCCGTCTCATTCAAGGGGCATTAAAAACGTCTTGTTAAACCACTCTGAACTCCACAGCTCTTCCAAGGGGCATTAAAACCGTCTTGTTAAGCTACTTTGACCTCCACGTCTCTTCCACGGGGCATTGATATTGGCTTTTTATTCCACTGCGACCTCCACCACTCTTCCAAGGGGCATTAAAAGCATCTTGTTAAGCTACTTCTACGTCCACGTCTCTTCCACGGGGCATTGATATTGTCTTTTTACTCCACTGCGACCTCCACCACTCTTCTAAGGGGCACTAAACCTGTATTGTTAATCTACTGTGACCACAACGTCTCTTCCACAGTGCATTGATATTGTCTTTTTATTCCACTGCGACCTCCACCAATCTTCCAAGCGGCATTAAAACTGTCTTGTTAAGCTACTATTACCTCCACGTTTCTTCCACGGGGCATTGATATTCTCTTTTTATTCCACTGCGACCAACATCACTCTTCCAAGGAACATTGATATTGTCTTTTTATTCCACTGCGACCCCCACAACTCTTCCAACGGGCATTAAAACCGTCTTGTTAAGCTACTGTGACTTCCACGTCTCTTCCAAGGGTCATTAAAACCGTCTTGCTAAACCTCTCTGAACTCCACAGCTCTTCCAAGGGGCATTAAAACGTCTTGTTATGCTACTGTGACCTCCACGTTTCTTCCACTGGGCATTGATATTGTCTTTTTATCCCACTGTAACCTACACCACGTTTCCAATTGCCACTAAAACCGTCTTGTTAAGCTACTGTGACCTCCACGTCTCTTCCAAGGGGCATTGAAACTGTCTTGTTAAACCTCTCTGAACTCCACAGTTCTTCCAAGGGCATTTAAACAGTCTTGTTATGCTACTGTGACCTTCACGTCTGTTCCACGGGGTATTGATATTGTCTTTTTATACCACTGCGACCTCCACCACTCTTCCAAGGGGCATTAAAATAGTCTTGTTAAGCTACTGTGACCTCCACGTTCCTTCTACGGGGCATTGATATTGTCTTTTTATTCCACTGCAACCTCCACCACTCTTCCAAGGGGCATTGTTATTGTCTTTTTATTCCACTGCGACCTTCACTACTCTTCCAAGTGACTTTGATATTGTCTTTTTCTTACTCTGCGACTTCCACCAAGGGGCAGTAAAGCCATCTTTTTAAGCTACTGTGACCTCCAAGTCTCTTCCACGGGGCATTCATATTGTATTTTTATTCCACTGTAACCTCCACCACTCTTCCAAGGGGCATTAAAACTGTCTTTTTAAGCTACTGTCATCTTCACGTCTCTTCCAAGGGCATTAAATCCTTCTTGTTAAACCACTCTGAATGCCACAGGTCTGCCAAGGGGCATTAAAAAGTGTCTTGTTAAGCTACTGTGGCCTCCACGTCTCTTCCACAGGGCATTGATATTGTCTTTTTTTTCACTGTAACCTCCACCACTCTTCCAAGAGGCATTAAAACTGTCTTGTTAAGCTACTGCTACCTCCACGTCTCTTCCAAGGGGCATTAAAACCATCTGGTTAAACCACTCTGTACTCCACAGCTCTTCCAAGGGGCATTAAAACCATCTTGTTAAGCTACTGTGACCTCCACGTCTCTTCCACGGGGCATTGATATTGTCTTTTTATTCCACAGCGACCCCCACTACTCTTCCAATGGGCATTAAAACCGTCTTGTTAAGCTACTCTGACCTCCACGTCTCTTCCACGGGGCATTGATTTTGTCTTTTTATTCCACTGTAACCTCCATCACTCTTCCAAGGGGCATTAAAACCATCTTGTAAAGGTAATGTGACCTCCACGTCTCTTCCAAGGGTCAATAAAACCATCTTGTAAAACCACTCTGAACTCCACCACTTTTCCAAGGGGCATTTAAACCGTCTTGTTAAGCTACTGTGACCTCCACGCCTCTTCCAAGGGGCATTGATATTGTATTTTTATTCCACTGCGACCTCCAGCAATCTTTCAAGGGGTATTGATATTGTCTTTTTATTCCACTGCAACCTCCACCACTCTTCCAAGGGGCCTTGATATTGTAGTTTTATTAAACTGCGAACTCCACCACTCCTTCAACGGGCATTAAAACCGTCTTGTTAAGTTACTGTGACCTCCACGTCTCTTCCAAAAGGCATTGATATTTTCTTATTATTCCACTGCAACCTCCAGCACTCTTCCAAGAGGCAATAAAACCATTTTGTTAAGCTACTGTGACCTCCACTTCTCTTCGACGGGACATTGATATTGTCTTTTTATTTCACTGTAACCTCCACTACTCTTACAAGGGGCATTAATACCATTTTTTTAAGCTACTGTGACCTCCACGTCTCTTCCAAGGGTCTTTCAAACCGTCTTGATAAAACACTCTGAACTCCTCAGCTCTTCCAAGGGGGAGTAAAACTGACTTGTTAAGCTACTGTGACCTCCACGTTTCTTCTACAGGGCATTAATATTGTCTTTTTATTCCACTTCGAACTCCAAAACTCTTACAAGGGGCATTTAAACCGTCTTGTTAAGCTACTGTGACCTCCACGTCTCATGGAAGGGGCATTCATTTATTTTTTTTTATTCCACTGTGACCTCCACAACTCTTCCAATGGGCATTGATATTGTCATTTTATTCCATTGCGACCTCCACCACTCTTCTAAGGGGCCGTGATATTGTCTTTTTATTACACTGCGAACTCCATCATTCTTCCAAGGGGCATTAAAACCGTCTTGTAAAGCTAAAATGACCTCCACGTCTCTTCCACAGGGAATTGATGTCTTTTTAATCCACTGCGAGCTCCACCACTCTTACAAGGGGCATTAAAACCATCTTGTTATGCTTCTGTGACCTCCACGTCTCTTCCCCGGGGCATTGATATTGTCTTTTATTCCACTGCGACCTCCACCACTCTTCCAAGGGGCATTGATATTGTCTTTTTATTCCACTGCGACCTCTACCACTCTTCCAAGGGGCATTAAAACCTTCGTTTTAAGATACTGTGACCTCCACATCTCTTCCAAGGGGAATTCAAACCGTCTTGGTAAACCACTGTGTACTCCACCACTCTTCCAAGCATTTAAACTGTCTTGTTAAGCTACTGTGGCCTCCACGTCTCTTGCAAGTGGCATTGATATCATCATTTTATTCCATTGTGAGCTCCACCACTGTTCCAAGGGGCATTGATATTGTCTTTTTTTTCCACTGCGACCTCCACCACTCTTCCAAGGGGCCTTGATATTGTCTTTTTATTCCACTGCGAACTCCACAACTCTTCCAAAAGCATTAAAACCGTCTTGTTAAGCTACTGTGACCTCCACGTCTCTTCCACGCGGCATTGATATTGTCTTTAAATTCCACTGTAACCTTTACCACTCTTCCAAAGGGCAATATAACCATATTGTTAAGCTACTTTGATCTCCACGTCTCTTCCAAGGGGCATTGATATTGTTGTTTTATTCCCTGCGACCTCCACCACTCTTCCAAGGGGCAATAAAACCGTCTTTTTAAGGTACTGTGACCTCCACGTTTCTTCCAAGGGGCATTGATATTGTCTTTAAATTCCACTGCGACATCCACCACTCTTCCAAGGGGCATTAAAACTGTCTTGTTAAGCTACTGTGACCTCCATGTCTCTTCCACGTGGCATTGATATTGTCTTTCTATTCCAATTTAACCTTCACCACCTTTCCAAGGGGCATTAGAACCACCTTGTTAAGCTACTGTGGCCTCCATGTCTCATCCAAGGGGCATTAAAACCGTCTTGTTAAACCACTCTTTACTCCACAGCTCATCCAAGGGGCATTAAAAACGTCTTGTTAAGCTACTGTGACCTCCACGTCTATTTCACGGGGTATTGATATTGTCTTTTTTTTCCACTGCGACCTCCACCACTCTTCCAAGGGGCATTGATATTGTCTTTTTATTCCATTGCGATATCCACCACTCTTCCAAGGGGCATTAAAACTGTCTAATTAAGCTACTGTGTCCTCCACATCTCTTCCAAGAGCCATTGATATCGTCTTTTTATTCCACTGCGACCTCCAACACTCTTCCAAAGGGCATTAAAACAGTCTTGTTAAGCTACTGTGACCTCCACGTCTCTTCCACGGAGCATTGAGAGTGTCTTTTTTTTCCACTGTAAGCTCCACCACTCTTCCAAGGGGCAATAAAACCGTATTGTTATGCTAATTTGACCTTCACGTCTCTACCACGGGGCATTGATATTGTCTTTTTATTCCACTGTAACCTCCACCACTCTTCCAAGGGGCAATAAAACCGTATTGTTATGCTAATTTGACTTCCACGTCTCTACCACGGGGCATTGATATTGTCTTTTTATTCCACTTTAACCTTCACCACCTTTCCAAGGGGCATTAGAACCTCGTTGTTAAGATACTGTGTTCGCCACGTCTCATCCAAGGGTCATTAAAACCGTCTTGTTAAACCACTCTCAACTCCACAGTTCTTCCAAGGGGCATTAAAACCGTCTTGTTAAGCTACTGTGACATCCACGTCTATTCCACGGGGCATTGATATTGTCTTTTTATTCCACTGCGACCTCCACCACTCTTCCAAGGGGGATTGATATTGTCTTTTTATTCCACTGCGATCTCCACCACTCTTCCAAGGGGCATTAAAACCGTCTTGTTAAGCTACTGTGTCCTCCACGTCTCTTACAAGAGCCATTGATATCGTCTTCTTATTCCAATGCGACCTCCACCACTCTTCCAAGGGGCATTAAAACCGTCTTGTTAAGCTACTGTGACCTCCACGTCTCTTCCACGGAGCATTGAGGGTGTCTTTTTTTTCCACTGTAACCTCCACCACAACCGTATTGTTAAGCTAATTTGACCTCCACGTCTCTTCGACGGGGCATTGATTTTGTCTATTTCTTCCCTGCGACCTCCAACACTCTTCCAAGGGGCATTAAAACTATCTTGTTAAGCTACTGTGACCTCCAGGTCTCTTCCACGGTGCATTGATATTGGCTTTTTATTCCACTGCGACCTCCACCACTCTACCAAGGGGCATTGATATTGTCTTTTTATTCCACTGTCACCTCCACCACTCTTCCAAGGGGCATTGAAACCATCTTGTTAAGCTACTGTGATCTCCACGTCTCTTTCTTGGGGCATTGAAATTGTCTTTTTATTCCACTGTAACCTCCACCACTCTTCCAAAGGGCATTAAAACCGTCTTGTAAAGCTACTGTGACCTCCAAGTCTCTTCAGCGGGGCATTAATATTGTCTTTTTATTCCACAGCAACCTCCACCACTCTTACAAGGGGCATTAAAACCATCTTGTTATGCTACTGTGACCTCCACGTCTCTTTCACAGGGCATTGATATTGTCTTTTTATTCCACTACGACCTCCACCACTCTTCCAAGAGGCATTGATATTGTCTTTTTATTCCACTGCAACCTTCACCACTCTTCCAAGAGGCTTTAAAACCATTTTGTTAAGCTACTGTGACCTCCACGTCTCTTCCACGGGGCAATGATATTGTCTTTTTATTTCACTGTAATCACGCCCACTCTTCCAAGGGGCATTAATACCGTCTTTTTCAGCTTCTTTGAGATCCACGTCTCTTCCAAGGGGCATTCAAACCGTCTTGTTAAACCACTCTGAAGTCCACAGCTCTTCGAAGAGGCATTAAAACTGTCTTGTTAAGCTACTGTGACCTCCACGTCTCTTCTACGGGGCATTAATATTGTCTTTTTATTCCACTGCGAAATCCACCACTCTTCCAAGGGGCATTTAAACCGTCTTGTTAAGCTACTGTGACCTCCACATTTCTTCCAAGTGGCATTTATATCGTCTTTTTATTCCACTGCGACCTCCACCACACCTCCAAGGGGCATTGATATTGTCTATTTATTCCACTGCGACCTCCACGACTCTTTCAAGGGGCATTGATGTTGTATTTTTATTCCACTCCAAACTCCACCACTCTACCAAGCGGCATTGAAACCATCTTGTTAAGTTACTGTAACCTCCACTTCTCTACCACGGGGCATTGTTATTGTCTTTAAATTCCACTGTAACCTCCACCACTCTTCCAAGGGGAAATAAAACCGTATTGTTAAGCTACTTTGACCTCCACGGTTCATCCAAGGGGCATTGATATTGTCTTTTTATTGCCTGCGACCTCCACCAGTCTTCCAAGGGGCAATGAAACCATCTTTTTAAGCTAATGTGACCTCCACGTTTCTTCCACGTGGCAATGATATTGTCTTTTTATTCCACTGTGACATCCACCACTCTTCCAAAAGGCATTGATATTGTCTTTTTATTTCTCTGTAACCTCCAACACTCTTCCAAGGGGCATTAAACTGTCTTGTTAAGCTACTGTTACCTCCACGTCTCTTCCACAGGGCATTGATATTGTCTTTTTATTCCAATGTAACCTTCATCACCTTTCCAAGGGGCATTAGAACTAAATTGTTAAGCTATTGTGGCCTCTACGTCTCATCCAAGGGGCATTAAATCCGTCTTGTTAAACCACTGTGATCTGCACAGCTCTTCCAAGGGGCATTAGAACCGTCTTGTTAAGCTACTGTGACCTCCACGTCTATTCCACGGGGCATTGATACTGTCTTTTTATTCCAATGCGACCTCCACCACTCCTCCAAAGGGCATTAAAACAGTCTTGTAAAGCTAATGTGACCACCATGTCTCTTCCAAGGGGCATTAAAACCATCTTGAAAAACCATTCTGAACTCCACAGCTCTTCCAAGGGACTTTAATACCGTATTGTTAAGCTACTGTCACCTCCACGTCTCTTCCACGGGGCACTGATATTGTCTTTTTATTCCACAGTGATCTCCACCACTCTTCCAAGTAGCATTAAAACCATCTTGATAAGCTACTGTGACCTCAACGTCTCTTCCACGGGGCAGTGATTTTGTCTTGTTATTCCTCTGTAACCTCCAGCACTCTTCCAAGGGGCATTAAAACCGTCTTGTAAAGCTAATGTGACCTCCACAGCTCTTCCAAGGGGCAATAAAACCGTATTGTTAAGCTAATGTGACCACCATGTCTCTTCCACGGGGCATTGATGTTGTCTTTTTATTCCACAGCGACCTCCACCACTCTTCCTAGTAGCATTAAAACCATCTTGTTTTGCTACTGTGACCTCCACGTCTATTCCACTGGGGCACTGATATTGTCTTTTTATTCCACTACGACCTCCACCACTCTTCCAAGGGGCATTGATATTGTCTTTTTATTCCACTGTAACCTCCTCCACTGTTCCAATGAGCATTAAAACCATCTTGTTAAGCTACTGAGACCTCCATATCTCTATCAAGGGGCATTAAAACCGTCTTTTTAAACCACTCTGAACTCCACAGCTCTTCCAAGGGGCATTAAAACCGTCTTGTTAAGCTACTGTGACCTCCACGTCTCTTTTACGGGGCATTGATATTGTCTTTTTATTCCACTGCAACCTCCACCACTATTCCAAGGGGCATTGATATTGTCTTTTTATTCCACTGTAACCTCCTCCACTGTTCCAAGGGGCATTAAAACCATCTTGTTAAGCTACTGAGACCTCCACATCTCTATCAAGGGGCATTAAAACCGTCTTGTTAAACCACTCTGAACTCCACAGCTCTTCCAAGGGGCATTTAAACCGTCTTGTTAAGCTACTGTGACCTCCACGTCACTTACAGGGCATTGTTATTGTCTTTTTATTCCACTGAGACCTCCACCACTCTTCCAAGGGGCATTGAAACCATCTTTTTAAGCTACTGTGTCCTCCAAGTCTCTTTCACGGGGCATTGACATTGTCTTTTTATTCCACTGCGACCTCCACCACTCTTCCAAGGGGCATTAATATTGTGTTTTTATTCCACTGTAACCTCCTCCACTGTTCCAAGGGGCATTAAAACCATCTTGTTAAGCTACTGAGACCTTCACATCTCTATCAAGAGGCATTAAAAGCGTCTTGTTAAACCACTCTGAACTCCACAGCTCTTCCAAGGGGCATTAAAACCGTCTTGTTAAGCTACTGTGACCTCCACGTCTCTTTTACGGGGCATTGATATTGTCTTCTTATTCCACTGCGACCTCCACCACTCTTCCAAGGGGCATTGATATTGTCTTTTTATTGCCTTCGACCTCCACCACTCTTCTAAGGGGCAATAAAACCATCTTTTTAAGCTAATGTGACCTCCACGTTTCTTCCACGTGGCAATGATATTGTCTTTTTATTCCACTGCGACATCCACCACTCTTCCAAAAGGCATTGATATTGTCTTTTTATTCCACTGTAACCTCCAACACTCTTCCAAGGGGCATTAAACTGTCTTGTTAAGCTACTGTGACCTCCACGTCTCTTCCACGGGGCATTGATATTGTCTTTTTATTCCAATGTAACCTTCACCACCTTTCCAAGGGGCATTAGAACTAAATTGTTAAGCTACTGTGGACTCCAAGTCTCATCCAAGGGGCATTAAATCCGTCTTGTTAAACCACTGTGATCTTCACAGCTCTTCCATGGGGCATTAGAACCGTCTTGTTAAGCTACTGTGACCTCCACGTCTATTCCACGGGGCATTGATACTGTCTTTTTATTCCAATGCGACCTCCACCACTCTTCCAAAGGGCATTAAAACCGTCTTGTAAAGCTAATGTGACCACTATGTCTCTTCCAAGGGACTTTAAAACCAACTTGAAAAACCACTCTGAACTCCACAGCTCTTCCAAAGGGCATTAATACCGTATTGTTAAGCTGCTGTCACCTCCACGTCTCTTCCACGGGGCATTGATATTGTCTTTTCATTGCACAGTGATCTCCACCACTCTTCCAAAGGGCATTAAAACTGTCTTGATAAGCTACTGTGACCTCAACGTATCTTCCACGTAGCAGTGATTTTGTCTTTTTATTCCTCTGTAACCTCCAGCACTCTTCCAAGGGGCATTAAAACAGTCATGTAAAGCTAATGTGACCTCCACGTCTTTTCTAAGGGGCATTAAAACCATCTTGTAAAACCACTCTAAACTTCACAGCTATTCCAAGGGGCAATAAAACCGTATTGTTAAGCTAATATGACCACCATGTCTCTTCCACGGGGCATTGATGTTGTCTTTTTATTACACAGCGACCTCCACCACTCTTACTAGTAGCATTAAAACCGTCTTGTTTTGCTACTGTGACCTCCACGTCTATTCCACTAGGGCACTGATATTGTCTTTTTATTCCACTACGACCTCCACCACTCTTCCAAGGGGCATTGATATTGTCTTTTTATTCCACAGTGATCTCCACCACTCTTCCAAGTAGCATTAAAACCGTCTTAATAAGCTACTGTGACCTCAACGTCTCTTCCACGGGGCAGTGATTTTGTCTTTTTATTCCTCTGTAACCTCCAGCACTCTTCCAAGGGGCATTAAAAAAAGTCTTGTAAAGCTAATGTGACCTCCACGTCTCTTCCAAGGGGCATTAAAACCATCTTGTAAAACCACTCTAAACTCCACAGCTCTTCCAAGGGGCAATAAAATCGTATTGTTAAGCTAATGTGACCACCATGTCTCTTCCACGGGGCATTGATGTTGTCGTTTTATTCCACAGCGACCTCCACCACGCTACCTAGTAGCATTAAAACCGTCATGTTAAGCTACTGTGACCTCCACGTCTATTCCACGGGGCATTGATATTGTCTTTTTATTCCACTACGACCTCCACCACTCTTCCAAGGGGCATTGATATTGTCTTTTTATTCCACTGTAACCTCCTCCACTGTTCCAAGGAGCATTAAAACCATCTTGTTAAGCTACTGAGACCTCCACATCTCTATCAAGGGGCATTAAAACCGTCTTGTTAAACCACTCTGAACTCCACAGCTCTTCCAAGGGGCATTTAAACCATCTTGTTAAGCTACTGTGACCTCCACGTCTCTTACAGGGCATTGTTATTGTCTTTTTATTCCACTGAGACCTCCACCACTCTTCCAAGGGGCATTAAAACCATCTTGTTAAGCTACTGTGTCCTCCACGTCTCTTTCACGGGGCATTGACATTGTCTTTTTATTCCACTGCGACCTCCACCACTCTTCCAAGGGGCATTGATATTGTCTTTTTATTCCACTGTAACCTCCTCCACTGTTCCAAGGATCATTAAAACCATCTTGTTAAGCTACTGAGACCTCCACATCTCTATCAAGGGGCATTAAAACCATCTTGTTAAACCACTCTGAACTCCACGTCTCTTCCACGGGGCATTGATATTGTCTTTTTATACCACTATAACCTCCACCACTCTTCCAATTGGCATTAAAATCGTCTAGTTAGGCTACTGTGACCTCCACGTCCCTTTCACTGTACATTGATATTTTCTTTTTATTCCATTTCGACCTCCACCATTCTTCCAAGGGGCTTTGTTATTGTCTTTTAATTCCACTGAGACCTCCACTACTCTTCCATGGGCATTAAAGTCGTCTTGTTAAGCTACTGTGACCTCCACATCTCTTCCACGGGGCATTGATATTGTCTTTTTATTCCACTGCGACCTCCACCACTTTTCCAAGGGGCATTGATATTGTCTTTCAATTCCACTGTGACCTCCTCCACTCTTCCAATCAGCATTACAACCATCTTGTTAAGCTATTGTGATCTCCACATCTCTTCCCCAGGGCATTGATATTGTCTTTTCATTCCACTGTAACCTCCACCTCTCTTACAAGGGGCATTAAAACTGTCTTGTAAAGCTAATGTGATCTCCACATCTCTTCCCCAGGGCATTGATATTGTCTTTTTATTCCACTGTAACCTCAAACACTCTTCCAAGGGGCAGTAAAATAGTTTTCTTAAGCTAATGTGATCTCCACGTCTCTTCCTAAGGGCATTTAAACCACTCATAACTCTACAGCTCTTCCAAGGGGCATTAAAACCATCTTGTTAAGATACTGTGACCTCCACGTCTCTTTCACGGGGCATTGATATTGTATTTTTATTCCACTGAGACCTCCTCCACTCTTCCAAAGGGCATTAAATTCGTCTTTTTTAAGCTACTGTGACCTTCACGTCTCTTCGACGGTGAATTGATATTGTCTTTTTATTCCACTGTGACCTCCACCACTCTTACAATGGGCATTAAAACCATATTATTTAAGCTACTGTGACCTCCACGTCTCCTCCACGGTGCATTGATATTATTTTTTTATTCAACTACGATCTCCACCACTCTTACAATGCGCATTGGTATTGTCTTTTTATTCCACTGCGACCTCCACCTCTATTTCAAGGGGCTTTAAAACCGTCTTGTTAAGCTATGGTGAACTCCACTTCTTTTCCACGGGGCATTGATATTGTCTTTTTATTCCACTGTAACCTCCACCACTCTTCCAAGGAGCACTAAAGCCGTCTTGTAAAGCTACTGTGACCTCCACTTATCTTTCAAGGGGCATTAAATCCGTCTTGTTAACCCACTCTGAACACTACAGCTCTTCCAAGGGGCATTACAACTGTCTTGTTAAGCTACTGTGACTTCCATGTCTCTTCCACAGGGCAGTGATATTGTTTTTTTATTTCACTGCGACCTCCACCACTCTTCCAAGGGCATTAAAACCGTCTTGTTAAGCTACTGTGACCTCCAAGTCTCTTCCACGGGGCATTGATGTTATCTTTTTATTCCACTGCGACCTCCAACACACTTTTAAGGGGCATTACAACTGTCTTGTTAAGCTACTGTGAACTCCACGTCTCTTCCACGGGGCATTGATATTTTCTTTTTATTCCACTGTAACCTCCACCACTCTTCCAAGGGGCAATAAAACCATCTTGTAAAGATAATATGACCTCCACGTCTCTTCCAAGGGGCATTAAAACCATATTGTAAAATGACTCTGAACTCCACATCTCTTCCAAGATGCATTTAATCTGTATTGCTAAGCTACTGTGACCTCAACATCTCTTCCACGGGGCATTGATATTGTCTTTTTATTCCACAGCGACCTCTACCACTCTTCCAAGCATCATTAAAACCATCTTGGAAAGCTACTGTGACCTCCACTTCTCTTTCAAGGGGCATTAAATCCGTCTTGTTAACCCACTCTGAACACTACAGCTCTTCCAAGGGGCATTATAACTGCCTTGTTAAGCTACTGTGACCTCCATGTCTCTTCCACGGGGCAGTGATATTGATTTTTTATTCCACTGCGACCGCCGCCACTCTTACAAGGGCATTAAAACCTTGTTGTTAAGCTACTGTGACCTCCAAGTCTCTTCCACGGGGCATTGATATTGTCTTTTTATTCCACTGCGAGCTCCACCACTTTTCCAAGGGGCATTGATATTGTCTTTTTATTCCACTGCGACCTCCAACACACTTTTAAGGGGCATTATAACTGCCTTGTTAAGCTACTGTGACCTCCACATCTCTTCCACGGGGCATTGATATTGTCTCTTCATTCCACTGCGACATCCACCACTCTTCCAAGGGGCATTAAACCCGTCTTGTTAAGCTACTGTGACCTCCACGTCTCTTCCACGGGGCATTGATATTGTCTTTTTATTCCACTGTGACCTCCATCACTCTTCCAAGTTGTATTAAAACCGTCTTGTTAAGCTACTGTGACCTCCACGTCTCTTCCACGGGGCATTGATATTGTCTTTTTATTCCACTGCGACCACCACCACTCTTCCAAGGGGCATTAAATCGGTCTTGTTAAGCTACTATGACCTCCACGTCTCCTCCAAGGTTCATTGATATTGCCTTTTTATTCCACTGTGACCTCCACCACTCTTCCAAAGGTCATTGATATTGTGCTTTTATTCCACTGTGACCTCCACCTCTCTTCCAAGGGGCATTAATACCGTCTTTTTAAGCTACTGTGACCTCCCTCTCTCCTTCATGGGGTATTTATATTGTCTATTTATTCCACTGTAACCTCCACCACTCTTCCAAGGAGCATTAAAACCGTCTTGTTAAGGTACTGTGTCCTCCAAGTCTCTTCCAAAGGGCTTTAAAACCATCTTGTTAAACCACTCTGAACTTCACAGCTATTCCAAGGGGCATTAAAACCGTCTTGCTAAGCTACTGTGACCTCCACTTTTCTTCCACGGGGCATTGATATTGTCTTTTTATTCCACTGCGACCTCCATCACTCTTCCAAGGGGCATTAAGACAGTCTTGTAAAGCTACTCTGACCTCCACGTCTCTTCCACGGGGCATTGATATTGTCTATTTATTCCACTGTAACCTCCACCACTCTTCCAAGGGGCATTAAAATCGCCTTATTAAGCTACTGTGACCTCCAGATCTCTTCCAATTGGCATTTAAACCATCTTGTTAAACCACTCTGAACTATACAGCTCTCCCAAGGGGCATTAAAACCTTCTTGTTAAGCTACTGAGACCTCCACTTCTCTTCCACAGGGCATTGATATTGTCTTTTTATTCCATTGTGACCTCCACCACTCTTCCAAGGGGCATTAAATCCGTCTTGATAAGCTACTGTGACCTCAATGTCTCCTCCACGGGTTATTGATCTTGTCTTTTTATTCCTCTGTGACCTCCAAGTCTCTAACAAGGGGCATTAAAACCATCCTGTTAAACCACTCTGAACTCCACAGCTATTCCAAGGGGCATTAAAACAGTCTTGTCAAGCTACTGTGACCTCCACGTCTCTTCCACTGGACATTGATATTGTCTTTTTATTCCTCTGCTACCTCCACCACTTTTCCAAGGGGCATTGATATTGTCTTTTTATTCCACTTTGACCTCGACCACACTTCCAAGGGGCTTTAAAACCGTCTTCTTTAGCTACTGCGACCTCCATGTCTCTGCCACTGGGGCATTGATATTGTCTTTTTATTCCACTGTAACCTCCACCACTCTTCCAAAGGGCATTGGAACCATTTTATAAAGCTACTGTGACCTCCACATCTCTTCCAATGGACATTAAAACCATCTTGTTGTACCTTTCTGAACTCCGCAGCTCCTCCAGGGGGCTCTAAAACCATCTTGTTTAGCTACTGTGACCTTCACGTTTCTTAAAAGGGGCATTGATAATGTATTTTTTTTCCACTGTAACCTCCACCACTCTTCCAAGGGGAATTAAAACCGCCTTGTTAAGCTACTGTGACCTCCATGTCTCTCCAAGGGGCATTAAAACCATCTTGTTAAACCACGATGAACTCCACAGTTCTTCCAAGGGGCATTAAAACCGTCTTGTTAAGCTTACTGTGAACTCCACGTCTCTTCCACGGGGCATTTATATTCTCTTTTTTTTCCACTGCGACCTCCACAACTCTTCCACATAGCACTAAATCTGTCTTGTTAAGCTACTGTGACCTCCACGTCTCTTCCACGGGGAATTGATATTGTCTTTTTATTCCACTGCGACCTCCACCATTCTTCCAAGGGGCATTGATATTGTCTTTTTACTCGGCTGCGACCTCCACCACTCTTCCAAGGGGCATTAAAACCGTCTTGTTAAGCTACTGTGACCTCCACGTCTCTTCCAAGAGGCATTAAAACCTTGTTACTAAACCACTCTGAACTCCACAGCTTTTCCAAGGGCATTAAAACCGTCTTGATAAGCTAATGTGACCTCCACGTCTCTTACACTGGGCATTGATATTGTATTTTTATTAGACTGCGAACTCCACCACTCTTACAAGGGGCATTGATATTGTCTTTTTATTCCACTGCGACCTCCACCACTCTTCCAAAGGGCATTAAAACCGTCTTGTTAAGCTACTGTGACCTCCACGTCTCTTCCACGGGGCATTGATATAGTCTTTTTATTCCACTGTAACCTCCACCACTCTTCCAAGGGGCATTAAAGCCGTCTTGTAAAGCTACTGTGACCTCCAAGTCTCTATAAGGGGCATTTATATTGTCATTTTATTCCACTGCAACCTCCACCACTCTTCCAAGGGGCACTAAATCGGTCTTGAAAAAGCTACTGTGACCTCCAAGTCTCTTCCACGGAGCATTGATATTGTCTTTTTATTCCACTGTGAACTCCACCTCACTTCCAAGGGGCATTAAAACCGTCTTGTTAAGCTGCTGTCACCTCCACGTCTCTTTCACTGGACATTGAAATTGTCTTTTTAATCGACTGCGACCTCCACCACTCTTCCAAGGGGTATTAAAACTGTCTTGTAAAGCTACTGTGACCTCCAAGTTTCTTCCAAGGGGCATTATAACCGTCTTGTTAAACCACTCTAATCACCACAGCTCTTCCACGGGGCATTAAAACCGTCTTGTTAAGCTACTGTCACCTCCACGTCTCTTCCACGGGGAATTGATATTGTCATTTTATTCCGCTGCGAACTCCACCACTCTTCCAAGGGCATTAAAACCGCCTTGCAAAGCTACTGTGACCTCCACGTCTCTTCCAAGGGCCATTAAAGCCATCCTTTTAAACCACTCTAAACACCACAGCTCTTCCAAGGGGCATTAAAACCGTCTTGTTAAGCTACTGTGACCTCCACATCTCTTCCACCGGTCACTGAGATTGTCATTTTGTTCCACTGCGACCTCCACCACTATTCCAAGGGGCATTGATATTGTCTTTTTATTCCACTGCGACCTCCACCTCTCTTCCAACGGGCATTAAAACCATCTTATTAATCTACAATGACCTCTACGTCTCTTCCACGGGTCATTAAAACTGTCTTGTTAAACCACTCTGAACTCCACAGATTTTCCAAGGGGCATTAGAACCGTCTTGTTAAGCTACTGTGATCTCCACGTCTCTTCCACGAGGCATTGATATTGTCTTTTTATTCCATTGCGACCTCCACCACTCTACAAAAGGCATTAAAACCATCTTGACAATATCAATGCCCAGTGGAAGAGACTTGGAGGTCACAGTAGCTTAAAAAGATGGTTTTAATGTACCTTGGAAGAGTGGTGGAGGTCACATTGGAATAAAAAGACAACATTGATGCGCCTTGGAAGAGTGTTGGAGGTCGCTGTGGAAAAAAAAGACAATATCAATGCTAAGTGGAAGAGACGTTGAGGTCACAGTAGCTTAACAAATGATTATAATGCCCCTTGGAAATGATGTGAAGGTTTCAGTGGAATATAAAGACAATATCAATGCAATTTGGAAGATTTTTGGAGGTCACAATGGAATAAAAAGACAATATGAATGCCCCGTAGAAGAGACGTGGAGGTCATAGTAGCTTAACAAGATGGTTTTAATGACCCTTGGAGAAGTGGTGGAGGTCGCCGTGGAATAAAAAGACAATATCAATGCCCCTTGGAATAGATGTGGAGGTCACAGTAGCTTAACAATACAGTTTTAATGCCCCTTGGAAGAGCTGTGGAGTTCAGAGAGGTTTAACAAGATGGTTTTAATGACCCTTGGAAGACATGTGGAGGTCACAGTAGCTTAACAAGACAGTTTTAATGCCCCTTTTAAGAGTGGTGGAGGTTACAGTGGAATAAAAAGACAATATCAATGCCCCTTGGAAGAGATGTGGAGGTCACAGTAGCTTAACAAGATGTTTTTTTTGCCCCTTGGAGGAGTGGTGGAGATCGCTGTGGAATAAAAAGACAATATCAATGCCCCGTGGAAGAGACGTAGAGGTCACAGTAGCTTAACAAGACGGTTTTAATGCCTCTTGGAAGAGCTTTGGAGTTCGAAGTGGTTTAACAAGATGGTTTTAATGCCCCTTGGAAGAGACGTTTGTAGCATCAACGTCTCTGCCTCAATACCATGGCATCTTGCCCCGGACCACGGCTTTCTGCACCTCCTCGTTTCGGAGTTGACCCCGCTCAAACTCGGGGCTTCATAAACCAGTGCACCCTGCGCTTTGAACTCTTGGCTCATCAGTTTATCTCCGACCGGGCCAAAGTGGCATTCATCATGTCCCATCTCAATGGGAAGGCACTGGCATGGCTTAACCCCCTGTGGGAGAGAGGGGACCCCCTGGTTTCCGACCTGTCGTCTTTCCTCACTGATTTCCGGAGAGTCTTCGATGAACCGGGGCGTAAGACCTCATCAGCCTCCTCTCTGCTATGTCTCCGCAAGGGACTCTCACCGTGGGCCAATATGCCATATGGTTCCGCACCCTCGCTTCTGAGCTTGCCTGGGATAACAAAGCCCTGGTGTCCATCTTCTGGGAGGGTCTTTCCGCTCTGATTAAAGATGAGCTCGCCGGTCGGGACATTCCTACCACCCTCGATGACCTGGTGTCGCTGGCTACCCGGATTGACATCCGGTTTCAAGAACGCACCAAGGAGACCACCCGTGAGAGAAGGTTTCCCCGCCTCGCTCCTACTTTCCAGAGACCTGTCTCCTCTTCTGTCACTCCCCGGGTGCACTCACCCGAGCCCATGCAGATCGACCAGACCATGATGGTCAAATCTCGCCAAGAGTCACGCCGAGCCGAGGGGAGCTGCTTCTATTGTGGCAGTAAGGAGCACCTGATCCGTTCCTGCCCGGAGAGGCCGGGAAACTCCAGTGTCTAGGACCACTCGGAGAGGTCGCCCTACACAAAAGTAAGCCCTCTCCATCCCTGACTTAGTCTGTTTCTATCTCCTGGGGAGAGGACAGTCACTTTGAACTCGCCCACCTGGATTCTGGATCCGCTGGAAAACTCATCTCCCAGTCCCTGGTTGAGAAATACCATATTCCCACCAAGTCTCTGGCAGAACCATTGTCAGGCGCCTCCGTGGATGGAAGACTCCTTCCGGTGACCATCCTGCTCGTCACGGAACCCATAACCCTGCAGGTGGGAATGCTGCACTCTGAGGTAATCTCCTTCCATGTGCTACCCGGACTCTCCCACTCCCTATTGCTAGGCCTACCTTGGCTCCAGACACATGAACCCGTGTTGAACGGGCATTCCGGTGAAGTACTCCGGTGGGGGCCGCCCTGCCATAAGAGCTGACTGGTTCCGGTTCGTCCGGTTCGTCCACCACCTACCCCAGCTAATTTACCTGGTCTTCCGGCTCCTTACTGTCCCTATGCTGACATCTTCGGTAAAAAGGAAGCGGAGACATTGCCACCTCATAGGCCATATGATTGCCCGATCGACCTGGTACCTGGCGCCACTCCACCCCATGGGCATATTTATCCGTTGTCTGCAGCTGAAACCCGGGCCATGTCTGAGTACATAGAGGAAAATCTGGCTAGGGGATTCATCCGGAAGTCTACTTCCCCGGTTGGAGCCGGATTCTTCTTTGTCAAAAAAAAGGATGGCTCGCTACGCCCCTGTATTGACTATAGAGGACTCAATCAGATCACGGTTAAAAATAAATACCCCCTAACGCTCATCTCCGAGTTATTTGATCACCTTAAAGGTGCCAGAATCTTTTCCAAGCTAGATCTACGTGGAGCGTATAACCTGGTCCGTATCCGTCAAGGAGAAGAGTGGAAAACGGCATTTAATACCCGGAATGGACACTACGAGTACCATGTGATGCCCTTCGGCCTCTGCAATGCTCTTCCAAGTACTGGTCAATAACATCTTCCGTGATCTTCTTTACTCCTGCGTGGTGGTATACCTGGACGACATCTTGATCTTCTCTCCGGATCTTCCCACACACCGGAGGGATGTTCATCAGGTCCTGCTTAGGCTCAGGCAGAACCACCTCTATGCTAAATACGAGAAGTGCCTTTTTGAGCAGACCTCTCTTCTATTCCTGGGCTATGTTATCTCCCAGACAGGCTTGCGAATGGATCCCGAGAAGCTCTCTGCTGTCCTAAAGTGGCCCCGTCCGGAGGGGTTGAAGGCGATACAGCGATTCCTGGGCTTCGCTAATTACTATCGTCTCTTCATTCCACACTTCTCGTCTCGGACTGCTCCTATATCTGCGCTCACCTGTAAGGGAGCAAATCCCACGGTATGGCCACCCGAAGCTGAGGAGGCCTTCCTTTCCGTGAAGCAAGCCTTCTCCTCTGCCCCTATGCTGCACCGTCCGGACTGCAACAAACAGTTCTACCTGGAGGTTGATGCTTCCTCCTCTGGAGCCGGAGCGGTGCTCACCCAAAAGTCTTCATCCGGGAGAATGGTAACCTGCGGCTTTTTCTCCAAAATCTTCTCCTCCTCTGAGCGCAATTACTCCATAGGAGACCAAGAATTGCTAGCCGTCAAATTGGCACTGGAAGAGTGGCGCTATCTGCTTGAAGGGGCTCTATACCCGGTGATCATCTACACGGATCACAAAACTCTGGCATATCTCCAAAATGCCCAGAGACTTAATCCACGTCAGGCCCGGTGGTCTTTGTTTTTTGCCCGCTTCGATTTCATCCTTCATTTCCTCCCGGTGGACAAGAATGTCAAAGCTGATGCCTTGTCCCGATCCTTCCTGTCCTCCGACCAAGAGGAGGAGCCTATGCAAATTATCGACCCCTCCAAGGTGATGAATGTGGCCCCCTTGGATTTGACTCGTCTTCCACCCGGCAAGACGTTCGTGGCGGTTCCTGACCGTGAGAAGGTTTTTCCCTGGGGTCATTCTTCTAAACTAGCTGGCCATGCCGGCCAAAAGAAGACCTTCCTGCTCATTTCCCGGCATTACAGGTGGTCTACCTGCGTAAGGATGTGGTAGACTTCGTCTCTGCCTGTTCATCTTGTGGCCGCAACAAAGTTCCCAGACACTTACAAGCCGGTCATCTCCTGCCGCTTCCCATAACTGTTGCCCCATGGCAACACATCGCTATGGACTTCATTACCGATCTCCCTGTTTCTGCCGGGTGTACTGTCATTTGGGTGGTCGTGGACCGCTTTTCTAAAATGGCCCACTTCATTCCCCTGCCTGGTCTCCCGTCTGCACCTGAGCTGGCTAAGGACTTTATCCGCCATATCTTCCGTCTCCATGGCCTACCCCTCCACATCGTGTCGGATCGAGGGGTTCAGTTCACCTCACGCTTCTGGAGAGCCACATGTAAACTGCTGGATGTAACCCTGGATTTCTCCTCCGCTTACCACCCTCAGTCCAATGGTCAAGTGAAGCGGATCAATCAGATCCTTACCAGCTACCTCCGGCACTTTGTTAATGCCCATCATTCTGATTGGGTGGACCTACTTCCTTGGGCCGAATTCTCTTATAATAACCACGAGAGCGAATCCTCTTCCAAGTCCCTGTTCTTTTTTGTCTATGGCCAACATCCCCGGATTCCGTTTCCCGTCTCCGCTTCTGTGGACAACCCTGCCGCGGAGTCTCTTGTCAGCGAGTTTTCTACCGTTTGGGAGAGTACTAGGTCCGCACTTCTTCACTCCTTCGAGCGGATGAAGAGATATGCTGATAAGAGACGTCTGGATCCGCCTCAATTCCATCCGGGAGACAAGGTTTGGCTCTCCTCCAAACATGTGCGGCTCAAGATACCCTCCTACAAGTTAGGTCCTCGCTTCATCGGCACTTTCGAAATCCTCAAGCAAATTAATCCAATGGCCTACAAGTTAAAAATCCCGGCCACCTTACGGATTCCCAACTCCTTCCACGTATCTCTCCTCAAACCCGTTGTCTTAAACTCTTTTTCCAACAATCCAGGTACTCCCCCTGCTCCGGTTTTCGCTGAGGACGTCTTTGAGGTAGAGAGTATTCTGTCCACCAAGAGGGTAAGAGGAAAGACCTTTTTTCTGGTGGATTGGAAGGGGTTTGGTCCTGAGGAGAGAACTTGGGAACCCAGGGAGAACATCCACGCCCCGCTTCTCCTTGAAAAATTTCTTACAGGCCAAAAAAAGAGGGGGCCTAAAGGGGGGGGGTACTGTAGCATCGGCATCTCTGCCCCTTGCTAGGCAGAGATGCCATCCCTCTCACCTGCCCGCTCCTGGCGCGGTGTCCTCCAGCGCTTCTCCCCCCGCTGCTGCCGGCACGCGCTCCTTCCCCGGCAATGTGCTTAGGGGGCTCGCACGCGCGCTTCCCCTCTCTTAAAGGGACCACACACGTCGTCTTAAGGAGTCTCCGGCCGATTGCCGGAGGACCTCCCGTATATAAGGCACCTCCTGCAAAATGGAGGTGCCCGAGCAAGTTGTTGCACAGTTACTTATCTCTGCTTCAGCCCTCAGGTCCCGCTGCTAGCCTGACTCCTCGTCCTGTCTGCCAGCCTGTTATCTGCCCGTTACCTGCCGAGCCTGCCAGCCTGCTCACCTGGAGCGCTCACCTGTTACCTGCCTGTTACCTGCGCTGTCTGCCAGTCCGCTCACCTGGGAGCATCTGCCTGTAACCTGCCCTGTCTGCCAGTCCGCTCACCTGGGAGCATCCGTCTATTACCTGCAGAGTCCGTCAGCCCGCTCACCTGGGAGCGCTAACCTGTTACCTGCCTGTTTCCTGCCATGTCGATCTACCCGCTCACCTGGGAGTGCCCGCCTGTTTCCTACCAGCCTGTCTGGAGGCTCTGCCGTCACTTGCTGTGACCACCTTCCTGGTAAAACTAGAGACTACTACCTGCTCTGCCGTCACGTAACGTGACCACCTGTCAGCCACCAGAGATTTCTGCCTGCTTGCCATGTTCATCCGCCATACCGGTCAGTCCCAACCATCTGACCCGTGGGAGCCACCTGCTCTCTTACAAGGTCGTCCCCAGAGTAGCACCTGGTCCCTCAGACCGGATCCTCCCTGGTCACGGTGTCGTTAGCTGCTGTCCGACCAGGGTCGGTTCGGGTTGATACTTAGTCACGCCTCTCTGGGTCCCTCCTTGCACCTCGGCACAGAGGTTTCACCACACGGACCCGTAACAACGTTGAGGTCACAGTAGCTTAACAATACGGATTTAATGCCCCTTGGAAGTGTGGTGGAGGTCGCAGAGGAATAAAAAGACAATATCAATGCCCCGTGGAAGAGACGTGGAGGTCACAGTAGCTTAAAAAGACGGTTTTAATGCTCCTTGGAAGAGTGGTGGAGGTCGCAGTGGAATAAAAAGACAATATCAGTGCGCCGTGGAAGAGACGTGGAGGTCACAGTAGCCTAAAAAGATGGTTTTAATGCCCCTTGGAAGAGTGGTGGAGGTCGCAGTGGAATAAAAAGACAATATCAACGCTCCGTGGAAGAGACGTGGAGGTCACAGTAGCCTAAAAAGATGGTTTTAATGCCCCTTGGAAGAGTGGTGGAGGTCGCAGTGGAATAAAAAGACAATATCAACGCTCCGTGGAAGAGACGTGGAGGTCACAGTAGCTTAAGAAGACGGAATTAGTGCAACTTGAAGAGTGGTGGAGGTCGCTGTGGAATAAAAAGACAATATCAATGCTCCGTGGAAGAGATGTGGAGGTCACCGTAGCTTAACAAGCGGTTTTAATGCCCCTTGGAAGAGCTGTGGAGTTCAGAGTGGTTTAACAAGATGGTTTTAATGCCCCTTGGAAGAGAGGTGTAGGTCACAGAAGCTTTACAAGAAGGTATTAATGCCCCTTGGAAGAGTGGTGGAGGTTACAGTGGAAAAAAAATACAATATCAATGCCCAGTGGAAGAGTGGTGGAGGTCGCAATGGAATATAAAGACAATATTAATGCCCCCTGGAAGAGACATGGAGGTTACATTAGCTTAACAAGAAGTTTTAATGCCCCATGGAAGAGAGGTGGAGGTAGCAGTGGAAAAAAAAGACGATATCAATGTGCCGTGGAAGAGACATGGAGGTCACAGTAGCTTAACAAGACCATTTTAATGCCCCTTGGAAGAGTGGTGGAGGTCGCAGTGGAAAAAAAAGACAATATCAATGCCACTTGGAAGAGACGTGGAGGTCACAGCAGCATAACAAGACGCTTTTTTTTCCCCTTGGAAGAGTGGTGGTGATCGCGTGGAGGTCACAGTAGCTTGACAAGACGGTTTTAATGCCTCTTGGAAGAGCTTTGGAGTTCGAAGTGGTTTAACAAGATAGTTTTAATGCCCCTTGGAAGAAACGTTGAGGTCACAGTAGCTTAACAATGCGGATTTAATGCCCCTTGGAAGAGTGGTGGAGGTCGCAGTGGCATAAAAAAGACAATATCAATGCACAGTGGAAGAGACGTGGAGGTCAAAGTAGCATAACAAGACGTTTTTAATGCCCCTTGGAAGTGTGGTGGAGGTCGCAGTGGAATAAAAAGACAACATCAATGCCCCGTGGAAGAGGCGTGGAGGTCACAGTAGCTTAAAAAGACGGTTTTAATGCACCTTGGAAGAGTGGTGGAGGTCGCAGTGGAATAAAAAGACAATATCAATGCCCCGTGGAAGAGAAGTGGAGGTCACTGTAGCTTAACAAGACGGTTTTAATGCCCCTTGAAAGAGCTGTGGAGTTAAGAGTGGTTTAACAAGATGGTTTTAATGCCCCTTGGAAGAGAGGTGTAGGTCACAGTAGCTTTACAAGAAGGTATTAATGCCCCTTGGAAGAGTTTTGGAGGTTACAGTAGAAAGAAAATACAATATCAATGCCCCGTGGAAGAGTCGTGGAGGTTGCAATGGAATATAAAGACAATATTAATTCCCCCTAGTAGAGACGTGGAGGTCACATTAGCTTAACAAGAAGTTTTAATGCCCCATGGAAGAGAGGTGGAGGTCGCAGTGGAAAAAAAAGACAATATCAGTGTGCCGTGGAAGAGAGGTGGAGATCACAGTAGCTTAACAAGATGGTTTTAATGATCCTTGGAAGAGCTGTGGAGTACAGATTGGTTAAAGAAGATGGTTTTAATGCCCCTTGGTAGAGACGTGAAGGTCACAGTAGCTTAACAAGACGGTTTTAATGCCCCTTGGAAGAGTGGTGGAGGTTACAGTTGAATAAAAAGACAATATCAATGCCCCGTGGAAGAGACTTGGAGGTCACAGTAGCTTAATAAGACAGGTTTAATGCCCCTTGTAACAGTGCTGGAGGTCACAGTGGAATAAAAAGACAATATCAATGACCCCTTGGAAGAGTAGTGGAGGTCGCAGTAGTATAAAAAGACAATATCAATGCCCTATGAAAGAGTGGTGGAGATCGCAGTGGAATAAAAAGACAATATCAATGCCCCGTGGAAGTGACGTGAAGGTCACAGTAGCTTAACAAGTCCGTTTGAATGCCTGTTGGAAGAGTGGTGGAGGTCACAGTGGAATAAAAAGACAATATCAATGCCCCTTGGATGAGTGGTGGAGGTCGCAGTGGAATAAAAAAACAATTTCAATGCCCCGTGGAAGAGACATGGACGTCACAGTTGCCTAACAAGATGGTTTTAATGCCCATTGGAAGAGTGGTGGAGGTCGCAGTGGAATAAAAAGACAATATCAATGCCCCGTGGAAGAGACGTGCAGATCACAGTAACTTAACAAGACAGTTTTAATGCCTCTTGGAAGAGTGGTGGAGGTCGCAGTGGAATAAAAAGACAATATCAATGCCCCATGTAAAAGTGGTGGAGGTCGCAGTGGAATAAAAAGACAATACCAATGCCACTTGGAAGAGTGGTGAAGGTCGCAGTGGAATAAAAAGACAATATCAATGCCCCTTGGAAGAGAGGTGGAGGTCACAGTAGCCCAACAAGACAGTTTTAATACCCCTTGGAAGAGCTGAGGAATTCAGAGTGGGTTAACAACATAATTTTAATGCCCCTTGGAAGATAGGTGTAGGTCACAGTAGCTTAACAAGACGGTATTAATACCCCTTGGAAGAGTGGTGGAGGTAACAGTGGAATAAAAATAAAATATCAATGCCCCGTGGAAGAGACGTTGAGGTCACAGTAGCTTAACAATACGGATTTAATGCCCCTTGGAAGAGTGGAGAAGGTCGCAGTGGCATAAAAAAACAATATCAATGCCCCATGGAAGAGATGTGGAGGTCAAAGTAGCTTAACAAGACGTTTTTAATGCCCCTTGGAAGAGTGGTGGAGGTTGCAGTGGAAAAAAAAGACAATATCAATGCCCCGTGGAAGAGACGTGGAGATCACAGTAGCTTAACAAGATGGTTTTATTGCCCCTTGGAAGAGTGGTGGATGTCGCAGTGGAATAAAAAGACAATATCATTGCCCCTTGGAAGAGTGGTGGAGGTCGCAGTGGAATAAAAAGACAATATTAATGCCCCGTGGAAGAGACGTGGAGGTCACAGTAGCTTAGCAAGACGGTTTTAATGCCCCTTGGAAGAGTGGTGGAGGTTACAGTTGAATAAAAAGACAATATCAATGCCAAGTGGAAGAGACTTGGAGGTCACAGGAGCTTAACAAGATGGTTTTAATGCCCCTTGGAAGAGTGGTGGAGGTCGCAGTGGAATAAAAAGACAATATCAATGATCCCTTGGAAAAGTGATGGAGGAAGCAGTTGAATAAAAAGACAATATCAATGCCGAATGCAAGAGTGGTGGAGGTCGCAGTGTAATAAAAAGACAATATCAATGCCCCGTGGAAGAGACTTGGAGGTCACAGTAGCTTAACAACACCATTTTAATGCCCCTTGGAAGAGTGGTGGAGGTCGCGATGGAATAAAAAGACAGTATCAATGCCCCTTGAAAGAATGGTTGAGATTGCAGTGGAATAAATAGACAATATCAATGCCCTGTGGTAGAGATGTGGAGGTCACAGTAGCCTAACAAGATGGTTTTAATGCCCATTGGAAGAATGGTGGAGGTCGCAGTGGAATAAAAAGGCAATATCAATGCCCCGTGGAAGAGACCTGGAGGTCACAGGAGCTTAACAAGACGGTTTTTATGCCCCTTGGAAGAGTGGTGGAGATCTCTGTGGTATAAATAGACAATATCAATGCCTCTTGGAAGAGTGGTGGAGGTTACAGTGGAATAAAAAGTCAATATCAATGCCCCGTGGAAGAGACGTGGAGATAGTAGCTTAAAAAAACGTTTTTAATGCCCCTTGGAAGAGTGGTGAAGGTTACAGTGGAATAAAAAGACAAAACCAATGCCCCGTGGTATAGACGTGGAGATAGTAGCTTCACAAGACGGTTTTAATGCCCCTTGGAAGAGTGGTGGAGGTCGCATTGGAATAAAAAGACAATATCAATGCCCCTTGGAAGAGACGTGACGGTCACAGTAGCTTAACAAGATGGTTTTAATGGCCCATGGAAGAATGGTGGAGGTCGCAGTAGAAGAAAAGGGCAAAATCAATGCGCAGTGGAAGAGACTTGGGGTCACAATAGCTTAACAAGATGGTTTTAATGCCCCTTGGAACACTGGTGGAGGTCACAGTGGAATAAAAAGACAATATCATTGACCCCTTGGAAGAGAAGTGGAGGTCGCAGTTGAATAAAAAGACAATATCAATGCCCTATGGAAGAGTGGTGGAGAATGCAGTGGAATAAAAAAACAATTTCAATGCCCCGTGGAAGAGACATGGACGTCACAGTAGCCTAACAAGATGGTTTTAATGCCCATTGGAAGAGTGGTGGAGGTCGCAGTGGAATAAAAAGACAATATCAATGCCCCGTGGAAGAGACGTGCAGATCACAGTAACTTAACAAGACAGTTTTAATGCCTCTTGGAAGAGTGGTGGAGGTCGCAGTGGAATAAAAAGACAATATCAATGCCCCATGTAAAAGTGTTGGAGGTCGCAGTGGAATAAAAAGACAATACCAATGCCACTTGGAAGAGTGGTGAAGGTCGCAGTGGAATAAAAAGACAATATCAATGCCCCTTGGAAGAGAGGTGGAGGTCACAGTAGCCCAACAAGACAGTTTTAATGCCCCTTGGAAGAGCTGAGGAGTTCAGAGTGGGTTAACAACATAATTTTAATGCCCCTTGGAAGACAGGTGTAGGTCACAGTAGCTTACCAAGACGGTATTAATGCCCCTTGGAAGAGTGGTGGAGGTAACAGTGGAATAAAAATAAAATATCAATGCCCCGTGGAAGAGACGTTGAGGTCACAGTAGCTTAACAATACGGATTTAATGCCCCTTGGAAGAGTGGAGAAGGTCGCAGTGGCATAAAAAGACAATATCAATGCCCCATGGAAGAGATGTGGAGGTCAAAGTAGCTTAACAAGACGTTTTTAATGCCCCTTGGAAGAGTGGTGGAGGTCGCAGTGGAAAAAAAAGACAATATCAATGCCCCGTGGAAGAGACGTGGAGATCACAGTAGCTTAACAAGATGGTTTTATTGCCCCTTGGAAGAGTGGTGGATGTCGCAGTGGAATAAAAAGACAATATCATTGCCCCTTGGAAGAGAAGTGGAGGTCACCGTAGCTTAACAAGACGGTTTTAATGCCCCTTGAAAGAGCTGTGGAGCTAAGAGTGGTTTAACAAGATGGTTTTAATGCCCCTTGGAAGAGAGGTGTAGGTCACAGTAGCTTTACAAGAAGGTATTAATGCCCCTTGGAAGAGTTTTGGAGGTTACAGTAGAAAGAAAATACAATATCAATGCCCCGTGGAAGAGTCGTGGAGGTTGCAATGGAATATAAAGACAATATTAATTTCCCCTAGTAGAGACGTGGAGGTCACATTAGCTTAACAAGAAGTTTTAATGCCCCATGGAAGAGAGGTGGAGGTCGCAGTGGAAAAAAAAGACAATATCAGTGTGCCGTGGAAGAGAGGTGGAGATCACAGTAGCTTAACAAGATGGTTTTAATGATCCTTGGAAGAGCTGTGGAGTACAGATTGGTTAAAGAAGATGGTTTTAATGCCCCTTGGTAGAGACGTGAAGGTCACAGTAGCTTAACAAGACGGTTTTAATGCCCCTTGGAAGAGTGGTGGAGGTTACAGTTGAATAAAAAGACAATATCAATGCCCCGTGGAAGAGACTTGGAGGTCACAGTAGCTTAATAAGACAGCTTTAATGCCCCTTGTAACAGTGCTGGAGGTCACAGTGGAATAAAAAGACAATATCAATGACCCCTTGGAAGAGTAGTGGAGGTCGCAGTAGTATAAAAAGACAATATCAATGCCCTATGAAAGAGGGGTGGAGATCGCAGTGGAATAAAAAGACAATATCAATGCCCCGTGGAAGTGACGTGAAGGTCACAGTAGCTTAACAAGTCCGTTTGAATGCCTGTTGGAAGAGTGGTGGAGGTCACAGTGGAATAAAAAGACAATATCAATGCCCCTTGGATGAGTGGTGGAGGTCGCAGTGGAATAAAAAAACAATTTCAATGCCCCGTGGAAGAGACATGGACGTCACAGTTGCCTAACAAGATGGTTTTAATGCCCATTGGAAGAGTGGTGGAGGTCGCAGTGGAATAAAAAGACAATATCAATGCCCCGTGGAAGAGACGTGCAGATCACAGTAACTTAACAAGACAGTTTTAATGCCTCTTGGAAGAGTGGTGGAGGTCGCAGTGGAATAAAAAGACAATATCAATGCCCCATGTAAAAGTGGTGGAGGTCGCAGTGGAATAAAAAGACAATACCAATGCCACTTGGAAGAGTGGTGAAGGTCGCAGTGGAATAAAAAGACAATATCAATGCCCCTTGGAAGAGAGGTGGAGGTCACAGTAGCCCAACAAGACAGTTTTAATACCCCTTGGAAGAGCTGAGGAATTCAGAGTGGGTTAACAACATAATTTTAATGCCCCTTGGAAGATAGGTGTAGGTCACAGTAGCTTAACAAGACGGTATTAATGCCCCTTGGAAGAGTGGTGGAGGTAACAGTGGAATAAAAATAAAATATCAATGCCCCGTGGAAGAGACGTTGAGGTCACAGTAGCTTAACAATACGGATTTAATGCCCCTTGGAAGAGTGGAGAATGTCGCAGTGGCATAAAAAGACAATATCAATGCCCCATGGAAGAGATGTGGAGGTCAAAGTAGCTTAACAAGACGTTTTTAATGCCCCTTGGAAGAGTGGTGGAGGTCGCAGTGGAAAAAAAAGACAATATCAATGCCCCGTGGAAGAGACGTGGAGATCACAGTAGCTTAACAAGATGGTTTTATTGCCCCTTGGAAGAGTGGTGGATGTCGCAGTGGAATAAAAAGACAATATCATTGCCCCTTGGAAGAGTGGTGGAGGTCGCAGTGGAATAAAAAGACAATATTAATGCCCCGTGGAAGAGACGTGGAGGTCACAGTAGCTTAGCAAGACGGTTTTAATGCCCCTTGGAAGAGTGGTGGAGGTTACAGTTGAATAAAAAGACAATATCAATGCCAAGTGGAAAAGACTTGGAGGTCACAGGAGCTTAACAAGATGGTTTTAATGCCCCTTGGAAGAGTGGTGGAGGTCGCAGTGGAATAAAAAGACAATATCAATGATCCCTTGGAAAAGTGATGGAGGAAGCAGTTGAATAAAAAGACAATATCAATGCCGAATGCAAGAGTGGTGGAGGTCACAGTGTAATAAAAAGACAATATCAATGCCCCGTGGAAGAGACTTGGAGGTCACAGTAGCTTAACAACACCGTTTTAATGCCCCTTGGAAGAGTGGTGGAGGTCGCGATGGAATAAAAAGACAGTATCAATGCCCCTTGAAAGAGTGGTTGAGGTTGCAGTGGAATAAATAGACAATATCAATGCCCTGTGGTAGAGATGTGGAGGTCACAGTAGCCTAACAAGATGGTTTTAATGCCCATTGGAAGAATGGTGGAGGTCGCAGTGGAATAAAAAGACAATATCAATGCCCCGTGGAAGAGACCTTGAGGTCACAGGAGCTTAACAAGACGGTTTTTATGCCCCTTGGAAGAGTGGTGGAGATCTCTGTGGTATAAAAAGACAATATCAATGCCTCTTGGAAGAGTGGTGGAGGTTACAGTGGAATAAAAAGTCAATATCAATGCCCCGTGGAAGAGACGTGGAGATAGTAGCTTAAAAAAACGTTTTTAATGCCCCTTGGAAGAGTGGTGAAGGTTACAGTGGAATAAAAAGACAAAACCAATGCCCCGTGGTATAGACGTGGAGATAGTAGCTTCACAAGACGGTTTTAATGCCCCTTGGAAGAGTGGTGGAGGTCGCATTGGAATAAAAAGACAATATCAATGCCCCTTGGAAGAGTGGTGGAGGTCGCAATGGAATAAAAAGACAATATCAATGTCCCGTGGAAGAGACGTGACGGTCACAGTAGCTTAACAAGATGGTTTTAATGCCCCATGGAAGAAAGGTGGAGGCCGCAGTGGAATAAAAAGACAATATCAATGCCCCGTGGAAGAGACGTGAAGCTCACAGTAGCTTAACAAGATGGTTTTAATGGCCCATGGAAGAATGGTGGAGGTCGCAGTAGAAGAAAAGGACAAAATCAATGCGCAGTGGAAGAGACTTGGGGTCACAATAGCTTAACAAGATGGTTTTAATGCCCCTTGGAACACTGGTGGAGGTCACAGTGGAATAAAAAGACAATATCATTGACCCCTTGGAAGAGAAGTGGAGGTCGCAGTTGAATAAAAAGACAATATCAATTCCCTATGGAAGAGTGGTGGAGGTTGCAGTGGAAAAAAAAGACAATGTCAATGCCCCGTGGAAGAGATGTAGAGGTCACAGTAGCTTAACAAGACCGTTTTAATGTCCCTTGGAAGAGTAGTGGAGGTCACAGTGGAATAAAAAGACAATATCAATGCCCCTTGGAAGAGTGGTGGAGGTCGCAGTGGAATAAAAAGACAATATCAATGCCCCTTGGAAGAGTGGTGGAGGTCGCAGTGGAATAAAAAGACAAAAAGAGACAATATCAATGCCCCGTGGAAGAGACGTGGAGGTCGCAGTAGCCTAACAAGATGATTTTAATGCCCATTGGAAGAGTGGTGGAGGTCGCAGTGGAAAAAAAAGACAATATCAATGTCCCGTGGAAGAGACCTGGAGGTCACAGGAGCTTAAGAAGATGATTTTAATGGCTCTTGGAAGAATGGTGGAGGGCGCTCTGGAAAAAAAAAGACAATATCAATTCCCCCTGGTAGAGACGTGGAGGTCAGAGTAGCTTAACAAGATGGTTTTAATGCCCCTTGGTAGAGTGGTGGAGTTTACATTAGAATAAAAAGACAATATCAATGCCCCGTGGAAGAGACGTTCAGATCACAGTAGCTTAACAAGACGGTTTTAATGCCCCTTGGAAGAGTGGTTGAGGTCGCTGTGGAATAAAAAGACAATATCAATGCCCCTTGGTAGAGTGGTGGAGGTCGCAAAGGAATAAAAGGACAATATCAATGCCCCGAGGAAGAGACGTGGAGGTCACAGTAGCTTAACAAGTCGATATTAATGCCACTTGGAAGAGTGGTGGAGGTTACAGTGGAATAAAAATACAATATCAATGCCCCGTGGAAGAGACGTGGAGATCACAGTAGCTTAACAAGATGGTTTTAATGCCCCTTGGAAGAGTGGTGGTCTTCGAAGTGGAATAAAAAGACAGTATCAATGCCCCGTGGAAGAGAAGTGGAGATCACATTAGTTTAACAAGACGGTTTTAATGCCCCTTGGAAGAGCTGTGGAGTTCAGATTGGTTTAACAAGATGGTTTTAATGACCCTTGGAAGAGACGTGAAGGTCACAGTAGCATAACAAAACGGTTTTAATGCTCCTTGGTAGAGTGGTGGAGGTTACAGTTGAAAAAAAGAACATATCAATGCCCAGTTGAAGAGACTTGGAGTTTACAGTAGCTTAACAAGATGGTTTTAATGCCCCTCGGGAAAGTGGTGGAGGCCGCAGTGGAATAAAAAGACAATATCAATGACCTCTTGGAAGAGTGGTGGAGGTCGCAATTGAATAAAAAGACAGTATCAATGCCCCGTGGAAAAGACTTGGAGGTCACAGTAGCTTAACGGCACCGTTTTAATGCCCCTTGTAAGAGTGGTGGAGGTGGCAGTCAAATAAAAAGACAATATCAATGCCCCTTGTAAGAGTGGTGGAGGTCACAGTGGAATAAAAAGACAATATCAATGACCTGTGGAAGAGACGTGGAGGTCACAGTAGCCTAACAAGATGGTTTTAATGCCCATTGAAAGAGTGGTGGAGCTCGTAGTGGAATAAAAAGACAATATCAATGCCACGTGGAAGAGACCTAAAGGTCACAGTAGCCTAACAACATGGTTTTAATGACCCTTGGAAGAGTGGTGGAGGTCTCTGTGGAATAAAAAGACAATATCAATGCCCCGTGGAAGAGATGTGGAGGTCACAGTAGCTTAAAAAGATGGTTTTAATGCCCCTTGGAAGAGCTGTGGAGTACAGATTGGTTTAACAAGATGGTTTTAATGCCCCTTGGTAGAGAAGTGGAGGTCACAGTAGCTTAGCAAGACGATTTTAATTCCCCTTGGAAGAGTGGTGGAGGTTACAGATGAATAAAAAGACAATATCAATGCCCAGTGGAAGAGACTTCGAGGTCACAGGAGCTTAACAAGATTCTTTTAATGCCCCTTGGAAGAGTGGTGGAGGTCGCAGTGGAATAAAAAGACAACATCAATGCCCTATGCAAGAGTGGTGGAGGTCACAGTGGAATAAAAAGACAATATCAATGAGACGTGGAAGAGACTTGGAGGTCACAGTAGCTTAACAACACCGTTTTAATGCCCCTTAGAAGAGTGGTGGAGGTCGCGATGGAATAAAAAGACAGTATCAATGCCCCTTGAAAGAGTGGTTGAGGTTGCAGTGGAATAAAAAGACAATATCAATGCCCTGTGGTAGAGATGTGGAGATCACAGTAGCCTAACAAGTTGGTTTTAATGCCCATTAGAAGAGTAGTGGAGGTCGCAGTGGAATAAAAAGACAATATCAATGCCCCGTGGAAGAGACCTGGAGGTCACAGTAGCTTAACAAGACAGTTTTATTGCCCCTTGGAAGAGTGGTGGAGGTTACAGTGGAATAAAAAGTCAATATCAATGCCCCGTGGAAGAGACGTGGAGATAGTAGCTTACAAAAACGTTTTTAATGCCACTTGGAAGAGTGGTGGAGGTTACAGTGGAATAAAAAGACAAAATCAATGCCCCGTGGTAGAGACATGGAGATAGTAGCTTAACAAGACGGTTTTAATGCCCCTTGGAAGAGTGGTGGAGGTCGCAGTGGAATAAAAAACAATATCAATGCGCCGTGGAAGAGACTTGGAGGTCAAGTAGATTAGCAAGATGGTTTTAATGCTCCTTGTAACACTGGTGGAGGTCACAGTGGAAAAAAAGACAATATCAATGACCCATTGGAAGAGTAGTGGAGATAGTAGCTTAAAAAAATGTTTTTAATGCCCCTTGGAAGAGTGGTGGAGGTTACAGTGGAATAAAAAGACAAAATCAATGCCCCGTCATAGAGACGTGGAGATAGCAGCTTAACAAGACTGTTTTAATGCCCCTTGGAAGAGTGGTGGAGGTCGCATTGCAGTAAAAAGATAATATCAATGCCCCTTGGAAGAGACGTGAAGGTCACCGTAGGTTAGCAAGATGGTTTCAATGCCCCTTGTAACACTGGTGGAGGTCACAGTGGAAAAAAAAGACAATATCAATGACCCCTTGGAAGAGCAGTGGAGATAGTAGCTTAACAAGATGGTTTTAATCCCCATTGGAAAAGTGGTGGAGGTTACAGTGGAATAAAAAGACAAAATCAATGCCTCGTGGTAGAGACGTGGAGATAGGAGCTTAACAAGATGGTTTTAATGCCCCTTGGAAGAATGGTGGAGGTCGCATTGGTATAAAAAGACAATATCAATGCCCCTTGGAAGAGTGGTGGAGGTCGCAATGGAATAAAAAGACAATATCAATGTCCCGTGGAAGAGACGTGAAGGTCACAGTAGCTTAACATGATGGTTTTAATGCCCCATGGAAGAAAGGTGGAGGCCGCAGTGGAATAAAAAGACAATATCAATGCCCCGTGGAAGAGACGTGAAGGTCACAGTAGCTTAACAAGATGGTTTTAATGCCCCATGGAAGAATGGTGGAGTTCGCAGTCGAATAAAAAGACAATATCAATGCGCTGTGGAAGAGACTTGTAGGTCACAATAGCTTAACAAGATGGTTTTAATGCCCCTTGGAACACTGCTGGAGGTCACAGTGGAATAAAAAGACAATATCATTGACCCCTTGGAAGAGTGGTGGAGGTCGCAGTGGAAAAAAAAGACAATGTCAATGCCCCGTGGAAGAGATGTAGAGGTTACAGTAGCTTAACAAAACCGTTTTAATGCCCCTTGGAAGAGTGGTGGAGGTCGCTCTGGAAAAAAAAGACAATATCAATTCCCCGTGGTAGAGACGTGGAGGTCACAGTAGCTTAACAAGATGCTTTTAATGCCCCTTGGTAGAGTGGTGGAGGTCGCAGTGGAAAAAAAAGACAATGTCAATGCCCCGTGGAAGAGATGTAGAGGTCACAGTAGCTTAACAAAACCGTTTTAATGCCCCTTGGAAGAGTGGTGGAGGTCGCTCTGGAAAAAAAAGACAATATCAATTCCCCGTGGTAGAGACGTGGAGGTCACAGTAGCTTAACAAGATGCTTTTAATGCCCCTTGGAAGAGTGGTTGAGGTCGCAGTGGAATAAAAAGACAATATCAATGCCCCGTGGTAGAGTGGTGGAGGTCGCAAAGGAATAAAAGGACAATATCAATGCCCCGAGGAAGAGACGTAGAGGTCACAGTAGCTTAACAAGTCGATATTACTGCCACTTGGAAGAGTGGTGGAGGTTACAGTGGAATAAAAATACAATATCAATGCCCCGTGGAAGAGACGTGGAGATCACAGAAGCTTACCAAGATGGTTTTAATGCCCCTTGGAAGAGTGGTGGTCTTCGCAGTGGAATAAAAAGACAATATCAATGCTCCGTGGAAGAGAAGTGGAGATCACAGTTGTTTAACAAGACGGTTTTAATGCCCCTTGGAAGAGCTGTGGAATTCAGATTGGTTTAACAAGATGGTTTTAATGCCACTTGGAAGAGACGTGAAGGTCACAGTAGCATAACAAGACGGTTTTAATGCCCCTTGGAAGAGTGGTGGAGGTTACAGTTGAATAAAAGAACATATCAATGATCAGTTGAAGAGACTTGGAGTTCACAGTAGCTTAACAAGATGGTTTTAATGCCCCTTGGGAGAGTGGTGGAGACCGCAGTGGAATAAAAAGAAAATATCAATGACCTCTTGGAAGAGTGGTGAAAGTCGCAATTGAATAAAAAGACAGTATCAGTGCCCTATGGAAGAGTGGTGGAGTTCGCAGTGGATTAAAAAGACAATATCAATGCCCCGTGGAAGAGACTTGGAGGTCACAGTAGCTTAACGGCACCATTTTAATGCCCCTTGTAAGAGTGGTGGAGGTGGCAGACGAATAAAAAGACAATATCAATGCCCATTGTAAGAGTGGTTGAGGTCACAGTGGAATAAAAAGACAATATCAATGCCCTGTGGAAGAGACGTGGAGGTCACAGTAGCCTAACAAGATGCTTTTAATGCCCATTGAAAGAGTGGTGGAGCTCATAGTGGAATAAAACACAATATCAATGCCACGTGGAAGAGACGTGGAGATAGTAGCTTAACAAGACAATTTTAATGCCCTTGAAAGAGTGGTGGAGATCGCAGTGGAATCAAAATACAATATCAGTGCCCCTTGGAAGAGTTGTGGAGGTCGCAATGGAATAAAAAGACAATACCAATGCCCCATGGAAGAGACGTGAAGGTCACAGTAGCTTAACAAGATGGTTTTAATGCCCCATGGAAGAGTGGTGGAGGTCGCAGTGGAATAAAAAGACAATATCAATGCGCCGTGGAAGAGATGTGGAGGTCACAGTAGCTTAACAAGATGGTTTTAATGCCCCTTGGAACAGGGGTGGAGGTCGCAGTGGAAAAAAAAGACAATATCAATGCCCCTTGGAAGAGTAGTGGAGGTCGGAGTTGAATAAAAAGACAATATTAATGCCCTATGGAAGAGTGGTGGAGGTCACAGTGGAATAAAAAGACAATATCAATGCCCCATGGAAGAGTGGTGGAGGTCGCAGTGAAATAAAAAGACAATATCAATGCCCCTTGGAAGAGACGTGGAGGTCACAGTAGCCTAACAAGATGGTTTTAATGCCCATTGGAAGAGTGGAGGAGGTCGCAGCGGAATAAAAATACAAAATCAATGCCCCATGGAAGAGACCTGGAGGTCACAGTAGCTTAACAAGACGGTTTTAATGCCCCTTGGAAGAGTGGTGGAGGTCGCTGTGGAATAAAAAGACAATATCAATGCCCCTTGGAAGAGTGTTGGAGGTTGCTGTGGAAAAAAAGGACTAAATCAATGCACCATGGTAGAGACGTGAAGGTCACAGTAGCTAAACAAAACGGTTTTAATGCCCCTTGGAAGAGTGGTTTTGGTTACATTGGAATAAAAAGACAATATCAATGCCCCGTGGAAGAGACGGGCAGATCAAAGTGGCTTAACAAGACGGTTTTAATGCCCCTTAGAAGAGTGGTGGAGGTCGCAGTGGAATAAAAAGACAATATTAATGCCCCTTGGTAGAGCGGTGGAGGTCGCAATGGAATTAAAAAGACAATATCAATGCCCCGTGGAAGAGTGGTGGAGGTCGCAGTGAAATAAAAAGACAATATCAATGCCCCGTGGAAGAGACGTGGAGGTCACAGAAGCCTAACAAAATGGTTTTAATGCCCATTGGAAGAGTGGTGGAGGTCGCAGTGGAATAAAAAGACAATATCAATTCCCCTTGGAAGAGTGGTGGAGGTCGCAGTGAAATAAAGGACAATATCAATGCCCAGTGGAAGAGAAGTGGAGGCCACAGTAGCTTAACAAGATGGTTTTAATGCCCATTGGAAGAGTGGTGGAAGGATGCAGTGAAATAAAAAGACAATATCTATACCCTGTGGAAGAGACGTGGAGGTCACAGTAGCCTAACAAGATGGAAGAGTGGTGGAGGTCGCAGTAGAATAAAAAGACAAAATCAATGCCCCATGGAAGAGACCTTGAGGTCACGGTAGCTTAAAAAGATGGTTTTCATGCCCCTTGGAAGAGTGGTGGAGGTCGCTGTGGAATAAAAAGACAATATCAATGCCCCTTGGAAGAGTGGTGGAGGTCGCTGTGAAAAAAAACGACAAAATCAATGCCCCGTGGTAGAGACGTGAAGGTCACAGTAGCTAAACAAGAAGATTTTAATGCCCCTTGGAAGAGTGGTGGAGGTTACATTGGAATAAAAACACAATATCAATGCCCCGTGGAAGAGACGTGCAGATCACAGCAGCTTAACAAGACAGTTTTAATACCCCCTGGAAGAGTGGTGGAGGTCGCAGTGGAATAAAAAGACAATATCAATGCGCCGTGATAGAGATGTGGAGGTCACAGTAGCTAAACAAAACGGTTTTAATGCCCCTTGGAAGAGTGGTGGAGGTTACATTGGAATAAAAAGACAATATCAATGCCCCGTTGAAGAGACGGGCAGATCAAAGTGGCTTAACAAGACGGTTTTAATGCCCCTTAGAAGAGTGGTGGAGGTCGCAGTGGAATAAAAAGACAATATTAATGCCCCTTGGTAGAGCGGTGGAGGTCGCAATGGAATTAAAAAGACAATATCAATGGCCCGTGGCAGAGTGGTGGAGGTTGCAGTGAAATAAAAAGACAATATCAATGCCCCGTGGAAGAGACGTGGAGGTCGGAGTTGAATAAAAAGACAATATCAATGCCCATTGGTAGAGTGGTGGAGGTCGCAATGGAATTAAAAAGACAATATCAATGCCCCGTGGAAGAGTGGTGGAGGTCGCAGTGAAATAAAAAGACAATATCAATGCCCCGTGGAAGAGACGTGGAGGTCACAGTAGCCTAACAAGATGGTTTCAATGCCCATTCGAAGAGTGGTGGAGGTCGCAGTGGAATAAAAATACAATATTAATGCCCCTTGGTAGAGTGGTGGAGGTTGCAATGTAATTAAAAAGACAATATCAGTGCCCCGTGCAAAAGACATGGAGGTCACAGTAGCTTAACAACACAGTTTTACTGCCCCTTGGAAGAGCTGTGGAGTTCAGAGTCGTTTAACAAGATGGTTTTAATGCCCCGTGGTAGTGACTTGGAGGTCACAGTAGCTTAACAAGACAGTTTTAATGCCCCTTGTAAGAGTCGTGGAGGTCGCAGTGGAATAAAAAGACAATATCAATGTCCCTTGGAAGAGTGGTGGAGGTCGCAGTGGAATAAAAAAAAAAAATCAATGCCCCTTGGAAGAGTGGTGGAGGTGGCAGTGGATTAAAAAGACAATATCAATGTCTCGTGGAAGAGACATGGAGGTCACAGTAGCCTAACAAGATGGTTTTAATGCCCCTTGAAAGAGTGGTGGAGGGCGCAGTGGAATAAAAAGACAATATCAATGCCCAGTGGAAGAGACGTGGAGGTCACAGTAGCTTAACAAGACGTTTTTAATGCCCCTTGGAAGAGTGGTGGAGGTTGCTGTGGAATAAAAAGACAATATCAATGCCCCGTGGAAGAGATTTGGAGGTCACAGTAGCTTAACAAGACGGTTTTAATGCCCCTTGGAAGAGCTGTGGAGTTCAGCGTGGTTTAGCAAGATGGTTTTAATGCCTCTTGGAAGAGTGGTGGAGGTTACATTGGAATAAAAAGACAATATCAATGCCCCGAGGAAGAGACGTGCCGATCACAGTAGCTTAATAAGACGGTTTTAATGCCCCTTGGAAGAGTGGTGGAGGTCGCAGTGGAATAAAAAGACAATATTAATGCCCCTTGGTAGAGTGGTGGAGTTCGCAATGGAATTAGAAAGACAATATCCATGCCGCGTGGAAGAGTGGTGGAAGTCGCAGTGAAATAAAAAGACAATATCAATGCCCCATGGAAGAGACGTGCAGATCACAGTAGCCTAACAAGATAGTTTTAATGCCCATTGGAAGAGTGGTGGAGGTCGCAGTAGAATAAAAAGACAATATCAATACCCCTTTGAAGAGTGGTGGAGGATGCAGTGAAATAAAAAGATAATATCAATACCCCGTGGAAGAGAAGTGGAGGTCACAGTAGCCTAACAAGATGGAAGAGTGGTGGAGGTCGCAGTGGAAAAAAAAGACAAGAACCAATGCCCCATGGAAGAGACCTGGAGGTCACAGTAGCTTAAAAAGACGGTTTTAATGCCACTTGGAAGAGTGGTGGAGGTCGCTGTGGAATAAAAAGACAATATCAATGCCCCTTGGAAGAGTGGTGGAGGTCGCTTTGAAAAAAAAGGATAAAATCAATGCCCCGTGGTAGAGACGTGAAAGTCACAGTAGCTAAACAAGTCGGTTTTAATGCCCCTTGGAAGAGTGGTGGAGGTTACATAGGAATAAAAACACAAAATCAATGCCCCGTGGAAGAGACATGCAGATCACAGCAGCTTAACAAGACAGTTTTAATACCCCTTGGAAGAGTGGTGGAGGTCGCAGTGGAATAAAAAACAATATCAATGCGCCGTGATAGAGATGTGGAGGTCTCAGTAGCTTAACAAGATGGTTTTAATGCCCCTTGGAACAGTGGTGGAGGTCGCAGTGGAATAAAAAGACAATATCAATGCCCCTTGGAAGAGTAGTGGAGGTCGGAGTTGAATAAAAAGACAATATCAATGCCCTATGGAAGAGTGGTGGAGGTCGCAGTGGAATAAAAAGACAATATCAATGCCCCTTGGAAGAGTGGTGGAGGTCGCAGTGAAATAAAAAGACAATATCATTGCCCCGTGGAAAAGACGTGGTGGTCACAGTAGCCTAACATCATGGTTTTAATGCCCATTGAAAGAGTGGTGGAGGTCGCAGCGGAATAAAAAGACAAACTCAATGCCTCATGGAAGAGACCTGGAGGTCACAGTAGCTTAACAAGATGGTTTTAATGCCCCTTGGAAGGCTGGTGGAGGTCGCTGTGGAATAAAAAGACAATATCAATGCCCCTTGGAAGAGTGGTGGTGGTCGCTGTGGAAAATAAGGACAAAATCAATGCCCCGTGGTAGAGACGTTAATGTCACAGTAGCTAAACAACACGGTTTTAATGCCCCTTGGAAGAGTGGTGGAGGTGACATTGGAATAAAAAGACAATATCAATGCCCCGTGGAAGAGACATGCAGATCACAGTAGCTTAACAAGACGGATATAAAGCCCCTTGGAAGAATGGTGGAGGTCGCAGTGAAATAAAAAGACAATATCAGTGCCCCGTGGAAGAGACGTGGAGGTCACAGTGGCCTAACAAGTTGGTTTTAATGTCCATTGGAAGAGTGGTGGAGGTCGCAGCGGAATAAAAAGACAAAATCAATGCCCCATGGAAGAGACCTGGAGGTCAGAGTAGCTTCCCAAGATGGTTTTAATGCCCCTTGAAAGAGTGGTGGAGGTAGCTGTGGAAAAAAAGGACAAAATCAATGCCCCGTGGAAGAGAAGTGGAGGTCACGGTAGCCTAACAAGATGGAAGAGTGGTGGAGGTCGCAGTGGAAAAAAAACACAAAATCAATGCCCCATGGAAGAGACCTGGAGGTCACAGTAGCTTAAAAAGACGGTTTTAATGCCACTTGGAAGAGTGGTGGAGGTCGCTGTGGAATAAAAAGACAATATCAATGCCCCTTGGAAGAGTGGTGGAGATCACTTTGAAAAAAAAGGACAAAATCAATGCCCCGTGGTAGAGACGTGAAAGTCACATTAGCTAAACAAGTCGGTTTTAATGCCCCTTGGAAGAGTGGTGGAGGTTACATTGGAATAAAAACACAAAATCAATGCCCCGTGGAAGAGACATGCAGATCACAGCAGCTTAACAAGACAGTTTTAATACCCCTTGGAAGAGTGGTGGA
Organism: Phyllobates terribilis; assembly: GCF_046119375.1. Lineage (NCBI taxonomy): Eukaryota > Metazoa > Chordata > Amphibia > Anura > Dendrobatidae > Phyllobates > Phyllobates terribilis. The sequence continues at coordinate 1,694,208 of NW_027363079.1, forward strand.
GGTCGCACTGGAATAAAAAGACAATATTAATGCCCCTTGGTAGAGTGGTGGAGGTCGCAATAGAATTAAAAAGACAATATCAATGCCCCGTGGAAGAGTGGTAGAGTTCGCAGTGAAATAAAAAGGCAATATCAATGCCCCGTGAAGAGACGTGGAGGTCACAGTAGCCTAACAAGATGGTTTTAATGCCCATTCGAAGAGTGGTGGAGGTCGCAGTGGAATAAAAAGACAATATCAATGCCCCTTGGAAGAGTGGTGGAGGATGCAGTGAAATTAAAAGACAATATCAATACCCCGTGGAAGAGACGTGGAGGTCACAGTAGCCTAACAAGATGGTTTTAATGCCCATTGGAAGAGTGGTGGAGGTCGCTGTGGAATAAAAAGGCAATATCAATGCCCCTTGGAAGAGTGGTGGAGATCGCTTTGAAAAAAAAGGACAAAATCAATGCCCCGTGGTAGAGACGTGAAAGTCACATTAGCAAAACAAGTCGGTTTTAATGCCCCTTGGAAGAGTGGTGGAGGTTACATTGGAATAAAAACACAAAATCAATGCCCCGTGGAAGAGACATGCAGATCACAGCAGCTTAACAAGACAGTTTTAATAACCCTTGGAAGAGTGGTAGAGGTCGCAGTGGAATAAAAAACAATATCAATGCGCCGTGATAGAGATGTGGAGGTCTCAGTAGCTTAACAAGATGGTTTTAATGCCCCTTGGAACAGTGGTGGAGGTCGCTGTGGAATAAAAAGACAATATCAATGCCCCTTGGAAGAGTGGTGGTGGTCGCTGTGGAAAAAAAGGACAAAATCAATTCCCCGTGGTAGAGACGTGAATGTCACAGTAGCTAAACAAGACGGTTTTAATGCCCCTTGGAAGAGTGGTGGAGTTGACATTGGAATAAAAAGACAATATAAATGCCCCGTGGAAGAGACGTGCAGATCACAGTAGCTTAACAAGATGGATATAAAGCCCCGTGGAAGAGTGGTAGAGGTCGCAGTGAAATAAAAAGGCAATATCAATGCCCCGTGAAGAGACGTGGAGGTCACAGTAGCCTAACAAGATGGTTTTAATGCCCATTCGAAGAGTGGTGGAGGTCGCAGTGGAATAAAAAGACAATATCAATGCCCCTTGGAAGAGTGGTGGAGGATGCAGTGAAATAAAAAGACAATATCAATATCCCGAGGAAAAGACGTGGAGGTCACAGTAGCCTAACAAGATGGTTTTAATGCCCATAGGAAGAGTGGTGGAGGTCGCAGTGGAATAAAAGGACAAACGCAATGCCCCTTGGAAGAGTGGTGGAGGTCTCTGTGAAAAAAAAAGGACAAAATCAATGCCCCGTGTTAGAGACGTAAAGGTCACAGTAGCTAAACAAGACGGTTTTAATGCCCCTTGGAAGAGTGGTGGAGGTTACATTGGAATAAAAAGACAATATCAATGCCCCGTGGAAAAGACGTGCAGATCACAGTAGCTTAACAAGACAGTTTTAATGCCCCTTGGAAGAGTGGTGGAGGTCGCAGTGGAATAAAAAGACAATATAAATGCCCCTTGGTAGAGTGGTGGAGGTCGCAATGGAATTAGAAAGACACTATCATTGCCCCGTGGAAGAGACGTGGAGGTCACAGTAGATTAAGAAGACAGTTTTAATACCCTTTGGAAGAGTGGTGGAAGTCGCTGTGGAATAAAAAGACAATATCAATGTCCCGTGGAAGAGACATCGAAGTCATAGCAGCTTAACAACACAATTTTAATGCCCCTTGGAAGAGCTGTGGAGTTCAGAGTGGTTTAACAAGATGGTTTTAATGCCCCGTGGAAGAGACGTGGAGGTCACAGTAGCTTAACAAGACAGTTTTAATGCCCCTTGGTAGAGTTTTGGATGTCGCAATGGAATTAAAAAGACAATATCAATGCCCCGTGGAAGAGTGGTGGAGGTCGCAGTGAAATAAAAAGACAATATCAATGCCCCGTGGAAGAGACGTGGAGGTCACAGTAGCCTAACAAGATGGTTTTAATGCCCATACGAAGAGTGGTGGAGATCGCAGTGGAATAAAAAGACAATATCAATGCCCCTTGGAAGAGTGGTGGAGGATGCAGTGAAATAAAAAGACAATATCAATACCCCGTGGAAGAGACGTGGAGGTCACAGAAGCATAACAAGATGGTTTTAATGCCCATTGGAAGAGTGGTGGAGGTCGCAGTGGAATAAAAAGACAAAATCAATGCCCCAAGGAAGAGACCTGGAGGTCCCAGTAGCTTAAAAAGACGGTTTTAATGCCCTTTGGAAGAGTGGTGGAGGTCGCTTTGAATAAAAAAGGACAAAATCAATGCCCCGTGGTTGAGACGTAAAGGTCACAGTAGCTAAACAAGACGGTTTTAATGCCCCTTGGAAGAGTGGTGGAGGTTACATTGGAATAAAAACACAATATCAATGCCCTGTGGAAGAGACGTGCAGATCACAGTAGCTTAACAAGACAGTTTTAGCGCCCCTTGGAAGAGTGGTGGTAGTCCCTGTGGAATAAAAAGACAATATCAATGCCCCGTGGAAGAGACATGGAGGTCACAGTAGCTTAACAACACAGTTTTAATGCCCCTTGGAAGAGCTGTGGAGTTCAGAGTGGTTTAACAAGATGGTTTTAATGCCCCGTGGAAGAGACGTGGAGGTCACAGTAGCTTAACGAGATGGTTTTAATGCCCCTTGGAAGAGTGGTGGAGGTCGTAGTGGAATAAAAAGACAATATCAATGCCCCTTGGAAGAATGGTGGAGGTCGCAGTGGAATAAAAAAACAATATCAATGCCCCTTGGAAGAGTGGTGGAGGTGACAGTGGATTAAAAAAGACAATATCAATGCCTCGTGTTAGAGAAATGGAGGTCACAGTAGCCTAACAAGATGGTTTTAATGCCCCTTGAAAGAGTGGTGGAGGGCGCAGTGTGTGGGTCTGGGAGGCGGAACCTCTGAGCAACTATACAAGGGGGCGGTCCTTGTAAGGAAGCGGGTGGCGACCAGGGAAGATGGGCAGGTAGTCACAGCAGGTGACCGGGACAGTCTCTGGGTAAACGGGCAGGAGGTCACGGCAAGTGACCGGGACAGTCTCTGGGTGAACGGGCAGGGGGTCACAGCAAGTGACCGGGGCAGTCTCTGGGTGAACGGGCAGGAGGTCACGGCAAGTGACCGGGACAGTCTCTGGGTAAAGGGTAGGTACGACCTGTGACGGCTGAGCCTCCAGGTAGGCTAGCAGGCAGATGGCAGATGTGTGCTCCCAGGTGAGCAGGCGAGAGTCTCTGGATAAGCAGGTGGTAACAGCATGTGACGGCGGAGCCTCCAGGTAGGCTAACAGGCAGGTAGCAGATGAGCGCTCCCAGGTGAGCGGGCAAGAGTCTCTGGACTGGCAGGTGGTCACAGCACATGACGGCGGAGCCTCCAGGTAGGCCAACAGACAGGTAGCAGGTGAGCGCTCCCAGGTGAGCGGGCAAGAGTCTCTGGACAGGCAGGTGGTCACAGCACGTGACGGCGGAGCCTCCAGGTAGGCTAGCAGGCAGGTAGCAGGTGAGCGCTCCCAGGTAAGCGGGCAAGAGTCTCTGGACAGGCAGGTGGTCACAGCACGTGACGGCGGAGCCTCCAGGTAGGCTAGCAGGCAGGTAGCAGATGTGCGCTCCCAGGTGAGCGGGCAAGCTGGTCCATAGACAGACTGACAGGTGTCAGAAGGCAGACCGTCGGACCTCAGGCTAGCAAGCAGGTAAGCGGATTATCAGGCAGGAATCAGACAGCAAACTGGCAGGAAACTGGCAGGTAACTGGCAGGTAACTGGAGACGGGACCTGAGGGCTGAAGCAGAGTAGTGAACAGTGCAACAACATTGCTCGGGCACCTCCATTTTGGAGGAGGTGCCTTATATATGGTGAAGTCCTCCGGCCATTGGCCGGGGACTCCTTAGGACGGCGCGCGCGGCCCCTTTATGAGGGGGGGGGAGTGCGCACGCTCTAAGCACCGTGGCCGGGAAGGAGCGCGCGCTGCCAGCAGAGCGGGAGGAGGACGCCGGGCTCGGAGCGGAGAGGTGAGGGGAACAGCGTCCCTGCCTAGCAGAGGGCAGGGACGCCAACGCTACAGTACCCCCCCCTTTAGGCCCCCCTTTTTTAGGCCAGACAGAAATTTAGCAAGGATGAGAGGGGCATGGATGTTCTCCCGGGGCTCCCACGTTCTCTCTTCAGGACCAAACCCCTTCCAATCTACTAGAAAAAAGGTCTTTCCTCTTACCATTTTGGTGTCCAGAATGTTCTCTACCTCAAACTCGTTTTCAGCGGAAACCGGAGCAGGAGGCGTACCTGTAGACTTGGAAAAAGAGTTAAGTACCACGGGTTTGAGGAGAGATACATGGAAGGAGTTAGGGTTCCGCAAGTTGGCCGGGAGTTTCAATTTATAGGCCACCGGGTTGATCTGACTGATGACCTCCAGAGGACCGATGAACCGAGGCCCTAACTTATAGGAAGGAATCTTGAGCCGGACATACTTGGACGAGAGCCAGACCTTATCCCCTGGACAGAATTGAGGAGGATCCAGACGTTTTTTGTCAGCATGTCTTTTCATACGCTCGGACGACTGAAGGAGTGCGGACTGGGTACTCTCCCATATGGAGGAAAATTTGTTAACAAGAGATTCCGCAGCCGGATTATCCACTGAGGTGGAGACGGGAAATGGGATCCGAGGATGCTGACCGAAGACTACAAAAAACGGGGATTTGGAGGAAGATTCGCTCTCGTGATTGTTGTAAGAGAATTCGGCCCATGGCAGGAGATCCACCCAGTCAGAATGGTGGGCATTAACGAAGTGCCGGAGGTAACTGGTCAGGATCTGATTGATCCGCTCCACTTGACCATTAGACTGTGGGTGGTAAGCGGAGGAGAAGTCCAGGGTGACGTCTAGCAACTTACAAGTGGCTCTCCAGAAACGTGAGGTGAACTGTACCCCACGATCCGACACGATGTGGAGGGGCAGGCCATGAAGACGGAAGATGTGGCGGATAAAGTCTTTAGCCAGCTCGGGTGCAGACGGGAGGCCTGGCAGGGGAATGAAGTGAGCCATCTTGGAAAAGCGGTCAGCGACCACCCAAATGACCGTACAACCGGCAGAGACGGGGAGATCAGTTATGAAGTCCATAGCTATATGCTGCCAGGGGACAGCAGGTACAGGAAGCGGAAGGAGGCGACCGGCTGGCAGGTGTCTCGGAACTTTGTTGCGGGCGCAGGACACACAGGCAGAAACAAAGTCTATTACGTCCTTGTGCAGGGTAGGCCACCAGTAGTGCCGGGTAATAAGCTGGAGGGTCTTTTTCTGACCGGCGTGGCCAGCTAGTTTAGACGAATGACCCCAGTGTAGGATCTTCTCCCGATCAGGTACCGATACGAAAGTCTTACCGGGAGGGAAACGATTTAGACTCACGGGAGCCACCTGCATTACTCTGGCGTGATAGATGATATGTTTAGGTTCTTCCTCGAGATCAGACACCAGAAAGGATCGGGACAAGGCGTCCGCTTTGATGTTTTTGTCAGCCGGGCGAAAATGAAGAACAAAATCAAAGCGAGCAAAAAACAAGGACTACCGGGCTTGGCGCGGGTTAAGTCTCTGGGCATGCTGGAGGTAAGCCAAGTTCTTGTGGTCAGTGTAAATTATTACCGGGTGAAGAGCCCCCTCGAGTAGGTAACGCCACTCCTCCAATGCCAGCTTGATGGCCAATAACTCTCGGTCTCCTATGGAATAGTTGCGCTCAGAAGAGGAGAAGAGTTTGGAGAAGAAGCCGCAAGTTACCATTCTCCCGGAAGACGATTTTTGGGTAAGTACCGCTCCGGCTCCAGAGGAGGAGGCGTCAACTTCCAGGAAGAACTGCTTGTTGCCGTCCGGGCGATGCAGCACCGGGGCGGAAGAGAAGGCCTGTTTTAAGGAAAGAAAGGCCTCCTCTGCTTCGGGCGGCCACTTTCTGGGATTAGTGCCCTTACGGGTGAGCGTGGAAATTGGGGCAGTCCGGGAAGAGAAGTGCGGTATGAAGAGGCGGTAGTAGTTGGCGAAGCCCAGGAACCGCTGAATAACCTTCAACCACTCCGGTCGAGGCCATTTCTCGATGGCAGACAGTTTCTCTGGATCCATTCGTAGGCCGGTCTGAGAAATAATGTAGCCCAAAAACGGAAGCGAGGTCTGCTCAAAGAGGCACTTCTCATATTTAGCGAAGAAGTGATTCTGCCTGAGCCTGAGCAGGACCTGACGAACATCCCTCCGGTGAGTCTGGAGTTCCGGAGAGAAGACCAAGATGTCGTCCAGGTACACCACTACGCAGGAGTAGAGAAGGTCCCGGAAGATGTCATTGACCAACTCTTGAAAGACGGCAGGAGCGTTACAGAGACCAAAGGGCATTACCAGATATTCATAGTGGCCGTCCCGGGTGTTAAATGCAGTCTTCCATTCATCCCCCTGACGGATACGGACCAGGTTGTACGCCCCACGGAGGTCCAGTTTGGTGAAGATTCTAGCCCCCCTCAGACGATCAAATAATTCTGGAATGAGCGGAAGGGGGTACTTATTCTTCACCGTGATCTGGTTAAGGCCTCTATAGTCTATACAGGGACGGAGAGAGCCGTCCTTCTTTTTAACAAAAAAGAAGCCTGCTCCCGCCGGGGAGGTAGATTTCCAGATGAATCCCCGGGCCAGATTCTCCTCAATATATTCGGACATCGACCGGGTCTCAGCAGCGGACAATGGGTAAATACGCCCACGGGGAGGCGTAGTACCGGGTAACAGGTCGATAGGACAGTCGTATGGTCTATGAGGGGGTAATGTCTCTGCCTCCTTTTTATTAAAGACATCAGCAAATGACCAATAAGGAATCGGAAGTCCAGGTAGATTAGTTGGGGTAGGAGAAGGACGGACGGGATGAACGGGAACCGAACAAGTCTTATGGCAGTCCTGTCCCCAGCGAAGGACTTCTCCGGTCTGCCAGTCAAGCACGGGTGCATGTTTCTGGAGCCAAGGTAGGCCTAGTAAGAGGGCGTGAGAGAGTCCAGGCAGAACATGAAAAGAGATGCTCTCAGAATGCAGCATTCCCACCTGCAGAGTAATGGATTCGGTGATGAGTTGGATGGGACGTGGTAAGAGGCCCCCATCCACGGCAGCGACAGACAAGGGTACAGCCAGAGGTTTGGTGGGAATGCGGTATTTTTCTACCAGGGACTGTGAAATAAGATTCCCGGCTGCTCCAGAGTCAAGTTGGGCTAGTTCGAAATAACGGTTCTCCCCGCAGATAATTGAGACTGACAGCAGCAGAGATGGAGAGGATTTATTCTTGTCTAGGTCGACCTCTCTGAGCGAACCTAGACACAGGCGTTTCCCGACCTCTCCGGGCAGGTACGGATCCGGTGCTCCTTACTGCCACAGTAGAAGCAGCTCCCCTCGGCACGGCGTAAGTCCTGACGGGTTTTGACCATCTTGGTCTGGTCGACCTGCATAGGCTCAGGAGAGTGTACCTGGGGAGAAACGGAGGGAGTGACGGGTTTCTGGAAGGTAGGAGCTAGACGTGGAAACCTCCTCTCACGGGTGACCTCTTTGGCACGCTCCTGGAACCGTAGGTCAATCCGGGTGGCAAGAGTTATTAAGTCGTCGAGAGTGGTAGGAATGTCCCGACCGGCGAGTTCATCTTTAATACGGCCGGACAGACCCTCCCAGAAGACAGATACCAGAGCGTCGTTATCCCAGGCCAGCTCCGAGGCAAGGGTACGGAACCGTATGGCATATTGGCCCACGGTGAGACTTCCCTGACGGAGGCGTAGCAGAGACGATGCGGATGAGGTCTTCCGTCCGGGTTCGTCGAAGACTTTCCGGAAAGCCATGAGAAAGGCAGGCAAGTCAGACACCAGGGGGTCTCCTCTCTCCCATAGAGGATTTAGCCAAGCCAGAGCCTCCCCCGTGAGATGGGACATGATGAAGGCTACTTTGGCCCGGTCGGAGTTAAACTGGTGGGACAGGAGTTCAAAGTGCAGGGTGCACTGGTTTATGAAGCCCCGAGCCTGAGCGGAGTCGCCTCCGAAGCGAGGAGGTGCAGAAAGCCGGGGTCCGGAGCAGGATACCATGGTATTGGTGGGCAGCGGAGCTGCCGGGTTGCGAGTCATGACACTAGCAGTGGTTGCTGGTGGAGCAGTCAGAGTGTCCAGGCGAGAATTGACATTCCGCAGGTGACTCAGGATGGACTCCTGTTGGGACCTCTGACGGGACAGTTTATGACAAAGGTCCGAGAGCGAGGGAGCTTGGGTGCCACCGGGTTCCATGGCCCGAGCAAACTGTAATGGGTCTGGGAGGCGGAACCTCTGAGCAACTATACAAGGGGGCGGTCCTTGTAAGGAAGCGGGTGGCGACCAGGGAAGACGGGCAGGTGACCGGGACAGTCTCTGGGTAAACGGGCAGGAGGTCACGGCAAGTGACCGGGACAGTCTCTGGGTGAACGGGCAGGGGGTCACAGCAAGTGACCGGGGCAGTCTCTGGGTGAACGGGCAGGAGGTCACGGCAAGTGACCGGGACAGTCTCTGGGTAAAGGGTAGGTACGACCTGTGACGGCTGAGCCTCCAGGTAGGCTAGCAGGCAGATGGCAGATGTGTGCTCCCAGGTGAGCAGGCGAGAGTCTCTGGATAAGCAGGTGGTCACAGCATGTGACGGCGGAGCCTCCAGGTAGGCTAACAGGCAGGTAGCAGATGAGCGCTCCCAGGTGAGCGGGCAAGAGTCTCTGGACTGGCAGGTGGTCACAGCACGTGACGGCGGAGCCTCCAGGTAGGCCAACAGACAGGTAGCAGGTGAGCGCTCCCAGGTGAGCGGGCAAGAGTCTCTGGACAGGCAGGTGGTCACAGCACGTGACGGCGGAGCCTCCAGGTAGGCTAGCAGGCAGGTAGCAGGTGAGCGCTCCCAGGTGAGCGGGCAAGAGTCTCTGGACAGGCAGGTGGTCACAGCACGTGACGGCGGAGCCTCAAGGTAGGCTAGCAGGCAGGTAGCAGATGTGCGCTCCCAGGTGAGCGGGCAAGCTGATCCATAGACAGACTGACAGGTGTCGGAAGGCAGACCGTCGGACCTCAGGCTAGCAAGCAGGTAAGCGGATTATCAGGTAGGAATCAGACAGCAAACTGGCAGGAAACTGGCAGGTAACTGGCAGGTAACTGGAGACGGGACCTGAGGGCTGAAGCAGAGTAGTGAACAGTGCAACAACATTGCTCGGGCACCTCCATTTTCGAGGAGGTGCCTTATATATGGTGAACTCCTCCGGCCATTGGCCGAGGACTCCTTAGGACGGCGCGCGCGGCCCCTTTAAGAGGGGGGGAGCGCGCACGCGCGCGCCCTAAACACCGTGGCCAGGAAGGAGCACGCGCTGCCAGCAGAGCGGAAGGAGGAGGCCGGGCTCGGAGCGGAGAGGTGAGGGGAACAGCGTCCCTGCCTAGCAGAGGGCAGGGACGTCGACGCTACACAGTGGAATAAAAAGACAATATCAATGCCCCGTGGAAGAGACGTGGACATCACAGTAGCTTAACAAGACGTTTTTAATGACCCTTGGAAGAGTGGTGGAGGTCGCTGTGGAATAAAAGACAATATCAATGCCCCGTGGAAGAGATGTGGAGGTCACAGTATCTTAACAAGACGGTTTTAATGCCTCTTGGAAGAGCTGTGGAGTTCAGCGTGGTTTAACAAGATGGTTTTGATGCCTCTTGGAAAAGACATGGAGGTCACAGAAGCTTAACAAGATGGTTTTACTGCACCTTGGAAGAGTGGTGGAGGTCGCAGTGGAATAAAAAGACAATATCAATGCCCTGTGGAAGAAAAGTGGAGGTCACAGTCGCTATACAAGACGAATTTAATGCCCCTTGAAAGAGCTGTGGAGTTCAGAGTGATTTAACAAGACAGGTTTAATGCCCCTAAGAAGAGACGTGGAGGTCACAGTAACTTAACAAGACGGTTTTAATGCCCCTTGGAAGAGTGGTGGAGGTTGCAGTGGAATAAAAAGACAATATCAATGCCCCTTAGAAGAGTGGTGGAGGTCGCTGTGGAATAAAAAGACAATATCAGTGGCCCTTGGAAGAGTGGTGGAGGTAGGAGTTGAATAAAAAGACAATATCAATGTCCTATGGGAGAGTGGTGGAGGTCGCAGTGGAATAAACAAACAATATCAATGCCCCTTGGAAGAATGGTGGAGGTCGCAGTGAAATAAAAAGACAATATCAATGCCCCGTGGAAGAGACGTGGAGGTCACAGAAGCCTAACAAGATGGTTTTAATGCCCATTGGAAGAGTGGTGGAGGTCGCAGCGGAATAAAAAGACAAAATCAATGCCCCATGGAAGAGACCTGGAGGTCACAGTAGCTTAACAAGACGGTTTTAATGCCCCTTGGAAGAGTCGTGGATGTCGCTGTGGAATAAAAAGACAATATCAATGCCCCTTGCAAGAGTGGTGGAGGTCACTGTGGAAAAAAGGGACAAAATCAATGCCCCGTGGTAGAGACGTGAAGATCACAGTAGCTAAACAAGACGGTTTTAATGCCTCTTGGAAGAGTGGTGGAGGTTACATTGGAGTAAAAAGACAATATCAATGCCCCTTGGTAGAGTGGTGGAGGTCGCAATGCAATTAGAAAGTCAATATCAATGCCACGTGGAAGAGATGTGGAGTTCACTGTAGCTTAACAAGACGGTTTTAATGCCCCTTGGAAGAGCTGTGCAGTTCAGCGTGGTTTAACAAGATGGTTTTAATGCCTCTTTTTAAAGATATGGAGGTCACAGAAGCTTAACAAGATGGTTTTAATGCCCCTTGGAAGAGTGGTGGAGGTCGCAGTGGAATAAAAAGACAATATCAATGCCCTGTGGAAGAGTCGTGGATTTGACAGTAGCTATACAAGACGAATTTAATGCCCCTTGGAAGAGCTGTGGAGTTCAGAGTGATTTAACAAGACAGGTTTAATGCCCCTAAGAAGAGACGTGGAGGTCACAGTAACTTAATAAGACGGTTTTAATGCCCCTTGGAAGAGTGGTGGAGGTTAGAGTGGAATAAAAAGACAATATCAATGCCCCGTGGAAGAGATGTGGAGGTCACTGTAGCTTAACAAGACGGTTTTAATGCCCCTTGGAAGATCTATGGAGTTCAGCGTGGTTTAAAAAGATGGTTTTAATGCCTCTTGGTAAAGATATGGAGGTCACAGAAGCTTAACAAGATGGTTTTAATGCCACTTGGAAGAGTGGTGGAGGTCGCAGTGGAATAAAAAGACAATATCAATGCCCTGTGGAAGAGACATGGAGGTCACAGTAGCTATACAAGACGAATTTAATGCCCCTTGGAAGAGGTGTGGAGTTCAGAGTGATTTAACAAGACAGGTTTAATGACCCTAAGAAGAGACGTGGAGGTCACAGTAACTTAACAAGATGGTTTTAATGCCCCTTGGGGGAGTGGTGGAGGTCGCAGTGGAATAAAAAAACAATATCAGTGCCCCATGGAAAAGTGGTGGAGGTCGCAGTGGAATAAAAAGACAATATCAATGCCCCGTGGAAGAGAAGTGGAGGTCACCGTAGCTTAACAAGACAGATTTAATGTTCCTTGGAAGAGCTGTGGAGTTCAGAGTGGTTTAAGAAGACAGTATTAGTGCTCCTTGGAAGAGTGGTAGAGTTTACAGTGGAATAAAAATACAATAACAGTGCCCCATGGAAAAGACGTGGAGATCATAGTAGCTTAACAAGATGGTTTTAATGCCCCTTGGAAGAGTGGTGGAGGTCGCAGTGGAATAAAAAGACAATATCAATGCCCTTTGGAAAAGTGGTGGAGATCGCAATAAAATATAAAGACAATATTAATGCCCAGTGGAAGAGACGTGGAGGTCACAGTAGCTTAACAAGATGTTTTTAATGCCCCTTGGAAGGATGGTGAAGGTCGCAGTGGAATAAAAAGGCAATATCAAGGCCCCGTGGAAGAGAAGCGGAGGTCACAGTAGCTTAACAAGACGGTTTTAATGCCCCTTGGAAGAGCTGTGGAGTACAAATTGGTTTAACTAGATGGTTTTAATGCTCCTTGGAAGAGACGTGGAGGTCACAGTAGCTTAACAAGACGGTTTTAATGCCACTTGGAATAGTGCTGGAGGTTACAATTGATTAAAAAGACAATATCAAAGCCCCGTGGAAGAGACTTGGAGGTCAGAGTAGCTTCAGAAAATGGTTTTAATGCCCTTTGGAAGAGTGGTGGAGGTCGCAGTGGAATAAAAAGAGAATATCAATGCCCTGTGGAAGAGAATTGGACGTCTCAGTAGCTTAACGTCACTGTTTTAATGCCCCTTGGAAGAGTGGTGGAGGTCGCAGTGTAATAAAAAGACAATATCAATGCCCCGTGGAAGAGACGTGGAGGTCACAGTAGCCTAACAAGATGGTTTTAATGTCCATTGGAAGAGTGGTGGAGGTCACAGTGGAATATAAAGACAATATCATTGCCACGTGGAAGAGACCTGGAGGTCACAGTAGCTTAACAAGATGGTTTTACTGCCCATTGGAAAACTGGTGGAGGTCTCTGTGGAATAAAAAGACAATATCAATGCCCGTTTAAAGAGTGGTTGAGGTAGCTGTGGAAAAAAAAGGCAATATCAATGCCCCGTGGAAGAGATGTGGAGGTCACAGTAGCTTCACAAGATGGTTTTAATGCCCCATGGAAGAGTGGTGGAGGTCGCAGTGGAATAAAAAGGCAATATCAATGCCCCGTGGAAGAGACGTGAAGGTCACAGTTGCTTAACAAGATCGTTTTAATGCCCCTTGGTACAGTGGTGGAGGTCGCAGTGAAATAAAAAGACAATATCAATGCCCCTTGGAAAAGTAGTGGAGGTCGCAGTTGAATAAAAAGACAATATCAATGCCCCGTGGCAGAGACGTGCAGGTCACAGAAGCTTAACAAGATCGTTTTAATGCCCCTTGGAAGAGTGGTGGAGGTCGCAGTGGAATAAAAAGACAAAATCAATGACCAGTGGTAGAGACCTGGAGGTCACAGTACCTTAACGAGACGGTGCAATGCCCCTTGGAAGAGTGGTGGAGGTCGCTGTGGAATAAAAAGACAATATCAATGACCCTTGGAAGAGTGGTGGAGGTCGCTGTGGAATAAAAAGACAAAATCAATGCCCAGTGGTAGAGACGTGCAGATCACAGTAGCTTAACAAGACGGTTTTAATGCCCCTTGGAAGTGTGGTAGAGGTCGCAGTGGAATAAAAAAACAATATTAATGCCCCTTGGTAGAGTGGTGGAGGTCGCAATGGAATTAAAAAGACAATATCAATGCCCCGTGGAAGAGACGTGGAGGTCTCAGTAGCTTAACAGGGCAGTTTTAATGCCCCTTGGAAGAGTGGTGGAAGCTGCTGTGGAATAAAAAGACAATATCATTGCCTCGTGGAAGAGACATGGAGGTCACAGTAGCTTAACAAGACAGTTTTAAGGCCCCTTGGAAGAGCTGTGGAGTTCAGAGTGGTTTAACAAGATGGTTTCAATGCCCCGTGGAAGAGACGTGAAGGTCACAGTAGCTTAACAAGACGGTTTTAATGCCCCTTGGAAGAGTGGTGAAGGTCGCAGTGGAATAAAAAGACTTTATCAATGCCCCTTGGAAGAGTGGTGGAGGTCGCAGTGGAATTAAAAAAGAATATCGATGCCCCTTGTTAGAGTGGTGGAGGTAGCAGTGTATTAAAAATACAATATCAATGCCTCGTCGAAGAGACATGGAGGTGACAGTAGCCTAACAAGACGGTTTTAATACTCTTTGGAAGAGTGGTGGAGGTCGCTGTGGAATAAAAAGACAATAACAATGCCCCGTGGAAGAGACGTGGAGGTCACAGTAGCTTAACAAGACGGTTTTAATGCCCCTTGGAAAAGCTGTGGAGTTCAGCGTGGTTTAACAAGATGGTTTTTTTGCCCCTTGGTAAAGACGTGGAGGTCACAGAAGCTTAACAAGATGGTTTTAATGCCCTTTGGAAGAGTGGTGGAGGTCGCAGTGGAAAAAAAAGACAATATGAATGCCCTGTTGAAGAGACATGGAGGTTACAGTAGCTTAACAAGACGGTTTTAATGTCCCTTGGAAGAGTAGTGGAGGTCGCAGTGGAATAAAAAGACAATATCAATGCCCTGTGGAAGAGACGTGGAGGTCACAGGAGCTATACAAGACGAATTTAATGCCCCTTGGAAGAGCTGTGGAGTTCAGAGTGATTTAGCATGACAGGTTTAATGCCCATAAGAAGAGACGTGGAGGTCACAGAAGCTTAACAACACGGTTCTAATGCCCCTTGGGAGAGTGGTGGAGGTCACAGTGGAATAAAAAGACAATATCAATGACCCATGGAAAAGTGGTGGAGGTTGCAGTGGAATAAAAAGACAATATCAATGCCCCTTGGAAGAGTGGTGGAGGTCGCAATGGAATAAAAAGACAATATCAATGCCCCTTGGAAGAGACATGGAGGTCACCGTAGCTTAACAAGACAGTTTTAATGCCCCTTGGAAGCGCTGTGGAGTTCAGAGTGGTTTATCAACATAATTTTAATGCCCCTTGGAAGAGACGTGTAGGTCACAGTAGCTTAACTAGATGGTTTTAATGCCCCTTGGAATAGTGGTGGAGGTTACAGTGGAATAAAAATACCATATCAATGCCACGTGGAAGAGAGGGGGAGATCACAGTAGCTTAACAAGATGGTTTTAATGCCCCTTGGAAGAGTGGTGGATGTCGCAGTGGAATAAATTGCCAATATCAATGCCCCTTGGAAGAGTGATGGAGGTCGCAAAAAAATATAAAGACAATATTAATGCCCGGTGGAAGAGACGTGGAGGTCAAAGTAGCTTAACAAGATGTTTTTAATGCCCCTTGGAAGGGTGGTGAAGGTCGCAGTGGAATAAAAAGACAATATCAATGCCCCGTGGAAGAGAAGCGGAGGTCCCAGTAGCTTAACAAAATGGTTTTAATGCCGCTTGGAAGAGTGGTGGAAGTTGCAGTGGAATAAAAAGACAATATCAATGACCCCTTGGAAGAGTGGTGGAGGTCGCAGTCGCATAAAAAGATAATATCAATGCCCTATGGAAGAGTGGTGGAGGTCGCAGTGGAATAAAAAGACTATATCAATGCCCCGTAGAAGAGAATTGGAGGTCTCAGTAGCTTAATAACATCGTTTTAATGCCCCTTGGAAGAGTGGTGGACGTCGCAGTTGAATAAAAAGACAATATCAATGCCCCTTGAAAGAGTGATGGAGGTCACAGTGGAATAAAAAGACAATATCAATGCCCCGTGGAAGAGACTTGGAGGTCACAGTAGCTTAACAAGACGATTTTAATGCCCCTTGGAAGAACTGTGGAGGTCAGAGTGGTTTAATAAGATGGTTTTAATGCCTCTTGGAAGAGACGTGGAGGTCACAGTAGCTTAACAAGACTCTTTTAATTCCCCTTAGTAGTGTGGTGGAGGTCGCAGTGAAATAAAAAGACAATATCAATGCCCTGTGAAAGAGTTGTGGTGGTCACAGTAGCTTAACAAGACGATTTTAATGCCCCTTGGAAGAGGTGTGGAATTCAAATTGGTTTAAGAAGATGGTTTTAATGCCTCTTGGATGAGACGTGGAGGTCACAGTAGCTTAACAAGACGTTTTTAATGTCCCTTGGAAGAGTAGTGGAGGACGCTGTGGTATAAAAAGACAAAATCAATGCCCTGTGGAAGAGATGTGGAGGTCACAGTAGCTTAACAGAGACGAATTTAATGCCCCTTGGAAGAGCTGTGTTCAGAGAGGTTTAACAAGACAGGTTTAATGCCCCTTAGAAGAGACGTGGAGATCACAGTAACTTAAAAAGACGCTTTTAATGCCCCTTGAAGGAGTGGTGGAGTTCGCAGTGAAATAAAAAGACAATATCAATGCCTCATGGAAAAGTGGTGGAGGTCAAAGTGGAATAAAAAGACAATATCAATGCCCCGTGGAAGAGACGTGAAGGTCACAGTAGCTTAACAAGTTCGTTTTAATGCCCCTTTGTACAGTGGTGGAGGTCGCAGTGGAATAAAAAGACAATATCAATGCCCCGTGGAAGAGACGTGGAGGTCACAGAAGCCTAACAAGATGGTTTTAATGCCCATTGGAAGAGTGGTGGAGGTCGCAGTGGAATAAAAAGACAATATCAATGCCCTGTGGAAGAAAAGTGGAGGTCACAGTAGCTATACAAGACGAATTTAATGCCCCTTGAAAGAGCTGTGGAGTTCAGAGTGATTTAACAAGACAGGTATAATGCCCCTAAGAAGAGACGTGGAGGTCACAGTAACTTAAAAAGACGGTTTTAATGCCCCTTGGAAGAGTGGTGGAGGTTGCAGTGGAATAAAAAGACAATATCAATGCCCCTTAGAAGAGTGGTGGAGGTCGCTGTGGAATAAAAAGACAATATCAGTGGCCCTTGGAAGAGTGGTGGAGGTCGCAATGGAATAAAAAGACAATATCAATGCGCCGTGGAAGAGATGTGGAGGTCACAGTAGCTTCACAAGATGGTTTTAATGCCCCTTGGAACAGTGGTGGAGGTCGCAGTGGAATAAAAAGACAATATCAATGCCCCTTGGAAGAGTAGTGGAGGTATTAGTTGAATAAAAAGACAATATCAATGTCCTATGGGAGAGTGGTGGAGGTCGCAGTGGAATAAACAAACAATATCAATGCCCCTTGGAAGAATGGTGGAGGTCGCAGTGAAATAAAAAGACAATATCAATGCCCCATGGAAGAGACGTGGAGGTCACAGAAGCCTAACAAGATGGTTTTAATGCCCATTGGAAGAGTGGTGGAGGTCGCAGCGGAATAAAAAGACAAAATCAATGCCCCATGGAAGAGACCTGGAGGTCACAGTAGATTAACAAGACGGTTTTAATGCCCCTTGGAAGAGTCGTGGATGTCGCTGTGGAATAAAAAGACAATATCAATGCCCCTTGGAAGAGTGGTGGAGGTCACTGTGGAAAAAAAAGACAAAATCAATGCCCCGTGGTAGAGACGTGAAGATCACAGTAGCTAAACAAGACGGTTTTAATGCCTCTTGGAAGAGTGGTGGAGGATACATTGGAATAAAAAGACAATATCAATGCCCCTTGGTAGAGTGGTGGAGGTCGCAATGCAATTAGAAAGTCAATATCAATGCCACGTGGAAGAGATGTGGAGTTCACTGTAGCTTAACAAGACGGTTTAAATGCCCCTTGGAAGAGCTGTGGAGTTCAGCGTGGTTTAACAAGATGGTTTTAATGCCTCTTTTTAAAGATATGGAGGTCACAGAAGCTTAACAAGATGGTTTTAATGCCCCTTGGAAGAGTGGTGGAGGTCGCAGTGGAATAAAAAGACAATATCAATGCCCTGTGGAAGAGACGTGGATTTGACAGTAGCTATACAAGACGAATTTAATGCCCCTTGGAAGAGCTGTGGAGTTCAGAGTGATTTAACAAGACAGGTTTAATGCCCCTAAGAAGAGACGTGGAGGTCACAGTAACTTAATAAGACGGTTTTAATGCCCCTTGGAAGAGTGGTGGTGGTTAGAGTGGAATAAAAAGACAATATCAATGCCCCGTGGAAGAGACGTGGAGGTCACAGTAGCTTAACAAGACATTTTTAATGCCCCTTGGAAGAGTGGTGGAGGTCGCTGTGGAATAAAAAGTCAATATCAATGCCACGTGGAAGAGATGTGGAGGTCACTGTAGCTTAACAAGACGGTTTTAATGCCCCTTGGAAGATCTATGGAGTTCAGCGTGGTTTAAAAAGATGGTTTTAATGCCTCTTGGTAAAGATAAGGAGGTCACAGAAGCTTAACAAGATGGTTTTAATGCCACTTGGAAGAGTGGTGGAGGTCGCAGTGGAATAAAATGACAATATCAATGCCCTGTGGAAGAGACATGGAGGTCACAGTAGCTATACAAGACGAATTTAATGCCCCTTGGAAGAGGTGTGGAGTTCAGAGTGATTTAACAAGACAGGTTTAATGATCCTAAGAAGAGACGTGGAGGTCACAGTAACTTAACAAGATGGTTTTAATGCCCCTTGGGGGAGTGGTGGAGGTCGCAGTGGAATAAAAAAACAATATCAGTGCCCCATGGAAAAGTGGTGGAGGTCGCAGTGGAATAAAAAGACAATATCAATGCCCCGTGGAAGAGAAGTGGAGGTCACCGTAGCTTAATAAGACAGATTTAATGTTCCTTGGAAGAGCTGTGGAGTTCAGAGTGGTTTAAGAAGACAGTATTAGTGCTCCTTGGAAGAGTGGTAGAGTTTACAGTGGAATAAAAATACAATATCAGTGCCCCATGGAAAAGATGTGGAGATCATAGTAGCTTAACAAGATGGTTTTAATGCCCCTTGGAAGAGTGGTGGAGGTCGCAGTGGAATAAAAAGACAATATCAATGCCCTTTGGAAAAGTGGTGGAGATCGCAATAAAATATAAAGACAATATTAATGCCCAGTGGAAGGGACGTGGAGGTCACAGTAGCTTAACAAGATGTTTTTAATGCCCCTTGGAAGGATGGTGAAGGTCGCAGTGAAATAAAAAGGCAATATCAAGGCCCCGTGGAAGAGAAGCGGAGGTCACAGTAGCTTAACAAGACGGTTTTAATGCCCCTTGGAAGAGCTGTGGAGTACAAATTGGTTTAACTAGATGGTTTTAATGCTCCTTGGAAGAGACGTGGAGGTCACAGTAGCTTAACAAGACGGTTTTAATGCCACTTGGAATAGTGCTGGAGGTTACAATTGATTAAAAAGACAATATCAAAGCCCCGTGGAAGAGACTTGGAGGTCAGAGTAGCTTCAGAAAATGGTTTTAATGCCCTTTGGAAGAGTGGTGGAGGCCGCATTGGAATAAAAAGACAATATCAATGCCCCCTTGGAAGAGTGGTGGAGGTCGCAGTTGAAAAAAAAGAGAATATCAATGCCCTGTGGAAGAGAATTGGACGTCTCAGTAGCTTAACGACACTGTTTTAATGCCCCTTGGAAGAGTGGTGGAGGTCGCAGTGTAATAAAAAGACAATATCAATGCCCCGTGGAAGAGACGTGGAGGTCACAGTAGCCTAACAAGATGGTTTTAATGTCCATTGGAAGAGTGGTGGAGGTCACAGTGGAATATAAAGACAATATCAATGCCACGTGGAAGAGACCTGGAGGTCACAGTAGCTTAACAATATGGTTTTACTGCCCATTGGAAAACTGGTGGAGGTCTCTGTGGAATAAAAAGACAATATCAATGCCCGTTTAAAGAGTGGTTGAGGTAGCTGTGGAAAAAAAAGGCAATATCAATGCCCCGTGGAAGAGATGTGGAGGTCACAGTAGCTTCACAAGATGGTTTTAATGCCCCATGGAAGAGTGGTGGAGGTCGCAGTGGAATAAAAAGGCAATATCAATGCCCCGTGGAAGAGACGTGAAGGTCACAGTTGCTTAACAAGATCGTTTTAATGCCCCTTGGTACAGTGGTGGAGGTCGCAGTGGAATAAAAAGACAATATCAATGCCCCTTGGAAAAGTAGTGGAGGTCGGAGTTGAATAAAAAGACAATATCAATGCCCCATGGAAGAGTGGTGGAGGTCGCAGTTTAATAAAAATACAATATCAATGCCCCGTGGCAGAGACGTGCAGGTCACAGAAGCTTAACAAGATCATTTTAATGCCCCTTGGAAGAGTGGTGGAGGTCGCAGTGGAATAAAAAGACAAAATCAATGACCAGTGATAGAGACCTGGAGGTCACAGTACCTTAACGAGACGGTGCAATGCCCCTTGGAAGAGTGGTGGAGGTCGCTGTGGAATAAAAAGACAATATCAATGACCCTTGGAAGAGTGGTGGAGGTCGCTGTGGAATAAAAAGACAAAATCAATGCCCAGTGGTAGAGATGTGCAGATCACAGTAGCTTAACAAGACGGTTTTAATGCCCCTTGGAAGTGTGGTAGAGGTCGCAGTGGAATAAAAAAACAATATTAATGCCCCTTGGTAGAGTGGTGGAGGTCGCAATGGAATTAAAAAGACAATATCAATGCCCCGTGGAAGAGACGTGGAGGTCTCAGTAGCTTAACAGGGCAGTTTTAATGCCCCTTGGAAGAGTGGTGGAAGCTGCTGTGGAATAAAAAGACAATATCATTGCCTCGTGGAAGAGACATGGAGGTCACAGTAGCTTAACAAGACAGTTTTAAGGCCCCTTGGAAGAGCTGTGGAGTTCAGAGTGGTTTAACAAGATGGTTTCAATGCCCCATGGAAGAGACGTGAAGGTCACAGTAGCTTAACAAGACGGTTTTAATGCCCCTTGGAAGAGTGGTGAAGGTCGCAGTGGAATAAAAAGACTTTATCAATGCCCCTTGGAAGAGTGGTGGAGGTCGCAGTGGAATTAAAAAAGAATATCGATGCCCCTTGTTAGAGTGGTGGAGGTAGCAGTGTATTAAAAATACAATATCAATGCCTCGTCGAAGAGACATGGAGGTGACAGTAGCCTAACAAGACGGTTTTAATACTCCTTGGAAGAGTGGTGGAGGTCGCTGTGGAATAAAAAGACAATAACAATGCCCCGTGGAAGAGACGTGGAGGTCACAGTAGCTTAACAAGATGGTTTTAATGCCCCTTGGAAAAGCTGTGGAGTTCAGCGTGGTTTAACAAGATGGTTTTTTTGCCCCTTGGTAAAGACGTGGAGGTCACAGAAGCTTAACAAGATGGTTTTAATGCCCTTTGGAAGAGTGGTGGAGGTCGCAGTGGAAAAAAAAGACAATATGAATGCCCTGTTGAAGAGACATGGAGGTTACAGTAGCTTAACAAGACGAATTTAATGCCCCTTGGAAGAGCTGTGGAGTTCAGAGTGATTTAACAAGACAGGTTTAATGCCCCTAAGAAGAGACGTGGAGGTCACAGTAACTTAATAAGACGGTTTTAATGCCCCTTGGAAGAGTGGTGGAGGTTAGAGTGGAATAAAAAGACAATATCAATGCCCCGTGGAAGAGACGTGGAGGTCACAGTAGCTTAACAAGACATTTTTAATGCCCCTTGGAAGAGTGGTGGAGGTCGCTGTGGAATAAAAAGTCAATATCAATGCCACGTGGAAGAGATGTGGAGGTCACTGTAGCTTAACAAGACGGTTTTCATGCCCCTTGGAAGATCTATGGAGTTCAGCGTGGTTTAAAAAGATGGTTTTAATGCCTCTTGGTAAAGATATGGAGGTCACAGAAGCTTAACAAGATGGTTTTAATGCCACTTGGAAGAGTGGTGGAGGTCGCAATGGAATAAAAAGACAATATCAATGCGCCGTGGAAGAGATGTGGAGGTCACAGTAGCTTCACAAGATGGTTTTAATGCCCCTTGGAACAGTGGTGGAGGTCGCAGTGGAATAAAAAGACAATATCAATGCCCCTTGGAAGAGTAGTGGAGGTAGGAGTTGAATAAAAAGACAATATCAATGTCCTATGGGAGAGTGGTGGAGGTCGCAGTGGAATAAACAAACAATATCAATGCCCCTTGGAAGAATGGTGGAGGTCGCAGTGAAATAAAAAGACAATATCAATGCCCCATGGAAGAGACGTGGAGGTCACAGAAGCCTAACAAGATGGTTTTAATGCCCATTGGAAGAGTGGTGGAGGTCGCAGCGGAATAAAAAGACAAAATCAATGCCCCATGGAAGAGACCTGGAGGTCACAGTAGATTAACAAGACGGTTTTAATGCCCCTTGGAAGAGTCGTGGATGTCGCTGTGGAATAAAAAGACAATATCAATGCCCCTTGGAAGAGTGGTGGAGGTCACTGTGGAAAAAAAAGACAAAATCAATGCCCCGTGGTAGAGACGTGAAGATCACAGTAGCTAAACAAGACGGTTTTAATGCCTCTTGGAAGAGTGGTGGAGGATACATTGGAATAAAAAGACAATATCAATGCCCCTTGGTAGAGTGGTGGAGGTCGCAATGCAATTAGAAAGTCAATATCAATGCCACGTGGAAGAGATGTGGAGTTCACTGTAGCTTAACAAGACGGTTTAAATGCCCCTTGGAAGAGCTGTGGAGTTCAGCGTGGTTTAACAAGATGGTTTTAATGCCTCTTTTTAAAGATATGGAGGTCACAGAAGCTTAACAAGATGGTTTTAATGCCCCTTGGAAGAGTGGTGGAGGTCGCAGTGGAATAAAAAGACAATATCAATGCCCTGTGGAAGAGACGTGGATTTGACAGTAGCTATACAAGACGAATTTAATGCCCCTTGGAAGAGCTGTGGAGTTCAGAGTGATTTAACAAGACAGGTTTAATGCCCCTAAGAAGAGACGTGGAGGTCACAGTAACTTAATAAGACGGTTTTAATGCCCCTTGGAAGAGTGGTGGTGGTTAGAGTGGAATAAAAAGACAATATCAATGCCCCGTGGAAGAGACGTGGAGGTCACAGTAGCTTAACAAGACATTTTTAATGCCCCTTGGAAGAGTGGTGGAGGTCGCTGTGGAATAAAAAGTCAATATCAATGCCACGTGGAAGAGATGTGGAGGTCACTGTAGCTTAACAAGACGGTTTTAATGCCCCTTGGAAGATCTATGGAGTTCAGCGTGGTTTAAAAAGATGGTTTTAATGCCTCTTGGTAAAGATAAGGAGGTCACAGAAGCTTAACAAGATGGTTTTAATGCCACTTGGAAGAGTGGTGGAGGTCGCAGTGGAATAAAATGACAATATCAATGCCCTGTGGAAGAGACATGGAGGTCACAGTAGCTATACAAGACGAATTTAATGCCCCTTGGAAGAGGTGTGGAGTTCAGAGTGATTTAACAAGACAGGTTTAATGATCCTAAGAAGAGACGTGGAGGTCACAGTAACTTAACAAGATGGTTTTAATGCCCCTTGGGGGAGTGGTGGAGGTCGCAGTGGAATAAAAAAACAATATCAGTGCCCCATGGAAAAGTGGTGGAGGTCGCAGTGGAATAAAAAGACAATATCAATGCCCCGTGGAAGAGAAGTGGAGGTCACCGTAGCTTAATAAGACAGATTTAATGTTCCTTGGAAGAGCTGTGGAGTTCAGAGTGGTTTAAGAAGACAGTATTAGTGCTCCTTGGAAGAGTGGTAGAGTTTACAGTGGAATAAAAATACAATATCAGTGCCCCATGGAAAAGATGTGGAGATCATAGTAGCTTAACAAGATGGTTTTAATGCCCCTTGGAAGAGTGGTGGAGGTCGCAGTGGAATAAAAAGACAATATCAATGCCCTTTGGAAAAGTGGTGGAGATCGCAATAAAATATAAAGACAATATTAATGCCCAGTGGAAGGGACGTGGAGGTCACAGTAGCTTAACAAGATGTTTTTAATGCCCCTTGGAAGGATGGCGAAGGTCGCAGTGAAATAAAAAGGCAATATCAAGGCCCCGTGGAAGAGAAGCGGAGGTCACAGTAGCTTAACAAGACGGTTTTAATGCCCCTTGGAAGAGCTGTGGAGTACAAATTGGTTTAACTAGATGGTTTTAATGCTCCTTGGAAGAGACGTGGAGGTCACAGTAGCTTAACAAGACGGTTTTAATGCCACTTGGAATAGTGCTGGAGGTTACAATTGATTAAAAAGACAATATCAAAGCCCCGTGGAAGAGACTTGGAGGTCAGAGTAGCTTCAGAAAATGGTTTTAATGCCCTTTGGAAGAGTGGTGGAGGCCGCATTGGAATAAAAAGACAATATCAATGCCCCCTTGGAAGAGTGGTGGAGGTCGCAGTTGAAAAAAAAGAGAATATCAATGCCCTGTGGAAGAGAATTGGACGTCTCAGTAGCTTAACGACACTGTTTTAATGCCCCTTGGAAGAGTGGTGGAGGTCGCAGTGTAATAAAAAGACAATATCAATGCCCCGTGGAAGAGACGTGGAGGTCACAGTAGCCTAACAAGATGGTTTTAATGTCCATTGGAAGAGTGGTGGAGGTCACAGTGGAATATAAAGACAATATCAATGCCACGTGGAAGAGACCTGGAGGTCACAGTAGCTTAACAATATGGTTTTACTGCCCATTGGAAAACTGGTGGAGGTCTCTGTGGAATAAAAAGACAATATCAATGCCCGTTTAAAGAGTGGTTGAGGTAGCTGTGGAAAAAAAAGGCAATATCAATGCCCCGTGGAAGAGATGTGGAGGTCACAGTAGCTTCACAAGATGGTTTTAATGCCCCATGGAAGAGTGGTGGAGGTCGCAGTGGAATAAAAAGGCAATATCAATGCCCCGTGGAAGAGACGTGAAGGTCACAGTTGCTTAACAAGATCGTTTTAATGCCCCTTGGTACAGTGGTGGAGGTCGCAGTGGAATAAAAAGACAATATCAATGCCCCTTGGAAAAGTAGTGGAGGTCGGAGTTGAATAAAAAGACAATATCAATGCCCCATGGAAGAGTGGTGGAGGTCGCAGTTTAATAAAAATACAATATCAATGCCCCGTGGCAGAGACGTGCAGGTCACAGAAGCTTAACAAGATCATTTTAATGCCCCTTGGAAGAGTGGTGGAGGTCGCAGTGGAATAAAAAGACAAAATCAATGACCAGTGATAGAGACCTGGAGGTCACAGTACCTTAACGAGACGGTGCAATGCCCCTTGGAAGAGTGGTGGAGGTCGCTGTGGAATAAAAAGACAATATCAATGACCCTTGGAAGAGTGGTGGAGGTCGCTGTGGAATAAAAAGACAAAATCAATGCCCAGTGGTAGAGATGTGCAGATCACAGTAGCTTAACAAGACGGTTTTAATGCCCCTTGGAAGTGTGGTAGAGGTCGCAGTGGAATAAAAAAACAATATTAATGCCCCTTGGTAGAGTGGTGGAGGTCGCAATGGAATTAAAAAGACAATATCAATGCCCCGTGGAAGAGACGTGGAGGTCTCAGTAGCTTAACAGGGCAGTTTTAATGCCCCTTGGAAGAGTGGTGGAAGCTGCTGTGGAATAAAAAGACAATATCATTGCCTCGTGGAAGAGACATGGAGGTCACAGTAGCTTAACAAGACAGTTTTAAGGCCCCTTGGAAGAGCTGTGGAGTTCAGAGTGGTTTAACAAGATGGTTTCAATGCCCCGTGGAAGAGACGTGAAGGTCACAGTAGCTTAACAAGACGGTTTTAATGCCCCTTGGAAGAGTGGTGAAGGTCGCAGTGGAATAAAAAGACTTTATCAATGCCCCTTGGAAGAGTGGTGGAGGTCGCAGTGGAATTAAAAAAGAATATCGATGCCCCTTGTTAGAGTGGTGGAGGTAGCAGTGTATTAAAAATACAATATCAATGCCTCGTCGAAGAGACATGGAGGTGACAGTAGCCTAACAAGACGGTTTTAATACTCCTTGGAAGAGTGGTGGAGGTCGCTGTGGAATAAAAAGACAATAACAATGCCCCGTGGAAGAGACGTGGAGGTCACAGTAGCTTAACAAGATGGTTTTAATGCCCCTTGGAAAAGCTGTGGAGTTCAGCGTGGTTTAACAAGATGGTTTTTTTGCCCCTTGGTAAAGACGTGGAGGTCACAGAAGCTTAACAAGATGGTTTTAATGCCCTTTGGAAGAGTGGTGGAGGTCGCAGTGGAAAAAAAAGACAATATGAATGCCCTGTTGAAGAGACATGGAGGTTACAGTAGCTTAACAAGACGAATTTAATGCCCCTTGGAAGAGCTGTGGAGTTCAGAGTGATTTAACAAGACAGGTTTAATGCCCCTAAGAAGAGACGTGGAGGTCACAGTAACTTAATAAGACGGTTTTAATGCCCCTTGGAAGAGTGGTGGAGGTTAGAGTGGAATAAAAAGACAATATCAATGCCCCGTGGAAGAGACGTGGAGGTCACAGTAGCTTAACAAGACATTTTTAATGCCCCTTGGAAGAGTGGTGGAGGTCGCTGTGGAATAAAAAGTCAATATCAATGCCACGTGGAAGAGATGTGGAGGTCACTGTAGCTTAACAAGACGGTTTTCATGCCCCTTGGAAGATCTATGGAGTTCAGCGTGGTTTAAAAAGATGGTTTTAATGCCTCTTGGTAAAGATATGGAGGTCACAGAAGCTTAACAAGATGGTTTTAATGCCACTTGGAAGAGTGGTGGAGGTCGCAGTGGAATAAAAAGACAATATCAATGCCCTGTGGAAGAGACCTGGAGGTCACAGTACCTTAACGAGACGGTGCAATGCCCCTTGGAAGAGTGGTGGAGGTCGCTGTGGAATAAAAAGACAATATCAATGACCCTTGGAAGAGTGGTGGAGGTCGCTGTGGAATAAAAAGACAAAATCAATGCCCAGTGGTAGAGATGTGCAGATCACAGTAGCTTAACAAGACGGTTTTAATGCCCCTTGGAAGTGTGGTAGAGGTCGCAGTGGAATAAAAAAACAATATTAATGCCCCTTGGTAGAGTGGTGGAGGTCGCAATGGAATTAAAAAGACAATATCAATGCCCCGTGGAAGAGACGTGGAGGTCTCAGTAGCTTAACAGGGCAGTTTTAATGCCCCTTGGAAGAGTGGTGGAAGCTGCTGTGGAATAAAAAGACAATATCATTGCCTCGTGGAAGAGACATGGAGGTCACAGTAGCTTAACAAGACAGTTTTAAGGCCCCTTGGAAGAGCTGTGGAGTTCAGAGTGGTTTAACAAGATGGTTTCAATGCCCCGTGGAAGAGACGTGAAGGTCACAGTAGCTTAACAAGACGGTTTTAATGCCCCTTGGAAGAGTGGTGAAGGTCGCAGTGGAATAAAAAGACTTTATCAATGCCCCTTGGAAGAGTGGTGGAGGTCGCAGTGGAATTAAAAAAGAATATCGATGCCCCTTGTTAGAGTGGTGGAGGTAGCAGTGTATTAAAAATACAATATCAATGCCTCGTCGAAGAGACATGGAGGTGACAGTAGCCTAACAAGACGGTTTTAATACTCCTTGGAAGAGTGGTGGAGGTCGCTGTGGAATAAAAAGACAATAACAATGCCCCGTGGAAGAGACGTGGAGGTCACAGTAGCTTAACAAGATGGTTTTAATGCCCCTTGGAAAAGCTGTGGAGTTCAGCGTGGTTTAACAAGATGGTTTTTTTGCCCCTTGGTAAAGACGTGGAGGTCACAGAAGCTTAACAAGATGGTTTTAATGCCCTTTGGAAGAGTGGTGGAGGTCGCAGTGGAAAAAAAAGACAATATGAATGCCCTGTTGAAGAGACATGGAGGTTACAGTAGCTTAACAAGACGAATTTAATGCCCCTTGGAAGAGCTGTGGAGTTCAGAGTGATTTAACAAGACAGGTTTAATGCCCCTAAGAAGAGACGTGGAGGTCACAGTAACTTAATAAGACGGTTTTAATGCCCCTTGGAAGAGTGGTGGAGGTTAGAGTGGAATAAAAAGACAATATCAATGCCCCGTGGAAGAGACGTGGAGGTCACAGTAGCTTAACAAGACATTTTTAATGCCCCTTGGAAGAGTGGTGGAGGTCGCTGTGGAATAAAAAGTCAATATCAATGCCACGTGGAAGAGATGTGGAGGTCACTGTAGCTTAACAAGACGGTTTTCATGCCCCTTGGAAGATCTATGGAGTTCAGCGTGGTTTAAAAAGATGGTTTTAATGCCTCTTGGTAAAGATATGGAGGTCACAGAAGCTTAACAAGATGGTTTTAATGCCACTTGGAAGAGTGGTGGAGGTCGCAGTGGAATAAAAAGACAATATCAATGCCCTGTGGAAGAGACATGGAGGTCACAGTAGCTATACAAGACGAATTTAATGCCCCTTGGAAGAGGTGTGGAGTTCAGAGTGATTTAACAAGACAGGTTTAATGACCCTAAGAAGAGACGTGGAGGTCACAGTAACTTAACAAGATGGTTTTAATGCCCCTTGGGGGAGTGGTGGAGGTCGCAGTGGAATAAAAAAACAATATCAATGCCCCATGGAAAAGTGGTGGAGGTCGCAGTGGAATAAAAAGACAATATCAATGCCCCGTGGAAGAGAAGTGGAGGTCACCGTAGCTTAACAAGACAGATTTAATGTTCCTTGGAAGAGCTGTGGAGTTCAGAGTGGTTTAAGAAGACAGTATTAGTGCTCCTTGGAAGAGTGGTAGAGTTTACAGTGGAATAAAAATACAATATCAGTGCCCCATGTAAAAGACGTGGAGATCATAGTAGCTTAACAAGATGGTTTTAATGCCCCTTGGAAGAGTGGTGGAGGTCGCAGTGGAATAAAAAGACAATATCAATGCCCTTTGGAAAAGTGGTGGAGATCGCAATAAAATATAAAGACAATATTAATGCCCAGTGGAAGAGACGTGGAGGTCACAGTAGCTTAACAAGATGTTTTTAATGCCCCTTGGAAGGATGGTGAAAGTCGCAGTGGAATAAAAAGGCAATATCAAGGCCCCGTGGAAGAGAAGCGGAGGTCACAGTAGCTTAACAAGACAGTTTTAATGCCCCTTGGAAGAGCTGTGGAGTACAAATTGGTTTAACTAGATGGTTTTAATGCTCCTTGGAAGAGACGTGGAGGTCACAGTAGCTTAACAAGACGGTTTTAATGCCACTTCTAATAGTGCTGGAGGTTACAATTGATTAAAAAGACAATATCAAAGCCCCGTGGAAGAGACTTGGAGGTCAGAGTAGCTTCAGAAAATGGTTTTAATGCCCTTTGGAAGAGTGGTGGAGGTCGCAGTGGAATAAAAAGACAATATCAATGCCCCCTTGGAAGAGTGGTGGAGGTCGCAGTTGAATAAAAAGAGAATATCAATGCCCTGTGGAAGAGAATTGGACGTCTCAGTAGCTTAACGACACTGTTTTAATGCCCCTTGGAAGAGTGGTGGAGGTCGCAGTGTAATAAAAAGACAATATCAATGCCCCGTGGAAGAGACGTGGAGGTCACAGCAGCCTAACAAGATGGTTTTAATGTCCATTGGAAGAGTGGTGGAGGTCACAGTGGAATATAAAGACAATATCAATGCCACGTGGAAGAGACCTGGAGGTCACAGTAGCTTAACAAGATGGTTTTACTGCCCATTGGAAAACTGGTGGAGGTCTCTGTGGAATAAAAAGACAATATCAATGCCCGTTTAAAGAGTGGTTGAGGTAGCTGTGGAAAAAAAAGGCAATATCAATGCCCCGTGGAAGAGATGTGGAGGTCACAGTAGCTTCACAAGATGGTTTTAATGCCCCATGGAAGAGTGGTGGAGGTCGCAGTGGAATAAAAAGGCAATATCAATGCCCCGTGGAAGAGACGTGAAGGTCACAGTTGCTTAACAAGATCGTTTTAATGCCCCTTGGTACAGTGGTGGAGGTCGCAGTGGAATAAAAAGACAATATCAATGCCCCTTGGAAAAGTAGTGGAGGTCGGAGTTGAATAAAAAGACAATATCAATGCCCCATGGAAGAGTGGTGGAGGTCGCAGTTGAATAAAAAGACAATATCAATGCCCCGTGGCAGAGACGTGCAGGTCACAGAAGCTTAACAAGATCGTTTTAATGCCCCTTGGAAGAGTGGTGGAGGTCGCAGTGGAATAAAAAGACAAAATCAATGACCAGTGGTAGAGACCTGGAGGTCACAGTACCTTAACGAGACGGTGCAATGCCCCTTGGAAGAGTGGTGGAGGTCGCTGTGGAATAAAAAGACAATATCAATGACCCTTGGAAGAGTGGTGGAGGTCGCTGTGGAATAAAAAGACAAAATCAATGCCCAGTGGTAGAGACGTGCAGATCACAGTAGCTTAACAAGACGGTTTTAATGCCCCTTGGAAGTGTGGTAGAGGTCGCAGTGGAATAAAAAGACAATATTAATGCCCCTTGTTAGAGTGATGGAGGTCGCAATGGAATTAAAAAGACAATATCAATGCCCCGTGGAAGAGACGTGGAGGTCTCAGTAGCTTAACAAGACAGTTTTAATGCCCCTTGGAAGAGTGGTGGAAGCTGCTGTGGAATAAAAAGACAATATCATTGCCCCGTGTAAGAGACACGGAGGTCACAGTAGCTTAACAAGACAGTTTTAAGGCCCCTTGGAAGAGCTGTGGAATTCAGAGTGGTTTAACAAGATGGTTTCAATGCCCCGTGGAAGAGACGTGAAGGTCACAGTAGCTTAACAACACGGTTTTAATGTCCCTTGGAAGAGTGGTGGAGGTCGCAGTGGAATAAAAAGACTTTATCAATGCCCCTTGGAAGAGTGGTGGAGGTCGCAGTGAATAAAAAAAGAATATCGATGCCCCTTGGAAGAGTGGTGGAGGTAGCAGTGTATTTAAAATACAATATCAATGCCTCGTGGAAGAGACATGGAGGTGACAGTAGCCTAGCAAGACGGTTTAAATACTCCTTGGAAGAGTGGTGGAGGTCGCTGTGGAATAAAAAGACAATAACAATGCCCCGTGGAAGAGATGTGGAGGTCACAGTAGCTTAACAAGACGGTTTTAATGCCCCTTGGAAAAGCTGTGGAGTTCAGCGTGGTTTAACAAGATGGTTTTTTTGCCCCTTGGTAAAGACGTGGAGGTCACAGAAGCTTAACAAGATGGTTTTAATGCCCTTTGGAAGAGTGGTGGAGGTCGGAGTGGAAAAAAAAGACAATATGAATGCCCTGTTGAAGAGATATGGAGGTTACAGTAGCTTAACAAGACGGTTTTATTGTCCCTTGGAAGAGTAGTGGAGGTCGCAGTGGAATAAAAAGACAATATCAATGCCCTGTGGAAGAGACGTGGAGGTCACAGGAGCTATACAAGATGAATTTAATGCCCCTTGGAAGAGCTGTGTAGTTCAGAGTGATTTAGCATGACAGGTTTAATGCCCATAAGAAAAGACGTGGAGGTCACAGAAGCTTAACAACACGGTTCTAATGCCCCTTGGGAGAGTGGTGGAGGTCGCAGTGGAATAAAAAGACAATATCAATGACCCATGGAAAAGTGGTGGAGGTTGCAGTGGAATTAAAAGACAATATTAATGCCCCTTGGAAGAGTGGTGGAGGTCGCAGTGGAATAAAAAGACAATATCAATGCCCCTTGGAAGAGACATGGAGGTCACCGTAGTTTAACAAGACAGTTTTAATGCCCCTTGGAAGCGCTGTGGAGTTCAGAGTGGTTTATCAACATAATTTTAATGCCCCTTGGAAGAGACGTGTAGGTCACAGTAGCTTAACAAGATGGTTTTAGTGCCCCTTGGAATAGTGGTGGAGGTTACAGTGGAATAAAAATACCATATCAATGCCCCTTGGAAGAGGTGGAGATCACAGTAGCTTAACAAGATGGTTTTAATGCCCCTTGGAAGAGTGGTGGATGTCGCAGTGGAATAAAAAGCCAATATCAATGCCCCTTGGAAGAGTGATGGAGGTCGCAAAAAAATATAAAGACAATATTAATGCCCAGCGGAAGAGACGTGGAGGTCACAGTAGCTTAACAAGATGTTTTTAATGCCCCTTGGAAGGGTGGTGAAGGTCGCAGTGGAATAAAAAGACAATATCAATGCCCCGTGGAAGAGAAGCGGAGGTCCCAGTAGCTTAAGAAAATGGTTTCAATGCCCCTTGGAAGAGTGGTGAAGGTCGCAGTCGCATAAAAAGATAATATCAATGCCCTATGGAAGAGTGGTGGAGGTCGCAGTGGAATAAAAAGACAATATCGATGTCCTGTAGAAGAGAATTGGAGGTCTCAGTGGCTTAATAACACCGTTTTAATGCCCCTTGGAAGAGTTTGTGGAGGTCGCAGTTGAATAAAAAGACACTATCAATGCCCCTTGAAAGAGTGATGGAGGTCACAGTGGAATAAAAAGACAATATTAATGCCCCGTGGAAGAGAAGTGGAGATCACAGTAGCCTAACAAGATGGTTTTAATGCCCCTTGGAAGAGTGGTTGAGGTTGCAGTGCAATAAAAAGACAATATCAATGCCCTGTGGAAAATAAGTGGAGGTCACAGTAGCTTAAGAAGACGGCTTTAATGCCCCTTGGAAGTGACTTGGAGGTCACAGTAGCTTAACACGATGGTTTTAATGCCCCTTGTAAGAGTGGTGGAGGTCGCAGTGCAATAAAAAGGCAATATCAATGACCCCTTGGAAGAATGGTGGCGGTCGCAGTGGAATAAAAATACAATATCAATGCCCTATGGAAGAGTGTTGGAAGTCACAGTGGAATAAAAATACAATAATAATGCCCCTTGGAAGAGACTTGGAGTTCACAGTAGATTAGCAAGACCGTTTTAATGCCCCTTGGAAGAGTGGTGGAGGTCGCAGACAAATAAGAAGACAATATCAATGCCCCGTGGAAGAGACGTGGAGGTCACAGTTGCCTAACAAGATGGTTTTAGTGCCCATTGGAAGAGTGGTGGAGGTCTCTGTGGAATAAAAAGAGAATATCAATGCCCCTTGGAAGAGTGGTGAAGGTCGCTGTGGAAAAAAAAGACAATATCAATGCCCCGTGGAAGAGACGTGAAAGTCACAGTAGCTTAACAAGCCGGTTTTAATGCCCCTTGGAAGAGTGGTGGATGTTACAGTAGAAAAAAAAGACAATGTCATTGCCCCGTGGAAGAGACGTGGAGATAGTAGCTTAACAAGGCGGTTATAATGCCCCTTGGAAGAGTGGTGGAGGTTGCAGTGGATTAAAAAGAAAATATCAATGCCCCGTGGAAGAGATGTGGAGACAGTAGCTTAACAAGACGGTTTTAATGCCCCTTGGAGAAGTGGTGGAGGTCTCAGAGGAATAAAAAGACAATATCAATAGAGATGACCGGTGTTCGACTAGAAATGTTCGCCAATCTCAAATTCGAGCTGTTTTGGGCGGTGTTCGAGTCGTTCGACGAACGCGAACGATTTGCAAAAAATTCGCCTGTTCGAGGTTATGTTCGATAACTGTTTGTGCACCGAAAGCGTGTCCTGAATGTATGGCGCTATTTAGAGCACCAATCATGCAGGGATTGTCTGCCACTCACTGTAATGCCACAGCCATGGTGGTTGTGGCATTACAGTGGTTGCCCAAATCGATGGGAACAGTGATCACAGTGAAACACGAAAAGCCGGCAATTCAGCAGCGGCATACACCGGTACCAGACAATTTAGAACCGAAAGAATAGAGTATCACACATAGATTAGATAGATAGAAACATATCAGTCAAATATATAAGAAGTACAGTGACAGTGTTGGTTACTGTACTTGTCATTTAGTGTAAAGGATTTATTAAAAAAAATATTAGTGTTTTCATGCACCGTCTCTTTAAAAAAGCCGGCCGGCAATTCAGCTTTGGTACCCGACAATTTATAACAGAAAGAATAGAGCATTACACATAGATTAGATAGATAGAAACATGTCAGTCACATATATAAGAAGTACAGTGATAGTGTTGATTACTGTACTTGTCATTTAGTGTTAAAATAAAGGATTTATTAAGATTTATTAAAAAAAAAATTGGCGTGGGGTTCCGCGTAATTTTAGTCTCTAGCGGAGGTTAAGCAGACGGCTGGGGCAGATGTTTGAAGCCTGGGAAGGGGGTAATACCCGGCTCATCTGGATGCCGTCACAGCCAGACACTGCAGAGCGCAAGCATGCCTGCACTTCTCAGTGTATGCCGCATGGCAAGCTGGATGGCAGCATTCTGCTGCGGTCCAGCCTGTCATGTGAATGTAGCAGAGCTGAAGCTGTCGTGGGAACCATGGAAAGGTAAGGATGATGTTGCTTTATTATTTTACTTTTATTGCAGGAGATGTTTGGCTTCAGCTGGAATGGGCGTAATGGTAAGTATGGTTTAATTTAGAACAATAAAGAATTGTGTGTTTATTTCGATTAAAGGACTTTATTCTGGGTGTTTGTGTTTTTTTGTATCTTTGACTATGGGGTTAGTAATGGGGGTGTCTTATAGACGCCTCTCCATTACTAACCTGGGCTTGATGTCAGCTGGCATTATAAGCTGACATCAACCCCAACCCTATTACCCCACTGCCACCGCTACAGGGCAGTGGGAAGAGCGAGGCTAAGTGCCAGAATTGGCGCATTCTATGGATGCGCCATTTCTGGGGCGGCTGACGGCTGGTGTTTCTAGACTGGGAGGGGGCCAATATTCATGGCACCCTTCCTGGGCTATTAATATCATCCCCAGCAGTCTGCCTAGTCTTTGCTAGCTATTAAAATAGGGGGGACCCCACATAATTTTTTTTGGGGTCCCCCATTTTAATAGCTAGTAAAGGCTAGGTATTCAGCTGGGGGCTGATATTAGTAGCCTGGGAAGCTCCATGGGTATTACCCCCTTCCCAGGCTTCAAACATCTGCCCCAGCCGTCTGCTTAACCTCCGCTAGAGACTAAAATTACGGGGAACCCCACGCCAATTTTTTTTTTAATAAGTCCTTTATTTTAACACTAAATGACAAGTACAGTAATCAACACTATCACTGTACTTCTTATATATGTGACTGACATGTTTCTATCTATCTAATCTATGTGTGATGCTCTATTCTTTCTGTTATAAATTGTCGGGTACCGATGCTAAATTGCCGGCCGGCTTTTTTAAAGAGACGGTGCATGAAAACACTAATATTTTTTTTAATAAATCTTTTAACACTAAATGACAAGTACAGTAACCAACACTGTCACTGTACTTCTTATATATGTGACTGACATGTTTCTATCTATCTAATCTATGTGTGATGCTCTATTCCTTCTTGTTTAAATTGTCTGGTACCAGTGTATGCCACTGCTGAATTGCCGGCCGGCTTTTTTAAAGAGAGTTTCTTCTGAGCAGTTTGTAAGCTTTTGGACACCTTTGAAGGTGTTTTGTATGTGTTTCTATGTGTTTTTGTTTGCCTGCCATTAGTTTTAACGGTGTTCGACGGTATTCGACGAACAGTTCCTCGAACATCCCGGTGTTCGACGAACCGAACCGAACCCGAACACTACGGGAGTGGCTCAACAGTAAATATCAATTCCCTTTGGGAGAGTGGTGGACGTCGCAATGGAATAAAAAGACAATATCAATGCCCCGTGGAAGAGACGTGGAGGTCACAGTAGCTTAACGAGACGGTTTTCATGCCTCTTGGAAAAGTGGTGGAGGTCGCTGTGGAATAAAAAGACAATAACAATTACCCGTGGAAGAGACGTGGAGGTCATAGTAGCTTAACAAGACGGTTTTAATGCCCTTTGGAAGAGCTGTGGAGTAAAGATTGGTTTAAAAAGATGGTTTTAATGCCCCTTGGTAGAGACGTGGAGGTCACAGTAGCTTAACAAGACGGTTTTAATGCCCCTTGGAAGAGTGATGGAGGATACAGTTGAATAAAAAGACAATATCAATGCCCCGTGGAAGAGACTTGGAGGTCACAGTAGTTTGTCAAAATGGTTTTAATGCCCCTTGGAAGAGTGGTGGAGGTCGCAGTGGAATAAAAAGACAATATCAATGCCCTGTGGAAGAGAGGTGGAGGTCGCAGTGGAATAAAAAGACAATATCAATGCCCCGTAGAAGAGAATTGGAGGTCTCAGTAGCTTAACAACATTGTTTTAATGCCCATTGGAAAATGGTGGAGGTCTCTGTGGAATAAAAAGACAATATCAATGCCCCTTGGAAGAGTGGTTGAGGTCGCTGTGGAAAAAAAAGACAATATCAATGCCCCGTGGAAGAGACGTGGAGTTCACAGTAGCTTAAAAAGCCGGTTTTAATGCCCCTTGGAAGAATGGTGGAGGTTACAGTGGAATAAAAAGACAATAACAATGCCCCGTGGATAAGACGTGGAGATAGTAGCTTAACAAGATGGTTTTAATGCCCTTGGAGGAGTGGTGGAGGTCGATGTGGAATAAAAAGACAATATCAATGCCCCATGGAAGAGACGTGGAGGTCACAATAGCTTAACAAGACAGTTTTACTGCCCTTTGGAAGAGGTGTGGAGTTAAGAGTGGTTTAACAAGATGGTTTTAATGTCCCGTGGAAGAGAAGTGGAGGTCACAATAGCTTAACAAGTTGGTTTTAATGCCTCTTGGAAGAGTGGTGGAGGTTACAGTGGAATAAAAATACAATAACAATGCCCCGTGGAAGAGACGTGGTGGTCACAGTAACTTAACAAGACGGTTTTGATGCCCCTTTGAAGGGTGGTGGAGGTCACAGTGGAATAAAAAGACAATATCAATGCCCCTTGGAAGAGACGTGGAGGTCAAAGTTGCTTAACAAGACGGTTTAATGCCCCTTGGAAGAGTGGAGAATGTCGCTGTGGAATAAATTGACAATATCAATGCCCCGGGGAAGAGACGTGGAGTTTACAGTAGCTTAAAAAGATGGTTTTAATGCCACTTGGAAGAATGGTTGAGGTCGCATTGGTATAAATAGACAATATCAATGCCCCGTGAAAGAGACATGGATGTCACAGTAGCTTAAAAACACGGTGTTAATGCCCCTTGGAAGAGGGGTGGATGTCTTTGTGGAATAAATAGACAATATCATTGCCCCGTGGAAAAGACGTGGAGGTCACAGTGGCTTAACAAGACGGTTTTAATGCCCCTTGGAAGAGCTGTGGAGTTCACAGTGGTTTAACAAGATGGTTTTAATGCCCCTTAGAAGAGACGTGAAGGTCACAGTAGCTTAAAAAGACGATTTTAATGCCCCTTGGTAGAGTGGTGGAGGTCGCAGTGGAATAAAAAGACAATATCAATGCCCTGTGGAAGAGACGTGGTGGTCACAGTAGCTTAACAAGATGGTTTTTAATGCCCCTTCATAGAGTACTGGAGGTAGCTGTGGTATAAAAAGACAATATCAATGCCCTGTGGAAGAGACGTGGTGGTCACAGTAGCTTAACAAGACGGTTTTAATGCCCCTTGACGGAGTGGTGGAGTTCACAGTGAAATGAAGAGACAATATCAATGCCCGTTGGAAAAGAGGTGGAGGTCAAAGTGTAATAAAAAGACAATATCACTGCCGCTAGGAAGAGTGGTGGAGGACACAGTGGAATAAAAAGACAATATCAATGCCCCTTGGAAGAGTGGTGGAGGTCGCAGTGGAATTAAAAGACAATATCAATGCCCCGTGGAAGAGACGTGGCGTTCACAGTAGCGTAACAAGACGGTTTTAATGCCCCTTGAAGAGTGGCGGAAGTCGCTGTGGAATAAAAAGACAATATCAATGCACCATGGAAGATACGTGGAGGTCACCGTAGCTTAACAAGACGGTTTTAATGCCCCTTGGAAGAGCGGTGGAGTTCAGAGTGGTTTAACAAGACGGTTTTAATGCCCCTTGGGAGAGTGGTGGAGGTTACAGTGGAATAAAAAGACAAAATCAATGCCCCTTGGAAGAGTGGTGGAGGTCGCAATGGAATATAAAGAGAATATTAATGCCCCGTGGAAGAGACAA
Source organism: Phyllobates terribilis (assembly GCF_046119375.1). Taxonomy (NCBI): domain Eukaryota; kingdom Metazoa; phylum Chordata; class Amphibia; order Anura; family Dendrobatidae; genus Phyllobates; species Phyllobates terribilis. The sequence continues at coordinate 1,731,396 of NW_027363079.1, forward strand.
GAAGATCACAGTAACTTAACATTGTGGTTTTAATGCCCCTTGGAAGAGTGGTGGAGGTCGCAGTGGAATAAAAAGACAATATCAATGCCCCGTGGAAGAGACGTGGAGGTCACAGTAGCTTAACAAAACGGTTTTACTGCCCCTTGGAAGAGTGATGGAGGTCGCTGTGGAATAAAAAGACAATATCAATGCCCCGTGGAATAAACGTGGAGGTCACAGTAGCTTATCTAGAAAAATGTTATGCCCCTTGGAAGAGTTGTGGAGTTCAGAGTATTTTAACAAGACGGTTTTAATGCCGCTTGGAAGAGTGGTGGAGGTAGCAGTGGAATAAAGAGACAATATCAATGCCCCTTGGTAGAGTGGTGGAGGTCAAAGGGGAATAAAAAGATAATATCAATGCCGCTTGGAAGAGTGGTGGAGATCCCAGTGGAATAAAAAGACAATATCAATGCCCCGTGGAAGAGACGTGGAGGTCACAGTACCTTAACAAGACATTTTTAATGCCCCTTGGAAAAGTGGCGGAGGTTACAGTGAAATAAAAAGACAATATCAATGCCCCAAGGAAGAGATGAGGAGGTCAAAATAGCTTAACAAGGTGGTTTTAATGCCCATTGGAAGAGTGGTGGAGGTCGCAGTGGAATGAAAAGACAATATCAATGCCCCTTGGAAGAGATTTGGAGGTCACAGTAGCTTAGCAAGATGGTTTTAATGCCCCTTGGAAGTGTGGTGGAGGTCACTGTGGAATAAAAAGACAATATCATTGCCCCGGGGAAGAGACGTGGAGGTCACAGTAGCTTAACAAGATGGCTTTAATGCCCCTTTGAAGTGCTGTGGAGTTCAGAGTGGTCTAACAAGATGGTTTTAATGTCCCATGGAAGAGACGTGGAGCTCACAGGACCTTAACAAGACGGTTTTAATGCCCTTTGGAAGAGTGGTGGAGGTCACAGTGGAATAAAAAGACAATATGAATGCCACTTGGAAGAGTGTTGGAAGTTGCAGTGGAATAAAAAGACAATATCAATGCCCCGTGGTACAGACGTGGAGGTCACAGTAGCTTAACAAGATGGTTTTAATGTCCCTTGGAAGAGTGGGGGAGGTCACAGTGGTATAAAAAGACAATATCAATGCCCCGTGGAAGAGACGTGGAGGTCACAGTAGTTTAACAAGATGGTTTTAATGCCCCTTGGAAGAGTGGTGGAGATCGCTATGGAATAAAAAGACAATATCAATGCCCCGTGGAAGAGAAGTGGAGGTCACAGTAGTTTAACAAGACAGTTTAAATGCAACTTGAATAGTGATGGAGGTATGTTAAATAAAAATAAAATACCAATGCCCCGTGGAAGAGACGGGGAGGTCGCCATAGCTTACCAAGACGCTTTTAATGCACCTTGGAAAAGCTGTGGAGTTCAGAGTAGTTTAACAAGATGGTTTTAATGCCCCTTGGAAGAGACATGTAGGTCACAGTAGCTTAACAAGACGGTATTAATGCCACTTGGAAGAGTGGTGGAGGTTATAGTGGAATAAAAATACAATATCAATGCCCCGTGGAAGAGACGTGGAGATCACAGTAGCTTAAAAAGATGGTTTTAATGCCTGTTGGAAGAGTGGTGGAAGTCGCAGTGGAATAAAAAGACAATATCAATGCCCCTTGGAAGAGTGGTGGAGGTCTCAATGGAATATTAGGACAATATTAATGCCCCTTGGAAGAGACGTGGAGGTCACAATAGCTAAACAATATGGTTTTAATGCCCCTTGGAAGAGTGGTGGAAGTCTCAGTGGAATGAAAAGACAATATCAATGCCCTGTGGAAGCGACGTAGAGGTCACAGCAGCTTAACAAGACAGTTTTAATGCCCTTTGGGAGAATACTAGAGGTCGCTGTGGAATAAAAAGACAATATCAATACCCCGCGGAAGAGACGTGGAGGTAATAGTAGCTTAACAAGGCGGTTTTAATGCCCCTTGGAAGAGCTGTGGAGCTCAGAGTGGTTTAACAAGATGGTTTTAATGCACCTTAGTACAGACGTGGAGGTCACAGTAGCTTAACAAGATGGTTTTAATGCCCCTTGTTAGAGTGGTGGAGGTCGCAGTGGAATAAAAAGACAATATCAATGCCCCGTGGAATAGACGTGGAGGTCACAGTAGCTTAACTAGACAAATTTAATGCCCCGTGGAAGAGTTGTGGAGTTCAGAGTATTTTAACAAGACGGGTTTAATGCCCCTTGAAAGAGACGTGGAGGTCACAGTAACTTATTAAAACGGTTTTAATTCCCCTTGGAAGAGTGGTGGAGGTCGCAGTGGAATAAAGATACAATATCAATGCCCCTTGGTAGAGTGGTGGAGGTCAAAGGGGAATAAAAAGACAATATCAATGCCGCTTGGAAAAGTGGTGTAGATCCCAGTGGAATAAAAAGACAATATCAATGCCCCGTGGAAGAGACGTGGAGGTCACTGTACCTTAACAAGACGTTTTTAATGCCCCTTGGAAAAGTGGTGGAGGTTACAGTGGAATAAAAAGACAATATCAATGCCCCGTGGAAGAGACGAGGAGGTCAAAATAGCTTAACAAGGTGGTTTTAATGCCCATTTCGAAGAGTGGTGGAGGGCGCAGTGAAATAAAAAGACAATATCAATGCCCCATAGAAGAGACGTGGAGATCACAGTAGCTTAACATGTGTTATGATCTGCTACAGGAACTAAGGAAAGACAGGAGATCTGTCCCTACAATATAACTAAACTAGATCCCTACGATGTAACGGGGAACCTGATCCTGCGATCAGACCCGCTAAAGTCCTCGGCTAGTCTGTACGAAGACCTATAGATGTGAGGGAGGGATCCCTACAAGAACTAGGGACTGGGATAAGTTGGACACCTCCTAGCAGAAATAGTAGCAGTCAAAGACAAACACACAACAAAAAGCATAGAGGTCAGAAGACCTAGCAAAACTAACAGAGAACGGTAACAGAGCACCAAGCTAGCTCAAAAGTAGTAAATACAATGAAGTCCAGCAAGGTCAGGAGGGTGGAGCCGGATTAAATAGGCAAAAATGGTCATGTGCCTAGCAAACTAAAAAAAAACTAACAGGAGAGTTCTAACAGTACCCCCTCTTCTAAGAGGATCCTCCGGATCCCCTAGGCCCAGGCTTATCAGGAAACCTCCTGTGAAACGCTCTGAGAAGTCTGGAAGCAGAAACATCATCCGCCCTCACCCATGAGTTATCCTCAGGTCCGAAACCCTTCCAAGCGACGAGATACTGCAAACTCCCTCTATACCGTCTAGAATTTAGGATGCGGGAAATTTCATATTCCCCGTCCTCCACCACCGGAGGAACAGTGGCAGAGGCGTCATCATCCGACACGTCAGCTCTTTTCAACAGAGAAACATGAAACACCGGGTTAATCTTCCAGGAGGTAGGAACCTCCAGCCTAACAGCAGATTGGTTAACTATCTGAAGCACCTTAAAGGGCCCTACGAACTTGGGACCCAATTTTTTAGAAGGAATCCTCAATCGCAGATTCTTAGAGGACAACCAAACCATGTCACCAACAGCAAACAAAACCTCTTGCCGTTTCCTATCAAAGTACCTCTTAGATTTTTTGTTAGCCTCCTGAAGATTACCACGTACATCCGTCCAAACTCTCTCCAAATCACCGGAAAAACTCTCCTCCTCAGGCACAGCCGATACCAATTTGGAGAATGACCCAAAAGACGGATGTCTCCCAGAACAACAAAAAAAAGGCGAACACCCAGCAGAAGAGGATGTATGGTTGTTAAGAGCAAATTCAGCAAGTGGCAGAAACTCAGACCACCCCTCTTGATTGTCTGCCACAAAACAACGCAAGAACTGCTCAACATCCTGGTTCTTCCTTTCTGTCTGGCCATTAGACTCAGGATGATATCCGGATGAAAACGACAAATGAACTCCCAACCAGTCACAAAAGGCACGCCAAAAACGAGCCACGAACTGAGGTCCCCTATCAGAAACAATGTCAGTAGGAACACCATGTAGTCTGACAATTTCCTTGACAAAGGCCTTAGCGAGTGTCTTAGCGCAAGGCAGTTTGATGAAGGGAACCAAGTGACACATCTTGCTAAAACGGTCCACGACCACCCAGATGACCGTGAAACCTTCAGAGGGGGGAAGGTCAGTAATAAAGTCCATAGCCAGATGTGTCCAAGGTACACTAGGAACCTCCAGAGGGCAAAGCAACCCCGCAGCAGGAGCATGCGAAGACTTGGATCTAGCACACACAGTACATTGACGCACCCACTTAATGACTTCCTTCTGCCATCCAGGCCACCAAAAACTGCGACCCACAAGTCTCTTGGTCTCAGAAATTCCTGGATGACCTGCCAACCGAGACTCATGACACTCAACAAACAAATCTCTCCTAAAGGTCCTAGGCACAAACAACCTCCCATGGGGAGTGTTAGATGGGGCATTCTCCTGAGCTTTAAGAATCTCATCCTCCAAAACGGAGTCCAAAGCAGCAATCACAACACCTTCTTGTAAAATGCTCTCCTCTTCCTCCTCAGCACCGACCATGGGAGAAAAGCTGCGAGACAAAGCATCCGCTTTAACATTCTTGGTACCCGGGATGTAAGTAATGGAAAAATTAAACCGCGAGAAAAAAAGTGCCCACCTAGCCTGACGGGCATTCAAGCGCTTGGCAGCATCAAGATAGATCAGATTTTTATGATCAGTGAAAATTTGAATGGGAAATTCAGCACCTTCCAAGAGGTGACGCCAGTGTTCAAATGCGAGTTTAATAGCCAGCAATTCCTGATTACCAATATCGTAATTAAGTTCAGTCTCAGAAAATTTTTTTGAAAAAAAGGCACAGGGATGTATTTCATCCTTATTTTCCTGAGACAACACCGCACCGACCCCCACAGAGGAAGCATCAACCTCAACCAAAAACGGCTTAGTCACATCAGGCTGAATAAGGATGGGAGCAGAGGTGAACCTCTCCTTAAGAAGCACAAAAGCCTCAATGGCCTCAGAAGTCCACTGAACCGCATTAGCACCTTTCCTGGTGAGATCGGTCAGCGGTTTGACAATAATAGAATTTTTTTTATGAATTTTCTGTAATAATTGGCGAAACCCAAAAACCTCTGTATTGATTTCAAACCAATAGGCCTAGGCCATTCCTGCACAGCTTGAACTTTAACCGGATCCATCTCAAAACCTTCACTGGAGATAATGTAACCCAAAAAACTAATTCTCTGTACAGCGAACTCACATTTCTCTAGCTTAGCAAAAAGCGAATTGTCCATTAATAACTGTAAAACCTCACGTACGCTCTGCCAATGAGACTCCAGATCAGGCGAATAAATCAGAATGTCATCCAAATACACAACCACATTTTTGCCGATTAAAGGTCTAAGGATGTCATTAATAAGATTCTGAAAAAATGCTGGAGCATTGGTAAGACCAAAAGGCATAACCAGATTCTCAAAATGACCCACAGAAGTGTTAAAAGCAGTCTTCCATTCATCACCCTCCTTCATGCGCAACAAATTGTATGCCCCCCGGAGATCAATTTTAGAGAACCACTTGGCCCCCACTAACTGGTTAAATAAATCAGGAATCAATGGCAGTGGGTAAGGATTGCGTACAGTAATTTTATTAATCTCACGAAAGTCCAGACAAGGACGTAACCCGCCATCTTTTTTTTTAACAAAAAAAAATCCAACAGCCACAGGAGACTTGGAAGGCCTAATGTGACCGGCGGCCAAGCTTGTCTGTATGTATTCCTCCAAAGCCTTTCTCTCAGGAATAGTAAGATTAAATAAACAACTTTTAGGAAGAGTCGCTCCAGGGACAAATTCAATGGTACAATCATAGTCTCTATGGGGAGGTAAAATTTGTGACTCCTCCTCAGAAAAAACTCTCCAAAAATCCTGAATAGGTACAGGTAATTCCCCTTTATCCACAGCAGCAATGCGCCCGTTACAACACTTGTCATAACACTTAGGGCTTCAGGACTTAATTTCATTGGTAGACCAATCCAGTACAGGATTGTGCAATTTTAACCAGGGCAACCCCAATATTACTGGAGAAGGCAAATTATTTAATACTACCAAATCCAAATTCTCTTGATGAATACCATTAATAGTGAGGGGAAATTCACAGACCTTATGAGTAACACTCTTCAAGGGAGAGCCATCAACAGAAACCACAGTAATAGGGGATGACAAAGTTTTAGGTTTTAATTTAAGTTTTTCTAAGAATCCCCCAGCAATCACATTCAGAGTAGAACCGCAATCCACAAAAACCCGAAATTCAATTAATTCATCCTGAGCAGCAGTAGTAGCAGATAGGAATACTCCCTTAGAATTTAAACAGGCTATTCGTGCATGACTGACCATTTTTTTTTCTTTCTTCATACGAAGCACACAGTTCTTAATAAAATGACCAGAATTTCCGCAATAGAAGCACAAACCTTCAGAAAGCCTGCGGTCTTTTTCCTGAGAGCGGGCTGCCATCGCCCCAATCTCCATCGGCTCTCCTTTGTCAGCACAGACCCTCTCAGGACTCGGAGCTGACATAGCAGAGGATTTGCTCTCATTAACCCTTGCACGCAGTCTCCTGTCCACCCGTATAGCTAATTGCATTGCCTCCTGCAAGTTTCCAGGTGTGGGATAAGCAATCAGTAAATCATTAACCCTTTCACCAAGCCCTGCAAGAAACAAGCTTTTCAAAGCTGAATCGTTCCACCCCACCTGGGAAGACCACCGACGGAAGTGAGAACAATATTTTTCCACATTACCTGATCCCTGCCTCAGATGTCTCAATTCAGACTCAGCAGATGAGACACGATCAGGATCATCGTACAACAAACCCAAAGCAGAAAAAAAACTATCCACTGATCTAAAGCACAGATCACTAGGTTGGAGAGAGAAGGCCCATCCCTGAGGATCTTTGCGCAAAAGTGACATTATGAACCCTATGCGCTGTGATTCATCACCAGAGGATCCGGGTCTCAAACGAAAATACAATAAACAAGCATTTTTAAAAGAAAAAAAATCTTGTTGTTCGCCAAAAATTAGATCAGGCAGACGTACCTTTGGTTCCACAAAATGTGCTCCAGAACAGCTACTCACGTGTTGTTGGAGCTTGTCCACCTCCAGAGAGAGTCCCTGCAAGCGTTGAGCCAAATCTTGAACCGAGACCATGATAGAAAACTGGAGGTCTTTCCTTAGAAAAAATTATTTTTTTTTTTTAGGCTGGACTTACTGTTATGATCTGCTACAGGAACTAAGGAAAGACAGGAGATCTGTCCCTACAATATAACTAAACTAGATCCCTACGATGTAAGGGGAACCTGATCCTGCGATCAGACCCGCTAAAGTCCTCGGCTAGTCTGTACGAAGACCTATAGATGTGAGGGAGGGATCCCTACAAGAACTAGGGACTGGGATAAGTTGGACACCTCCTAGCAGAAATAGTAGCAGTCAAAGACAAACACACAACAAAAAGCATAGAGGTCAGAAGACCTAGCAAAACTAACAGAGAACGGTAACAGAGCACCAAGCTAGATCAAGAGTAGTAAATACAATGAAGTCCAGCAAGGCCAGGAGGGCGGAGCCGGATTAAATAGGCAAAAATGGTCATGTGACCAGCAAACTAAAAAAAAACTAACAGGAGAGTTCTAACAACATGGTGGTTTTAATGCCCCTTGGAAGAGTGGTGGAGGTTGCAGTGGAATAAAAAGACAATGTCAATGCCCCGTGGAAAAGATGTGGAGGTCACAGTGGCTTAACAAGACGGTTTTAATGCCCCTTGGAAGAGCTGTGGAGTTCAGAGTGGTTTAACAAGATGGTTTTAATGCCCCTTGGAAGAGACATGAAGGTCACAGTAGCTTGACAAGACGATTTTAATGTCCCTTGGTAGAGTGGTGGAGGTCGCAGTGGAATAAAAATACAATATCAATGCCCTGTGGAAGAGACGTAGTAGTCACAGTAGCTTAACAAGACGGTTTTTAATGCCCCTTGGAAGAGTACTGGAGGTCGCTGTGGTATAAAAAGACAATATCAATGCCCTGTGGAAAAGACGTGGAGGTCACAGTAGCTTAACAAGATGGTTTTAATGCCCCTTGATGGAGTGGTGGAGTTCACAGTGGAATAAAAAGACAATATCAATGACCCCTTGGAAGAGTGGTGGAGGTCGCAGTGTAATAAAAATACAATATTAATGCCCCTTGGAAGAGACGTGGAGGTCACAGTAGCTTAGCAAGACCGTTTTAATGCCCCTTGGGAGAGTGGTGGAGGTCGCATTCGAATAAAAAGACAATATCAATGCCCCTTGAAAGAGTGCAAACCTACAAAAGACAAAAAATATATCTCATACCCTACCATCATTATATATAAATGTAAAACAAAGTTGCATATGAAATATAGGGTACTTAGTGAACTATTTTTGATCAAAAATAGTATACAAGCTGTCCCACCAGCGACAAGGTGACCCTAAATTGGGACGGTCTTACACTGTCTATATTAAAAACCTTACTGTATATCAAAGTTGAAGTAATGCATATAAAAGGGTAGACAAATAGAACCAGGTCCCAATATCAGACCACCTAAGCCTGTGGTAAGCTGCATATATACTAACCAGCTCAACAAGGGGGATGCCACACCCCTAATTTGCACAGAATGCAAACAAGACAAAAAACCAAGCAATGTGAACTGAGGTCTAAGATGGTACACATGCAAGAAATAGGAGCATGTTCACACTAGCAAAAAGATGCAAAACCTACAAAAGACAAAAATTATATCTCATACCCTACCATCATTATATATAAATGTAAAGCAAAGTTCCATATGAAATATAGGGCACTTAGTGAACTATTTTTGATCAAAAAAAGTATACAAGCCGTCCCACCAGCGACAAGGTGACCCTAAATTGGGACGGTCCTACACTATCTATATTAAAAACCTTACTGTATATCAAAGTTGAAGTATGCATATAAAAGGGTAGACAAATAGAACCAGGTCCCAATATCAGCCCACCTAAGCCCGTGGTAAGCTACATATATACTAACCAGCTCAACCAGCTCAATAGTTCACTAAGTACCCTATATTTCAAATGCAACTTTGCTTTACATTTATATATAATGATGGTAGGGTATGAGATATATTTTTTGTCTTTTGTAGGTTTTGCATCTTTTTGCTAGTGTGAACATGCTCCTATTTCTTGCATGTGTACCATCTTAGACCTCAGTCCACATTGCTTGGTTTTTTGTCTTGTTTGCATTCTGTGCAAATTAAGGGTGTGGCATCCCCCTTGTTGAGCTGGTTAGTATATATGTAGCTTACCACGGGCTTAGGTGGTCTGATATTGGGACCTGGTTCTATTTGTCTACCCTTTTATATGCATTACTTCAACTTTGATATACAGTAAGGTTTTTAATATAGACAGTGTAGGACCATCCCAATTTAGGGTCACCTTGTCGCTGGTGGGATGGCTTGTATACTTTTTTTGATCAAAAATAGTTCACTAAGTACCCTATGTAATGCACACGCCCGGGCTGAGCGGCGTGTGCGTGTGATTCCACTGGACCGTGCCGGAGAGTGAATGCCTGGAGGGGCGTAACTAGGTATTCACCCGATCCGACCAGGGTCACACGACGGCATACAACGCCAGTGCACCAAGGAGGAACCGAGCAGAGGGACCAGGTGCTACTCCAGGATAGACCCCGGACATGGCTGTTGACCCACACAGGGGAATACAGGAACAGACTGGTTAGGCTGGCACACAGACTGGTGGGAATAGGCAGGCACGACTGGTATGCAGGCAGGCGGGTATGCAGGCAGGGGGGTACAGGCAAGCACGGCTAGAGTGCAGACAGGAAGGCACTAGCAGGTAGGAACACAGGCGGGATAGGACCCAGTACACACTGGGACTTTGGAACAGAACCACAGATGTGGCGGACAAACACAGCAGAGTGAGGCCGCCCAGAGAGGTGAGCGAGAGCAGGGCAGGATGAGACCGCCCAGAGCGGTGAGCAAGAGCAGGGCAGGACGAGACCGCCTGGAGCGGTGAGCAAGAGCAGAGCAGGACGAGACCGCCTGGAGCAAGAGCAGAGCAGGACGAGACCACCTGGAGCGGTGAGCAAGAGCAGAGCAGGACGAGACCGCCTGGAGCGGTGAGCAAGAGCAGAGCAGGACGAGACCGCCTGGAGCGGTGAGCAAGAGCAGAGCAGGACGAGACCGCCTGGAGCAGTGAGCAAGAGCAGAGCAGGACGAGACCGCCTGGAGCGGTGAGCAAGAGCAGAGCAGGACGAGACCGCCTGGAGCGGTGAGCAAGAGCAGAGCAGGACGAGACCGCCTGGAGCGGTGAGCAAGAGCAGAGCAGGACGAGACCGCCTGGAGCGGTGAGCAAGAGCAGAGCAGGACGAGACCGCCTGGAGCGGTGAGCAAGAGCAGAGCAGGACGAGACCGCCTGGAGCGGTGAGCAAGAGCAGAGCAGGACGAGACCGCCTGGAGCGGTGAGCAAGAGCAGAGCAGGACGAGACCGCCTGGAGCGGTGAGCAAGAGCAGAGCAGGACGAGACCGCCTGGAGCGGTGAGCAAGAGCAGAGCAGGACGAGACCGCCTGGAGCGGTGAGCAAGGGCAGAGCAGGACGAGACCACCTGGAGCGGTGAGCAAGAGTAGAGCAGGACGAGGCCGCCTGGAGCGGTGAGCAAAAGTAGAGCAGGACGAGGCCGCCTGGAGCGGTGAGCAAGAGTAGAGCAGGACTAGGCCGCCTGGAGCGGTGAGCAAGAGTAGAGCGAGACTGCCGGAGCAGTGAGCAAAAGGGTCAGAGCGGAGCAAGGCTGCCGGAGCAGCGAGCAAATGGGTCAGAGCGGAGCAAGGCTGCCGGAGCAGCGAGCAAAAGGGTCAGAGCGGAGCAAGGCTGCCGGAGCAGTGAGCAAGGCAGAGCAGGCTAGAACCGCCGGAGCAGTGAGCAAGGCAGAGCAGGGGGGACAGGGCTCTGTTCACACGGAACAGACAGGAAGGGAAAGGCAGAGCCAGATACCCACAGGGTACTTGCAGTGAAGTAGCGAGTGGACCACAAACTCACAAACGGGTGTACAGAGACAACAAGCAGGAGTTAGGTACGAGTTCAGACTCTGCAGAAAAAGGAAAGGAACGGACATAGAGAAAAAACAGGTAAAAGATAGGAGAGAGTTCAGACTGGAACTGAGTGTACGGAGGAGACCGACACTGCAGCGGAATACAGGAGCGTGTCTGGGAATACGGCCTCCAGAGAGGCGGGACGAACAGGCAAGGAGCGTGTTCAGACAGGACAGACAAGATACAGGAGCGGGTCTAGGTAATCGGCCCCTAGAAGGCGGGAGGAACAGACTAGGAGCGTGTTCAGACAGGCCTGGAAATACAGCCTCCAGGATAGGCAGACAAGAGAACACAGAACGGGACCTGGCACCTTCAGAGTGAAAGCACACACTGAATGAAACACAATGCTCAGGCATGGGTTAATTGGAGCAGCTGGTTTAAATACCAGGTGACAGACAGCAATAGGCTGAGGACGCACAAGGGGTGTGCCCACAGCAGGTACAAGAAGCAGGAAGTGATCGGGCGCCGCCCTTAAGCAGCAGCACACAGAAGCAAACAGACAGCATGGAGGGAAGCCAGAGAGACATTCTGGATTGGAGATCAAGTGCGCGCTCTTGCACAGTGGGAGATGGACCACTATGCAAGGACGCCGCCAGGTATGTTACACCCTATATTTCATATGCAACTTTGCTTTACATTTATATATAATGATGGTAGGGTATGAGATATATTTTTTGTTGGTTTTGCATCTTTTTGCTAGTGTGAACATGCTCCTATTTCTTGCATGTGTACCATCTTAGACATCAGTTCACATTGCTTGGTTTTTTGTCTTGTTTGCATTCTGTGCAAATTAGGGGTGTGGCATCCCCCTTGTTGAGCTGGTTAGTATATATGTAGCTTACCACGGGCTTAGGTGGTCTGATATTGGGACCTGGTACTATTTGTCTACCCTTTTATATGCATTACTTCAACTTTGATATACAGTAAGGTTTTTAATATAGACAGTGTAGGACCGTCCCAATTTAGGGTCACCTTGTCACTGGTGGGGCGGCTTTTATACTTTTTTTTTTTATCAAAAATAGTTCACTAAGTACCCTATATTTCATCTGCAACTTTACTTTACATTTATATATAATGATGGTAGGGTATGAGATAGATTTTTGTCTTTTGTAGGTTTTGCATCTTTTTGCTAGTGTGAACATGCTCCTATTTCTTGCATGTGTACCATCTTAGACCTCAGTTCACATTGCTTGGTTTTTAGTCTTGTTTGCATTCTGTGCAAATTAGGGGTGTGGCATCCCCCTTGTTGAGCTGGTTAGTATATATGTAGCTTACCACGTGCTTATGTGGTCTGATATTGGGACCTGGTTCTATTTGTCTACCCTTTTATATGCATTACTTCAACTTTGATATACAGTAAGATTTTTAATATAGACAGTGTAGGACCGTCCCAATTTAGGGTCACCTTGTCGCTGTTGGGACGGCTTGTATACTTTTTTTGATCAAAAATAGTTCACTAAGTACCCTATATTTCATATGCAACTTTGTTTTACCTTTATATATAATGATGGTAGGGTATGAGATATATTTTTTGTCTTTTGTAGGTTTTGCATCTTTTTGCTAGTGTGAACATGCTCCTATTTCTTGCATGTGTACCATCTTAGACCTCAGTTCACATTGCTTGGTTTTTTGTCTTGTTTGCATTCTGTGCAAATTAGGGGTGTGGCATCCCCCTTGTTGAGCTGTTTCCGTACCCACTGTAAATGTAGACATGGATGTCTGAATGTAGCATAAAGTGTATGAGCAGCTTAAGGCTTTCTTCAAATTATATGGAAACACGTAAGGTCTCAATGTATGCAACTATATGCCATAGAATTGCATACGTAGCTCACTGATGAAAGCAAATAGTTTACCACACAAAAACTGTATTTTACTTTCCAATACAATGACAAATGGTAAAGAATACCACAAACGTTAAAAAAAAAATCAAACCCATTACAGGCGATGGATACATTTGGTAAATACTGTGAACATAATCTTAGAGCACATTTACACTGGCCGATTGTTTTGGCCATTCGTTCAGTGATTGGCAGCTTGTTTAAGCAGGTTAATTATCTGCAAGGGTGGTTCCTAGAACGCTTGTTTTAGCATAATTAGCCTGTCTCAACAGGCTGCCAGTCGCCCAGTGAATAACCAAAACGCTCATTTGTAAGGTGAAATGATTTTGCGGCTTACTTAAAAAAAACCATCATTCTTGGCAACACATTGTCCTAAGTAAATAGAACATGTGCGGCCAACAACAATGGTATTATATGCTCACAGAATAACATATTAATGATTGTTCTGTGAGCTAGGGAAGCGTGGTCGGCCTGTCGAAACAGACTATTAAACAACAGCGATGGGCCAGTGTTAAAGAACCAGATCATTTTGAAGAAACTTACTCTCTAGATACATGTTTTTATTGCACAAGCTAAGAAGTAATATAACAATAACAATATATAACAATATAACAATCTCAGTTCACATTGCTTGGTCCCTTGAAAGAGTGGTGGAGGTCACAGTGGAATAAAAAGACAATATCAATGCCCTGTGGAAGAGACGTGGAGGTCACAGTAGCCTAACAAGATGGTTTTAATGGCCATTGGAAGAGTGCTGGAGGTCGCAGTGGAATAAAAAGACAATATCAATGCCCCGTGAAAGACAACTGGAGGTCACCGTAGCTTAACAAGATGGTTTTAATGCCCCTTGGAAGAGTGGTGGAGGTCTCTGTGGAATAAAAAGACAATATCAATGCCCCTTGGAAGAGTGGTGGAGGTCGCTGTGGAAAAAAAGGACAATATCAGTGCCCCGTGGAAGAGACGTGGAGGTCACAGTAGCTTAACAAGCTGGTTTCAATGCGCCTTGGAAGAGTGGTGGAGGTTACAGTGGAATAAAAAGACAATATCAATGCCACGTGGAAGAGACATAGAGATAGTAGCTTAAAAAGAGGGTTTTAATGCCCCTTGGAGGAGTGGTGGAGGTTACAGTGGAATAAAGACAATATCAATGATTCTTGGAAGAGACGTGGAGATAGAAGTTTAAAAAGACGGTTTTAATGCCCCTTGGAAGAGTGGTGGAGGTCGCAGAGGAATAAAAAGACAATTTCAATTCCCCTTGGGAGAGTGGTGGAGGTCGCAATGGAATAAAAAGACAATATCAATGACCCGTGGAAGAGACGTGGAGGTAACAGTAGCTTAACAAGACGGTTTTAATGCCACTTGGAAGAGTGGTGGAGGTCGATGTGGAATAAAAAGACAATATCATTGCCCCATGAAAGAGACGTGGAGGTCACAGTAGCTTAACAAGACAGTTTTAATTCCCCTTTGAAGAGCTGTGGAGTTCAGAGTGGTTTAACAAGATGGTTTTAATGCCCCGTGGAAGAGACGTGGAGGTCACAGTAGCTTAACAAGTTGGTTTTAATTCCCCTTCGAAGAGTGGTGGAGGTCGTAGTGGAATAAAAAGACAATATCAATGCCTCGTGTAAGAGACGTAAAGGTCACAGTTGCTTAACAAGACGGTTTTAATGCCCCTTGGAAGAGTGGTGGTTGTCGTTGTGGAATAAATAGACAATATCAATGCCCCATGGAAGATACGTGGAGGTCACAGTAGCTTAACAAGACGGTTTTAATGCCACTTGGAAGAATGGTTGGGGTCGCATTGGTATAAAAAGACAATATCAATGCCCCATGTAAGAGACATGGAGGTCACAGTTGCTTAACAAGATGGTTTTAATGCCCCTTGGAGGAGTGGTGGATGTCGCTGTGGAATATATTGACAATATCAATGCCCCGGGGAAGAGACGTGGAGGTCACAGTAGCTTAACAAGGCGGTTTTAATGCCACTTGGAAGAAAGGTTGGGGTCGCATTGGAATAAAAAGTCTATATCAATGCCCCGTGGAAGAGACATGGATGTCACAAAAGCTTAACAAGATGGTTTTAATGCCCCTTGGAAGAGTAGTGGATGTTGATGTGGAATAAAAAGACAATATCAATGCCACGTGGAAGAGACGTGGAGGTCACAGAAGCTTAACAAGACGGTTTTAATGCCCATTGGAAGAGCTGAGGAGTTCAGAGTGGTTTAACAAGATGGTTTTAATACCCCTTGGAAGTGTGTTGGAGGTCGCAGTTGAATAAAAAGACAATATCAATGCCCCGTTGAAGAGACGTGGAGGTCAGTGTAGCTTAACAAGACGGTTTTAATGCCCATTGGAAGAGTGGCGGAGGACGCAGTGGAAAAAATAGACAATATCACTGACCCGTGGAAGAGACGTGGAGGTCACAGTAGCTTAACAAGACGGTTTTAATTCCCCATGGAAGAGTGTTGGAGGTCGCAGTGGAATAAAAAGAAAATATCACTGCCCCGTGGAAGAGACGTGGAGGTCACAGTAGATTAACAAGACGGTTTTAATGCCCCTTGGAAGAGTGGTGGAGATCTTAGTGGAATAAAAAGACAATATCATTGCCCCGTGGAAAAGACGTGGAGGTCACTGTAGCTTAACACGACGGTTTTAATGCCCCGTGGAAGAGACGTGGAGGTCAGAGTAGCTTAATAAGACGGTTTAATGCTACTTGGAAGAGTGGTGGAGGTTACATTGGAATAAAAAAGAAAATATCAATGCCCCGTGGAAGAGACGTTGAGGTCACAGTAGTTTTAACAAGACGGTTTTAATGCCCCTTGGAAGAGTGGTGGAGGTCACAGTGGATTAAAAAGACAATATCAATGCCCCTTGGATGAGTTGTGGATGTCGCAGTGAAATAAAAAGACAATATTAATACCCCGTGGAAGAGAAGTGGAGGTCACAGTAGCTTATCAAGATGGTTTTAATGCCCCTTGGAAGAGTAGTGGAGGTCGCAGTGGAATAAAAAGACAATATTAATGCCCCGTGGAAGAGTTGTGGAGGTCACAGTAGCTTAACAAGATGGCTTTAATGCCCCTTGGAAGAGCTGTGGAGTTCAGAGTGGTTTAACAAGACGGTTTTTATGCCCCTTGGTAGAGATGTGGAGGTCACAGTAGCTTTATAAGACGGTTTTAATGCCCCTGGGAAGAGCTGTGGAGTGCAGAGTGGTTTAACAAGATGGTTTTAATGCCCCTTTGAATAGACGTGGAGGTCACAGTAGCTTAACAAGATGATTTCAATGCCTCTTGGAAGAGTGATGGAGATTACAGTGGAATTAAGAGACAATATCAATGCCCTGTGAAAGAGACGTGGAGTTCACAGTAGCTTAACAAGACGGTTTTAATGCCCCTTGGTAGAGTGGTGGAGGTTGCGCTGGAATAAAAAGACAATATCAATGCCCCTTGGAAGAGTGGTGGAGTTCGCAGTGGAATATAAAGACAATATCAATGCCCCGTGGAAGAGACGTGGAGGTCACAGTAGCTTAACAAGACGTTTTAATGCCACTTGGAAAAATGGTGGAGGATACAGTGGAATAAAAAGACAATATCAATGCCCCCGTGGAAGAGACGTGGAGTTCACAGTAGCTTAACAAGACAGTTTTAATGCTCTTGGAAGAGTGGTGGAGGTCGCAGTGGAATAAAAAGACAATATCAATGACTCTTGGAAGAGTGATGGAGGTCGCAGTGGAATAACAAGACAATATCAATGACCCGTTTAAGAGACATGGAGGTCACAGTATCTTCACATTTCGGTTTTAGTGCCCCGTGGAAGTGTGGTGGAGGTCGCAGTGGTATAAAATGACAATATCAATGCCCCGTGGAAGAGACGTGGAGGTCACAGTAGCTTAACAAGATGTTTTTTTTGCCCCTTGGAATAGTGGTGGTAGGGGCAGTGGAATAAAAAAACAATATCAATGCCCCGTGGAAGAGATGTGGAGGTCACAGCAGCTTAACAAGACTGTTTTAATGCCCGTTGGATGAGACGTGGAGGTCACATTAGCTTACATGACGTATTTAATGCCCCTTGGAAAAGTGGTGGATGTTACAATGGAATAAAAAGACTATATGAATGCCCCGTGGATGAGACGTGGAGGTCACAGTGTCTTATCGATATGGTTTTAATTCCCCTTCGAAGAGGGGTGGAGGACGCAGTGGAATAAAAAGACAATATCAATGCCCCGTGGAAGAGTTATGGAGGTCACAGTAGCTTAACAAGACGGTTTTAATGCCCCTTGGAAGAGCTGTGGAGTTCAGAGTGGTTTAACAAGATGGTTTTTATGCCCCTTGGAAGAGACGTGGAGGTCACAGTAGCTTAACAAGATGGTTTTAATGCCCCTTGGAAGAGTGGTGGAGCTTACAGTGGAAAAAAAAGACAATATCCATGCTCCGAGGAAGAGATGTGGAGGTAAGTGTAGCTTAACAAGACGTTTTAACGCCCCTTGGAAAAGCTGTGGAGTTTAGAGTTGTTTAACAAGACGGTTTTAATGCCCCTTTTAAGAGATGTGGAAGTCACAGTAGATTAACAAGATGGTTTTAATGCCCCTGGAAGAGACGTGGAGGTCACAGTAGCTTAACTATATGGTTTTAATTAATCTTAGAAGAGTGGTGGAGGTAACAGTTGAACAAAAAGAGAATATCAATGCCCAATGGAAGAGACGTGGAGGTTACAGTAGCTTAACAAGATGGTTTTAATGCCCTTGGCAGAGTAGTGGAAGTCGCAGTGGAATAAAAAGACAATATCAATGCCCCTTGGAATAGTGGTGGAGGTTGCAGTGGAGTAAAAAGACAATATCAATGCCCCTTGGAAGGGTAGTGGAGGTCGTAGTGGAATAAAAAGACAATATCAATGCCCCATGGAAGAGACGTGGAGGTCACAGTAGTTTTATCAAGACAGTTTTAATGCCCCTTAGAAGAGTGATGGAGGTCGCAGTAGAATAAAAAGACAATATCAATGCTCCTTTGAATAGTGGTGGAGGTTGCAGTGGAAAAAAAAGACAATATCAATGCCCCGAGTAAGATACGTGGAGGTCACTGAAGCTTTATAAGACGGTTTTAATGCCCTTTGGAATAGCTGTGGTGTACAGAGTGGTTTAACAAGACGGTTTTAATGCCCCTCGAAGAGTGGTGGAGGTCGGAGTGGAAATAAAAGACAATATCAATGCTCCGTGGAAGAGACGTGTAGGTCACAGGAGCTTAACAAGACAGTTTTAATGCAACTTGAAGAGTGGTGGAGGTCTGTTGAATAAAAATACAATACCAATGCCCCGTGGAAGAGACGGGGAGGTCACCATAGCTTACCAAGACGCTTGTAATGCCCCTTGGAAGAGCTGTGGATTTCAAAGTAGTTTAACAAGATGGTTTTAATGCCCCTTGGAAGAGACATGTAGGTCACAGTAGCTTAACAAGACGGTATTAATGCCAATTGGAAGAGTGGTGGAGGTTACAGTGGAATAAAAGTACAATATCAATGCCCCGTGGAAGAGACGTGGAGATCACAGTAGCTTAACAATGTGGTTTTAATGCCCCTTGGAAGATTGGTGAAGGTCGCAATGGAATAAAAAGACAATATCATTGACCCTTGGAAGAGTGATAGAGGTCGCAGTGGAATAACAAGACAATATCAATGCCCCGTTTAAGAGACGTGGAGGTCACAGTATCTTCACATTTCGGTTTTAGTGCCCCGTGGAAGTGTGGTGGAGGTCGCAGTGGAATAAAATGACAATATCAATGCCCCGTGGAAGAGACGTGGAGGTCACAGTAGGTTAACAAGACGGTTTTTTTACCCCTTGGAAGAGTGGTGGTAGGGGCAGTGGAATAAAAAAACAATATCAATGCCCCATGTAAGAGATATGGAGGTCACAGTAGCTTAACAAGACTGTTTAAGTGCCCCTTGGAAGAGTGGTGGAGGTGGCAGTGGAGTAAAAAGACAATATCAATGCCCTGTGGAAGAGATGTGGAGGTCACAGCAGCTTAACAAGACTGTTTTAATGCCCTTTGGATGAGACGTGGAGGTCACATTAGCTTACATGATGTATTTAATGCCCCTTGGAAAAGTGGTGGATGTTACAGTGGAATAAAAAGACTATATGAATGCCCCGTGGATGAGACGTGGAGGTCACAGTGTCTTATCAAGACAGTTTTAATGCCCCTTGGAAGAGTGATGGAGGTCGCTGTAGAATAAAAAGACAATATCAATGCCCCTTTGAATAGTGGTGGAGGTTGCAGTGGAAAAAAAAGACAATATCAATGCCCCGAGTAAGAGACGTGGAGGTCACAGAAGCTTTATAAGACGGTTTTAATGCCCCTTGGAATAGCTGTGGTGTACAGAGTGGTTTAACGAGACGGTTTTAATGCCCCTCGAAGAGTGGTGGAGGTCGGAGTGGAAATAAAAGACAATATCAATGGTCCGTGTAAGAGACGTGGAGGTCACAGTAGCTTAACAAGACAGTTTTAATGCAACTTGAAGAGTGGTGGAGGTCTGTTGAATAAAAATACAATACCAATGCCCCGTGGAAGAGACGGGGAGTTCACCATAGCTTTCCAATACGCTTTAATGCCCGTTGGAAGAGCTGTGGATTTCAAAGTAGTTTAACAAGATGGTTTTAATGCCCCATGGAAGAGATATGTAGGTCACAGTAGCTTAACAAGTGAAAAGAAAAGAAAGGGCGCATGTGTAGACTCACAGGGCTATTTATATAATTTAAAAAGTGCCACTGCACTCACCTGTAATGGTTGTGTACGTCTACACAACCAAGATTAAGCGTGTGATTAATGAGGCTCCGGGTCACCTCTATTTGTAGTACCACCCTGTCGGTGTTTGCCTCGCAACTCCGTGCTCCTCAAGTGGTCACACGATCCTGCTGGACCAGATACCACATCACCGCAGGTCCTCAGTAGTTTAACCCGGTGGCTGGATAACCGCAGGTCCTCAAACATCCAAATATGCCCGGCTGCTCCTGCCGCTTTAGCTCCGTATGGAGATATTTAACAAGTAAACAATGGTGCAGCGGTCTCAGGGAGCGCCAAATGAATACTGGACAATTTAATAGATGGCAACCAACTTTTATTCTTCCTCCAATACCACTGCCACAACGTGTTTCAACGGTCTAAGCCATCTCCACGTGATGAAGATGGCTTAGACCGTTGAAACGCGTTGTGGCAGTGGCATTGGAGGAAGAATAAAAGTCGGTTGCCATCTCTTAAATTGTCCAGTATTCCTTTGGCGCTCCCTGAGACCGCTGCACCATTGTTTACAGTAGCTTAACAAGACGGTATTAATGCCAATTGGAAGAGTGATGGAGGCTACAGTGGAATAAAAATACAATATCAATGCCCCGTGGAAGAGACGTGGAGATCACAGTAGCTTAACAAGATGGTTTTAATGCCCCTTCGAAGATTAGTGAAGGTCGCAATGGAATAAAAAGACAATATCAATGACCCTTGGAAGAGTGGTGGAGGTCGCAATGGAATATAAGGACAATATTAATGCCCATTGGAAGAGACGTGGAGGTCACAGTAGCTTAACAATCCGGTTTTAATGCCCCTTGGAAGAGTGGTGGAGGTTACAGTGGAATAAAAAGACAATATCTATGGCCCTTGGAAGAGACGTGGAGATCGAAGCTTAAAAAGACGGTTTTAATGCCCCTTGTAAGAATAATGGAGGTCGCAGAGGAATAAAAAGACAATATCAATACCCCTTGGGAGAGTGGTGGAGGTCGCAATGGAATAAAAAGACAATATCAATGCACCGTGGAAGAGACGTGGAGGTAACAGTAGCTTAACAAGACAGTTTTAATGCCCCTTGGAAGAGTGGTGGAGGTTACAGTGAAATAAAAAAACAATAACAATGCCCCGAGGAAGAGACGTGGAGGTCACAGTAGTCTAACAAGGTGGTTTTAATGCCTCTTCGAAGAGTGGTGGATGTCGCTGTGGAATAAATAGACAATATCAATGCCCCGTGGAAGATACGTGGAGGTCACAGTAGCTTAACAAGACGGTTTTAATGCCACTTGGAAGAATGGTTGGGGTCGCATTGGAATAAAAAGACAATATCAATGCCCCATGAAAGAGACGTGGTGGTCACAGTTGCTTAACAAGACAGTTTTAATGCCCCTTGGAGTAGTGGTGGATGTCGCTGTGGAATATATTGACAATATCAATGCCCCGGGGAAGAGACGTGTAGGTCACAGTAGCTTGACAAGTCAGTTTTAATGCCACTTGCAAGAATGGTTGGTTTCGCATTGGAATAAAATGACAATATCAATGCCCTGTGGAAGAGACATGGATGTCACAGAAGCTTAACAAGATGGTTTTAATGCCCCTTGGAAGAGTGGTGGATGTCGCTGTGGAATAAAAAGACAATATCAATGCCACGTGGAAGAGACGTGGAGGTCACTGCAGCTTAACAAGACGGTTTTAAAGCCCCTTGGAAGAGCTGAGGAGCTCAGAGTGGTTTAACAAGATGGTTTTAATGCCTCTTGGAAGTGTGTTGGAGGTCGCAGTGAAATAAAAAGACAATATCAATGCCCCGTTGAAGAGACGTGGAGGTAAGTGTAGCTTAACAAGACGTTTTTAATGCCCCTTGGAAGAGTGGTGGAGGTCGCAGTGGAATAAATAGACAATATCACTGCCCCGTGGAAGAGTCATGGAGGTCAGTGTAGCTTAACAAGACGGTTTTAATTCCCCATGGAAGAGTGTTGGAGGTCGCAGTGGAATAAAAAGAAAATATCACTGCCCCTTGGAAGAGACGTGGAGATCACAGTAGATTAACAAGACGGTTTTAATGCCCCTTGGAAGAGTGGTGAAGGTCTTATTGGAATAAAAAGACAATATCATTGCCCTGTGGAAAAGACGAGGAGGTCACTGTAGCTTAACAAGACGGTTTTAATGCCCCGTGGAAGAGACGTGGAGGTCAGAGTAGCTTAACAAGACGGTTTAATGCCCCTTGGAAGAGTGGTGGAGGTTACAGTGGAATAAAAAAAAAATATCAATGCCCCTTGGAAGAGTGGTGGTGTTCTCATTGGATTAAAAAGACAATATCAATGCTCCTTGGATGAGTTGTGGAGGTCGCAGTGAAATAAAAAGACAATATCAATACCCCGTGGAAGAGAAGTGGAGTTCACAGTAGCTTATCAAGATGGTTTTAATGCCCCTTGGAAGAGTAATGGAGGTAGCACTGGAATAAAAAGACAATATCAATGCCCCGTGGAAGAGAAGTTGAGGTCACAGTAGCTTTATAAGAAGAGCTGTGGAGTTCAGAGTGGGTAAACAAGATGTTTTAATGCCCCTTTGAATAGACGTGGAGGTCACAGTAGCTTAACAAGATGATTTCAATGCCTCTTGGAAGAGTGATGGAGATTACAGTGGAATTAAGAGACAATATCAATGCACCGTGAAAGAGACGTGGAGTTCACAGAAGCTTAACAAGACGGTTTTAATGCCCCTTGGTAGGGTGGTGAAGGTTGTGGTGGAATAAAAAGACAATATCAATGCCCCTTGGAAAAGTGGTGGATGTCGCAGTGGAATATAAAGACAATATCAATGCCCCGTGGAAGAGATGTGGAGGTCACAGTAGCTTAACAAGACGTTTTAATGCCACTTGGAAAAGTGGTGGAGGATACAGTGGAATAAAAAGACAATATCAATGCCCCGTGGAAGAGACGTGAAGGTCACAGTAGCTTAACAAGACATTTTAATGCCACTTGGAAAAGTGGTGGAGGATACAGTGGATTAAAAAGACAATATCAATGCCCCCGTGGAAGAGACTTGGAGGTCACAGTAGCTTAACAAGACAGTTTTATTGCCTCTTGGTAGAGTGGTGGAGTTCTGTGTGAAATAAAAAGACAATATGAATGCCCCGTGGAATAGACGGGGAGGTCACAGTAGTTTTATCAAGACAGTTTTAATGCCCCTTGGAAGAGTTGTGGAGGTCACAGTAGCTTAACAAGATGGTTTTTATGCCCCTTGGAAGAGCTGTGGAGTTCAGAGTGGTTTAACAAGATGGTTTTTATGCCCCTTGGAAGAGACGTGGAGGTCACAGTAGCTTAACAAGACGGTTTTAATGCCCCTTGGAAGATTGGTGGAGGTTAGAGTGGAATAAAAAGACAATATCCATGCTCTATGGAAGAGATGTGAAGGTTAGTGTAGCTTAACAATACGTTTTAATGCACCTTGGAAGAGCTGTGGAGTTCAGAGTTGTTTAGCAAGACGGTATTAATGCCCCTTTTAAGAAATGTGGAATTCACAGTAGATTAACAAGACGGTTTTAATGCCCCTTGGAAGAGACGTGGAGGTCACAGTAGCTTAACTAGATGGTTTTAATGCCCATTGGAAGAGTGGTGGAGGTAACAGTTGAACAAAAAGAGAATATCAATGCCCCATAGAAGAGACGTGGAGGTTACAGTAGCTTAACAAGATGGTTTTAATGCCCCGTGGCAGAGTAGTGGAAGTCGCAGTGGAATAAAAAGACAATATCAATGCCCCATGGAAGTGACATGGAGGTCACAGTAGTTTTATCAAGACAGTTTTAATGCCCCTTGGAAGAGTGGTGGAGGTCGCAGTGGAATAAAAAGACAATATCAATGCCCCTTGGAATAGTGGTGGAGGTTGCAGTGGAAATAAAAGACAATATCAATGCCCGGTGGAAGAGACGTGGAGGTCACAGTAGCTTAACAAGACGGTTTTAATGCCCCTTGGAAGAGCTGTGGAGTTCAGAGTGGTTTAATAAGATGATTTTAATGCCCCTTGGATGAGACGTAGAGGTCACAGTAGCTTAACAAGACGGATTCAATGCCCCTTCGAAAAGTGGTGGAGGTTACAGTCGAATAAAAAGACAATATGAATGCCCTGAGTAAGAGACGTGGAGGTCACAGTAGCTTAACAAGACGGTTTTAATGCCCCTTCGAAGAATGGTCGAGGTCGCAGAGTAATAATAAGATAATAAGAATGCAAAGTGCAAAAGACGTGATGGTCACAGTAGCTTAACAAGACAGTTTTATTGGCCCTTGGAAGAGTGGTGTAGGCCGCAGTGGAATAAAAAGACAATATCAATGCCCCATGGAAGAGATGTGGAGGTCACAGTAGCTTAACAAGATGGTTTTAATGCCCCTTGGAAGAGTGGTGGAGGTTACAGTGGAATAAAAAGACAATGTCAATGCCCCGTGGAAGAGACGTGGAGGTCACAGTATCTTAACAAGATGTTTTAATGCCCCTTGGAAGAGTGGTGGAGGTTACTGTGGAATAAATAGAAAATATCATTGCCCCGTGGAAGAGATGTGGAAATCAGAGTAGATTTACAAGACGGTTTTTATTCCCCTTGGAAGAGTGGTGGAGGTCGCAGTGAAATAAAAATCAATATAAATGCCCCTTGGTAGAGTGGTGGACGTCGCAGTGGAATAAAAATACCATATCACTGCCCCGTGGAAGAGACGTGGAGGACACAGTAGCTTAACAAGATGGTTTTATTGCCCCTTGGAAGGGTGTTGGAGGTTGCAGTGGAATTAAAAGACAATCTACATGCCCCTTGGAAGAGATGTGGAGGTCACAGTAGCTTAACAAGATTGTTTTAATGCCCCTTGGAAGAGTGGTGGAGGTTACAGTGGAATAAAAAGACAAAATCAATGCCCCATGTAAGAGACTTGGAGGTCACAATAGCTTAACAAGACAGTTTTAATGCCCCTTGGAAGAGTGCTGGAGGTCGCAGTGGAATAAAAAGACAATATCATGCCCCTTGAAAGAGTGGTGGAGGTTGCAGTGGAATAAAAAGACAATATCAATGACCATTGGAAGAGAAGTGGAGCTTAAAAAGACGGTTTTAATGATGATTAGAAAAGTGCTGGAGTTCAGAGTGGTTTAACAAGACTGTTTTAATGCCCCATGGAAGTAACGTGGAGGTCACAGTAGCTTAACAAGAGAGTTTTAATGCACTTGCAAGAGTGGTGGAGGTGGCAGTGGAATAAAAAGACAGTATCAATGCCCCAAGGAAGGGACGTGGAGGTCACAGAAGCTTAACAAGATGGTTTTAATTCCCCTTGGAAGAGTGGTGGAGGTCGCAGTGGAATAAAAAGTCAATTTCAATGGACCGTGGAAGAGACGTGGAGGTCACAGTAGCTTAACAAGACGGATTTAGTACCCCTTGGAAAAGTGGTGGAGGTTACAGTGGAATAAAAGGACTATATGAATGCCCTGTGGAAGAGATGTGGAGGTCACAGTAGCTTAACAAGATGGTTTTAATGCCCCTTCGAAGAGTGGTGGAGGTCGCAGTGTAATAAAAAGACAATATCAATGCACTGTGCAAGAGACGTGATGGTCACAGTAGCTTATCAAGACAGTTTTATGGCCCTTCGGAATAGTGGTGGAGGTCGCAGTGGAATAAAAAGACAATATCAATGCCCCATGGAAGAGATGTGGAGGTCACTGTAGCTTAACAAGATGGTTTTAATGCCCCTTGTAAGAGACATGGAGGTCACAGTAGCTTCATGACACTAGGAAGAGTGGTGGAGGTCGTAGTGGAATAAAAAGGCAATATCAATGCCCCGTGGAAGAGACGTGGAGGTCACAGAAGCTTAACAAGACAGTTTTAATGCCCCTCGGAAGAGTGGTGGAGGTCGCAGTGGAATAAAAAGACAATATCAATGCCCCGAAGAAGGGACGTGGAGGTCACAGTAGCTTAACAAGATGGTTTTAATGCCCCTTGGAAGAGTGGTGGAGGTCGCAGTGGAATAAAAAGACAATATCAATGACGAATGGAAGAGAAGTGGAGGTCACAGGAGCTTAACAAGACGGTTTTAACGCCCCTTGTAAGAGTGGTGGAGGTTGAAGTGGAATAAAAAGACAATATCAATGTCCCGAGGAAGAGACGTTGGGGTCACATTACCTTAAAAAGATGGTTTTAATTCCCCTTGGAAGAGTGGTGGAGATCGCAGTGGAATAAAAAGACAATATAAATGGAACAAGAAGAGACCTGGAGGTCATAGTAGTTAAGCAAGATGGTTTTAATGCACCTTGGAAGAGTGGTCTAGGTCGCAGTGGAATAAAAACACTATATCAATGCCCCGTGGAAGAGATGTGGAGGTCACAGTAGCTTAACAAGACGGTTTAAATGCCCTTTGGAAGAGCTGTGGAGTTCAGAGTGGTCTAACAAGACCGTTTCAATGCCACTTGGATGAGACGTGGAGGTCACAATAGCTTAACAAGACGGATTTAATGCCCTTTGGAAAAGTGGTGAAGGTTACAGTGGAATAAAAGACTATATGAATGCCCCGTGCAAGAGATGTGGACGTCACAGTAGCTTAACAAGAAGGTTTTATTGCCAATTGGAAGAGTGGTGGAGGTCGCAGTGGAATAAAAAGACAATATCAATGCCCCGTGGAAGAGACGTGGAGGTCACAGTGGCTTAACAAGACGCTTTAATGCCCCTTGGACGAGTGGTGGAGGCTACAGTGGAATAAAAAGAAAATATCAATGCACAGTGGAAGAGACGTGGAGATCACTGTAGAATAACAAGATGGTTTTTATGCCCCTTGGAAGAGTGGTGGAGGTCTCAGTGGAATAAAAAGAAAATATCAATGCACCGTGGAAGAGACGTAGAGGTCACAGTAGCTTAACGAAGATGGTTTTAATGCCCCTTTTAATGCCCCTTTGAAGAAACGTGGAGGTCACAGTAGCTTAACAAAACGTTTTTTTTGTCCCTTGGAAAAGTCATGGAGGTCGCAGGGAATAAAAAGGCAATATCAATGCCCCGTGGAAGAGATGTGGAGGTCACAGTAGCTTAACAAGAAGGTTTTATTGCCCCTTGGACGAATGGTGGAGTACAGAGTGGTTTAACGAGATGGTTTTAATGCCCCTTGGAAGAGTGGTGGAGGTTACAATGGATTAAAAAGACAATATCAATGCCCCATGGAAGAGACGTGGAGGTCACTGTATCTTAACAAGACTGATTTAATGCCCCTTGGTAGGGTGGTGAAGGTCGCAGTAGAATAAAAAAATATATCAATGCCCCGTGGAAGAGATGTGGAGGTCACAGTAGCTTAACAATACGGTTTTAATGCCCCTTGGAAGAGATTTGGAGTTCAGAGTGGTTTAACAAAACGGTTTTAATGCCCCTTGTTAAAGACATAGAGGTCACAGTAGCTTAACAAAATGGTTTTAATGCCCCTTGGAAGAGTGGTGGAGGTTACAGTGGAATAAAAAGAAAATATCAATGTCCCGTGGAAGAGACGTGGAGATCACAGTATATTAACAAGACAGTTTTATTTCCCCTTGGAAGAGATGTGGAGGTCACAGTGGAATAAAAAGACAATATCAATGCCCCTTGGAAGAGTGGTGGAGGTCGCAGTGTATTAAAAAGACAAAATCAATGCCCTGTGGAAGAGACGTGGAGATCACAGAAGTCTTAGCAAGACGGTTTTAATGCCCCATGGAAGAGACGTGGAGGTCAAAGTAGCTTAACAGGACTGTTTTAATGCCCCTTGGAAAAGTGGTGGAGGTTACAGTAGGTTAAGAAGATGGATTTAATGTCCCTTGGAAGAGCTGTCGAGTTCAGAGTGATATAACAAAACGGTTTTAATACCCCTTGGAAGAGACGTGGAGGTCACAGTAGCTTAACAAGATGGTTTTAATGCCCCTTGGAAGAGACGTGGAGGTCACAGTAGCTTAATTAGATGGTTTTAATGCCCCTTGGAATAGTGGTGGAGGTCGCAGTGGAATAAAAAGGCAATATCAATGCCCCAAGTAAGAGTGTTGTAGTTCGCAGTGGAATAAAAAGACAATATCAATGCCCCGTGGAAGAGACGTGGAGGTCACAGAAGCTTAACAAGACAGTTTTAATGTCCCTTGGAAGAGTGGTGGAGGTCGTAGAGGAATAAAAAGACAATATCAATGACCAATGGAGGATATGTTAAGGTCACAGGATCTTAACAAGACGGTTTTATTGCCCCTAGGAAGAGTGATGGAGGTCGCAGTGGAATAAAAAGGCAATATCAAGGCCCCGAGAAAGAGACATGGAGGTCACAGTAGCTTTATAAGACGGTTTTAATGCCCCTTGGAAGAGCTGTGGAGTTCAGAGTGGTTTAACAAGATGGTTTAAATGCCCCTTGGAAGAGACGTGGAGGTCACAGTAGATTAACAAGACGGTTTTAATGCCCCTTCGAAAAGTGGTGGAATTTACAGTGGAATAAAAAGACAATATTAATGCCCGGTGGAAGAGACGTGGAGGTCACAGTAGCTTAACAAGATGGTTTTTATGCCCCTTGGAAGAGTGGTAGAGGTCGGAGTGGAATAAAAAGACAATATCAATGCCCCTTGGAAGAGTGGGGGAGGTCGCAGTGGATTAAAAAGACAATATCATTGCCCCGTGGAACAGATGTGGAGGTCACAGTAGTCTTAACAAGATGGTTTTAATGACCCTTGGTAGAGTGGTGGAGTTCTCATTTTAATAAAAAGACAATTTCAATGCCCGTTTGAAGAGTGGCGGAGGTCGCAGTGAAAGAAAAACACAATATCAATACCCCGTGGAAGAGATGTGTAGGTCACAGTAACTTAACAAGACGGTTTTAATGCCTCTTGAAAGAGTGGTGGAGGTCGCAGTGGAATTAAAAGAAAATATCAATGCCCCGTGGAAGAGATGTGTACGTCACAATAGCTTTATAAGACGGTTTTATTGCCTCTTGCAAGAGCTGTAGATTTCAGAGTGGTTTAACAAGACGGTTTTAATGCCCCTTGGAAGAGATGTGGAGGTCACAGTAGATTAACAAGACGGTTTTAATGCCCCTTGGAAGAGTGTTGGAGGTTACAGTGGAATAAAAAGACAATATCAATGCCCCGTGGAAGAGATGTTGAAGTCACAGTAGCTTAACAATACAGTTTTAATGCCCCTTGAAAGAGGGGTGGAGATAGCGGTGGAAAAAAAAGACAATATCACTGCCAATTGGAAGAGTGGTGGAGGTCGCAGTGGAGTAAAAAGACAATATCAATGACCAATGGAAGTGACATGGAGGTCACATGAGCTTAAAGATATGGTTTTAATGCCCCTTGGAAGAGTGATGGAGTTCAGTTTGGTTTAACAACACTGTTTTAATGCCCCTTGGAAGAGACGTGGAGGTCATTGTAGCTTAACAAGACTGTTTTAATGTCCCTTGGAAGAGTGGTGGAGGTCGCACTGAAATAAAAAAACACTATCAATGCCCCGTGGAAGAGACGTGGAGGTCACAGTAGCTTAACAAGACGGGTTTCATGCCCCTTGGAAGAGTGGTGGAGGTCGCAGTGGAATAAAAAGACATTATCAATGCCCCGAGGTAGAGTCTTGGAGGTTACAGTAGCTTAACAAGATGATTTTAATTCCCCTTGTAAGAGTGGTGGAGGTCGCAGTGGAATAAAAAGACAATATCAATGGACCGTGGAAGAGACGTGGAGGTCATTGTAGCTTAACAGGACGGTTTTAATGCCCCTTGGAAAAGCTGTGGAGTTCAGAGTGGTTTAAAAATATGGTTTTAATGCCCCTTGGAAGAGACGTGGAGGTCACAGTAGCTTAACAAGATGGCTTTATTTCTCCTTGGAAAAGACGTGAAGGTCACAGTAGCTTACGTAGATGGATTTAATGCCACTTGGGAAAGTGGTGGAGGTAACAGTGGAATAAAAAGAAAATATCAATGCCCCGTGGAAGAGACGTGGAGATCACCGTAGATTAACAAGACACTTTTATTTCCCCTTGGAAGAGTTGTGGAGGTTGCAGTGGAATAAAAAGACAATTTCAAAGCCCCTTGGAATAGTGGTGGAGGTCACAGTGGATTAAAAAGACTATATGAATGCCCCGTGGAAGAGACGTGGAGTTCACAGTAGCTTAACTAGACGGTTTTCATGCCCATTCGTAGAGTGGTGGAAGTCGCAGTGGAATAAAAAGACAATATCAATTCACCGTGGAAGAGACGTGGAGGTCACAGTAGCTTAACAAGACGGTTTTATTGCCACTTGGAAGAGTGGTGGTGAACAGAGTGGTTTAACAAGAGGGTTTTAATGCCCCTTGGAAGAGTTGTGGAGGTTACAGTGGAATAAAAAGAAAATATCAATGCCCCGTGGAAGAGACGTGGAAATCACTGTAGATTAACAAGATGGTTTTTATGCCCCTTGGAAGAGTGGTGGAGGTTGCAGTGGAATAAAAAGACAATATCAATGCCCCGTGGAAGAGACGTGGAGGTTACAGTAGATTTATAGGACGGTTTTAATGCCCATTGGAAGAGCTGTGGAGTTCAGAGTGGTTTAACAAGATGGTTTTAATGCCCCTTTGAAGAGACGTGGATGTCACAGTAGATTATCAAGATGGTTTTAATGCCCCTTAGAAAAGTTGTGGAGTTTACAGTGGAATAAAAAGACAATATCAATGCCCGGTGGAAGAGACATGGAGGTCACAGTAGCTTAACAAGAAGGTTTTAATGCCCCATGGAAGAGTGGTGGAGGTCGCAGTGGTATAAAAAGACAATATCAATGCCCCGTGGAAGAGATGTGGAAGTCACAGTAGCTTAACAAGAAGGTTTTAATACCCCTTGGACGAACGGTGGAGTACAGAGTGGTTTAACGAGATGGTTTTTATGCCCCTTGAAAGAGACGTTGAGGTCACAGTAGCTTAACAAGATGGTTTTAATGTCCCTTGGAAGAGTGATGGAGGTAATAGTGGAATAAAAAGACAATATCAATGCCCCGTGGAAGAGACGTGGAGGTCACAGCAGCTTAACAAGACGGTTTAATGCCCGTTGGAAGAGTGGTGGAGGTTACAGTGGAATAAAAAGAAAATATAAATGCCCCGTGGAAGAGACGTTGAGATCACAGTAGATTAACAAAACGGTTTTTATGCCCCTTGGAAGAGTGGTGGAGGTCGCAGTGGAATAAAAAAACAATATCAATACCCCGTGGAAGAGAAGTGGAGGTCACAGTAGCTAAACAAAATGGTTTTAATGCCCCATGGAAGAGTGGTGGAGGTCGCAGTAGAATTTAAAGACAATATCACTGCCCAGTGGAAGAGACGTGGAGGTTACAGTAGCTTAACAGGACGGATTTTTTGCCCCTTGAAAAAGTCTTGGAGGTCGCTGTTGAATAAAAAGCCAATACCAATGCCCCTTGGAAGAGACGTGGAGGTCACAATAGATTAACAAGAAAGTTTTAATGCCCCTTGGAAGAGTGGTGGAGGTCGCAGTGGAATAAAAAGACAATATCAATGCCCCTTGGAAGAGTGGTAAAGGTGACAGTGGAATAAAAAGACAATATCAATGCCCCGTGAAAGAGACGTGAAGGTCACAGTAGCTTAAAAAGACGGTTTATTAACCCTTGGAAAAGTGGTGGAGGTCGCTGCAGAATAAAAAGACAATATCAATGCCCCTTGGAAGAGTGGGGGAGGTCGCAGTGGATAAAAAAGACAATATAAATGCCCCATGGAACAGACGTGGAGGTCACAGTAGTCTTAACAAGACAGTTTTAATGACGCTTGGTAGAGTGGTGGAGGTCTCATTTTAATAAAAAGATAATTTCAATGCCCCTTTAAAGAGTGGTGGAGGTCGCAGTGGAATAAAAAGGCAATGTCAATGCCCCGTGGTAGAGACGTGGAGGTCACAGTAGGTTTATAAGACGGTTTTAATGCCCCTTGCAAGAGCTGTAGAGTTCAGAGTGGTTTAACAAGACGGTTTTAATGCCCCTTGGAAGAGATGTGGAGGTCACAGTAGATTAACAAGACGGTTTTAATGTCACTTGGAAGCGTGGTGGAGGTTACAGTGGAATAAAAAGACAATATCAATGACCCGTGGAAGAGACTTTGAAGGCACAGTAGCTTAACAAGACAGTTTTAATGCCCATTGGAAGAGTGGTGGATATAGCAGTGGACTAAAAAGACAATATCATTGCCCCTTGGAAGAGTGGTGGAGGTCGCAGTGGAAAAAAAAGACAATATCAATGTCCCGTGGAAGAGACGAGCAGGTCACAGTAGCTTAAAAACATGGTTTTAATGCCCCTTGGAAGAGTGGTGGAGGTCGCAGTACAATAAAAATTCAATATCAATGCCCATTGAAAGAGTGGTGAAGGTCGCAGTGGAATAAAAAGACTATATCAATGCGCCGTGGAAGAGTCATGGAGGTCATAGTAGCTTAAAAAGACGGCTTAATGCCTCTTCGAAGAGTGGTGGAGGTTGCAGTGGAAAAAAAAGAAAATATCAATGCCCCGTGGAAGAGATGTGGAGATCACAGTAGATTAACAAGATGGTTTTTATGCCGCTTGGAAGAGTGGTGGAGGTCGCAGTGGAATAAAAAGACAATATCAATGCCCCTTGGAAAAGTGGTGGAGGTTGCAGTGAAATAAAGACACAATATCACCACCACGTGGAAGAGACGTGGAGGTCACAGTATCTTAACAAGACGGTTTTAATGCTCCTTGGAAGAGTGCTGGAGGTCGCAGTGGAATAAAAAGGTAATATAAAAGCCCCGTGGAAGAGACGTGGAGGTCACAGTAGCTTTATAAGACGGTTTTTATTCCCCATGGAAGAGCTGTGAAGTTCTGAGTGGTTTAACAAGATGGTTTTAATGCCCCTTAGAAGAGATGTGGAGGTTACAGAAGCTTAACAAGATGTTTTTATTGCCCCTTGGAAGACTCTGGAAGGTCACAGTGGAATAATGAGACAATATCAATGCCCCTTGGAAGAGACGTGGAGGTCACAGTAGCTTAACAAGATGGTTTTAATGCCCCATGGAAGAGTGGTGGAGGTCACAGTAGAATTTAATGACAATATCACTGCCCCGTGGAAGAGACGTGGAGGTTATAGTTGCTTAAAAGGACGGTTTTATTGCCCCTTGGAAAAGTCTTAGAGGTCGCAGTAGAATAAAAAGACAATATCAATGCCCCGTGGAAGAGACGTGGAGGTAACAGTAGCTTAACAAGAAGGTTTTATTGCCCCTTGGAAGAGTGGTGGAGGTCGCAGTGGAATAAAAAGACAGTATCAGTGCCCCGTGAAAGAGACGTGAAGGTCACAGTAGCTTAAAAAGACGGTTTATTAACCCTTGGAAGAGTGGTGGAGGTCGCTGTAGAATAAAAAGGCAATATCAATGCCCCGTGTAACAGACGTGGAGGTCACAGTAGTCTTAACAAGACGGTTTTAATGACCCTTGGTAGAGTGGTGGAGGTCTCATTTTAATAAAAAGATAACTTCAATGCTCCTTGGAAGAGTGTTGGAGGTCGCAGTGAAATAAAAACACAATATCAATACCCCGTGGAAGAGATTTGGAGGTCACAGTAGCTTAACAAGACGGTTTTAATGCAGCTTGAAAGAGCTGTAGAGTTCAGAGTAGTTTTTACAAGACGGTTTTAATGCCCCTTGGAAGAGATGTGGAGGTCACAGTAGATTAACAAGACGGTTTTAATGCCCCTTGGAAGAGTGGTGGAGGTTACAATGGAAAAAAAAGTCAATATCAATGCCCCGTGGAAGAGACGTGGAGGTCACAGTAGCTTTATAAAACAGTTTTAATGCCCGTTGCAAGAGCTGTAGATTTCAGAGTATTTTTTACAAGACGATTTTAATGCACCTTGGAAGAGATGTTGAAGTCACAGTAGCTTAACAAGACAGTTTTAATGCCCGTTGGAAGAGTGGTGGAGAAGGCAGTGGAGTAAAAAGACAATATCATTGCCCCTTGGAAGAGTGGTGGAGGTCGCAGTGGAATAAAAAGACAATATCAATGCCCCGTGGAAGAGACGAGGAGGTCACAGTTGCTTAAAAATATGGCTTTAATGCCCCTTGGAAGAGTGGTGGAGGTCGCAGTACAATAAAAATTCAATATCAATGCCCATTGAAACAGTGGAGAAGGTCGCAGTGGAATAAAAAGACAATATCAATGCCCCGTGGAAGAGTCGTGGAGGTCATAGTGGCTCAAAAAGACGGTTTAATGCCACTTTGAAGAGTGGTGGAGGTTTTAGTGGAAAAAAAAGAAAATATCAATGCCCCGTGGAAGAGATGTGGAGATCACAGTAGATTAAGAAGATGTGTTTTATGCCCCTTGGAAGAGTGGTGGAGGTCGCAGTGGAATAAAAAGACAATATCAATGCCCCTTGGAAAAGTGGTGGAGGTTGTAGTGAAATAAACACACAATATCAACACCACGTGGAAGAGACGTGGAGGTCACAGTAGCTTAACAAGACGGTTTTAATGCTCATTAGAAGAGTGCTGGAGGTCGCAGTGGAATAAAAAGGCAATATCAATGCCCCATGGAAGAGACGTGGAGGTCACAGTAGCTTTATAAGACGGTTTTAATGCCCCATGGAAGAGCTGTGAAGTTCTGAGTGCTTTAACAAGATGGTTTTAATGCCCCTTAGAAGAGATGTGGAGTTTACAGTAGCTTAAAAAGATGGTTTTATTGTCCATTGGAAGACTCGGGAAGGTCACAGTGGAATAATGAGACAATATCAATGCCCCTTGGAAGAGACGTGGAGGTCACAGTAGATTAACAAGAAAGTTTTAATGCCCCTTGGAAGAGTGGTGGAGGTCGCAGTGGAATAAAAAGACAATATCAATGCCCCTTGGAAGAGTGGGGGAGGTCGCAGTGGATGAAAAAGACAATATCAATGCCCCGTAGAACAGACGTGGAGGTCACAGTAGTCTTAACAAGACGGTTTTATTGACGCTTGGTAGAGTGGTGGTCTCATTTTAATAAATTGATCATTTCAATGCCCCTTGGAAGAGTGGTGGAGGTCGCAGTGAAATAAAAACACAATATCAATACCCCGTGGAAGAGATGTGGAGGTCACAGTAGCTTAACAAGACGGTTTTAATGCCCCTTGAAAGAGTGGTGGAGGTCGCAGTGGAATAAAAAGGCAATTTCAATGCCCCGTGGAAGAGACGTGGAGGTCACAGTAGCTTTATGAGATGGTTTTAATGCCTCTTGCAAGAGCTGTAGAGTTCAGAGTGGTTTAGCAAGACAGTTTTAATGCCTCTTGGAAGAGATGTGGAGGTCACAGTAGTTTAAAAAGACGGTTTTAATGCCACTTGTAAGACTGGTGGAGGTTACAGTGCAATAAAAAGACAATATCAATGACCCGTGGTAGAGACGTTGAAGGCACAGTAGCTTAACAAGACAGTTTTAATGCCCATTGGAAGAGTGGTGGATATAGCAGTGGAGTAAAAAGACAATATCATTGCCCCTTGGAAGAGTGGTGGAGGTCGCAGTTGAAAAAAAAGACAATATCAATGTCCCGTGGAAGAGACGAGGAGGTCACAGTAGCTTAAAAATATGGTTTTAATGCCCCTTGGAAGAGTGGTGGAGGTCGCAGTACAATAAAAATTCAGTATCAATGCCTATTGAAAGAGTGGTGAAGGTCGCAGTGCAATAAAAAGACTATATCATTGCCCCGTGGAAGAGTCGTGGAGGTCATAGTAGCTTAAAAAGACAGTTTAATGCCTCTTCGAAGAGTGGTGGAGGTTGCAGTGAAAAAAAAAGAAAATATCAATGCCCCGTGGAAGAGATGTGGAGATCACAGTAGATTAACAAGATGGTTTTTATGCCCCTTGGAAGAGTGGTGGAGGTCGCAGTGGAATAAAAAGACAATATAATTTCCCCTTGGAAGAGTGGTGGAGGTCGCAGTGGAATAAAAAGACAATATCAATGCCCCGTGGAAGAGACGAGGAGGTCACAGTAGCTTAAAAATATGGTTTTATTGCCCCTTGGAAGAGTGGTGGAGGTCGCAGTACAATAAAAATTCAATATCAATGCCCATTGAAATAGTGGAGAAGGTCGCAGTGGAATAAAAAGACAATATCAATGCCCCGTGGAAGAGTCATGGAGGTCATATTAGCTTAAAAAGACGGTTTAATGCCACTTTGAAGAGTGTTGGAGGTTGCAGTGGAAAAAAAAGAAAATATCAATGCCCCGTGGAAGAGATGTGGAGATCACAGTAGATTAACAAGATGGTTTTTATGCCCCTTGGAAGAGTGGTGGAGGTCGCAGTGGAATAAAAAGACATTATCAATGCCCCTTGGAAAAGTGGTGGAGGTTGCAGTGAAATAAAGACACAATATCAATACCACGTGGAAGAGACGTGGAGGTCACAGTAGCTTAACAAGAAGGTTTTAATGCTCCTTGGAAGAGTGCTAGAGGTCGCAGTGGAATAAAAAGGCAATATCAATGTTCCTTGGAAGAGACGTGGAGGTCACAGTAGCTTTATAAGACGGTTTTAATGCCCCAAGGAAGAGCTGTGAAGTTCTGAGTGGTTTAACAAGATGGTTTTAATGCCCCTTTGAAGAGACGTGGATGTCACAGCAGATTATCAAGACGGTTTTAATGCCCCTTAGAAAAGTTGTGGAGTTTACAGTGGAATAAAAAGACAATATCAATGCCCCGTGGAAGAGATGTGGAAGTCACAGTAGCTTAACAAGAAGGTTTTAATACCCCTTGGACGAAGGGTGGAGTACAGAGTGGTTTAACGAGATGGTTTTTATGCCCCTTGAAAGAGACGTTGAGGTCACAGTAGCTTAACAAGATGGTTTTAATGCCCCTTGGAAGAGTGTTGGAGGTAATAGTGGAATAAAAAGACAATATGAATGCCCCGTGGAAGAGACGTGGAGGTCACAGCAGCTTAACAAGAGGGTTTAATGCCCGTTGGAAGAGTGGTGGAGGTTACAGTGGAATAAAAAGAAAATATAAATGCCCCGTGGAAGAGACGTTGAGATCACAGTAGATTAACAAAACGGTTTTTATGCCCCTTGGAAGAGTGGTGGAGGTCGCAGTGGAATAAAAAAACAATATCAGTACCCCTTGGAAGAGAAGTGGAGGTCACAGTAGCTTAACAAGATGGTTTTAATGCCCCATGAAAGAGTGGTGGAGGTCGCAGTAGAATTTTAAGACAATATCACTGCCCTGTGGAAGAGACGTGGAGGTTACAGTAGCTTAACAGGACGTTTTTTTTGCCCCTTGAAAAAGTCTTGGAGGTCGCTGTAGAATAAAAAGCCAATATCAATGCCCTTGGAAGAGACGTGGAGGTCACAGTAGCTTAACAAGATGGTTTTTATGCCCCTTGGAAGAGTGGTAGAGGTCGGAGTGGAATAAAAAGACAATATCAATGCCCCTTGGAAGAGTGGGGGAGGTCGCAGTGGATTAAAAAGACAATATCATTGCCCCGTGGAACAGATGTGGAGGTCACAGTAGTCTTAACAAGATGGTTTTAATGACCCTTGGTAGAGTGGTGGAGTTCTCATTTTAATAAAAAGACAATTTCAATGCCCGTTTGAAGAGTGGCGGAGGTCGCAGTGAAAGAAAAACACAATATCAATACCCCGTGGAAGAGATGTGTTGGTCACAGTAGCTTAACAAGACGGTTTGAATGCCTCTTGAAAGAGTGGTGGAGGTCGCAGTGGAATTAAAAGAAAATATCAATGCCCCGTGGAAGAGATGTGTACGTCACAATAGCTTTATAAGACGGTTTTATTGCTTCTTGCAAGAGCTGTAGATTTCAGAGTGGTTTAACAAGACGGTTTTAATGCCCCTTGGAAGAGATGTGGAGGTCACAGTAGATTAACAAGACGGTTTTAATGCCCCTTGGAAGAGTGTTGGAGGTTACAGTGGAATAAAAAGACAATATCAATGCCCCGTGGAAGAGATGTTGAAGTCACAGTAGCTTAACAATACAGTTTTAATGCCCCTTGAAAGAGGGGTGGAGATAGCAGTGGAAAAAAAAGACAATATCACTGCCAATTGGAAGAGTGGTGGAGGTCGCAGTGGAGTAAAAAGACAATATCAATGACCAATGGAAGTGACATGGAGGTCACATGAGCTTAAAGATATGGTTTTAATGCCCCTTGGAAGAGTGATGGAGTTCAGTTTGGTTTAATAACACTGTTTTAATGCCCCTTGGAAGAGACGTGGAGGTCATTGTAGCTTAACAAGACTGTTTTAATGTCCCTTGGAAGAGTGGTGGAGGTCGCACTGAAATAAAAAAACACTATCAATGCCCCGTGGAAGAGACGTGGAGGTCACAGTAGCTTAACAAGACGGGTTTCATGCCCCTTGGAAGAGTGGTGGAGGTCGCAGTGGAATAAAAAGACATTATCAATGCCCCGAGGTAGAGTCTTGGAGGTTACAGTAGCTTAACAAGATGATTTTAATTCCCCTTGTAAGAGTGGTGGAGGTCGCAGTGGAATAAAAAGACAATATCAATGGACCGTGGAAGAGACGTGGAGGTCATTGTAGCTTAACAGGACGGTTTTAATGCCCCTTGGAAAAGCTGTGGAGTTCAGAGTGGTTTAAAAATATGGTTTTAATGCCCCTTGGAAGAGACGTGGAGGTCACAGTAGCTTAACAAGATGGCTTTATTTCTCCTTGGAAAAGACGTGAAGGTCACAGTAGCTTACGTAGATGGATTTAATGCCACTTGGGAAAGTGGTGGAGGTAACAGTGGAATAAAAAGAAAATATCAATGCCCCGTGGAAGAGACGTGGAGATCACCGTAGATTAACAAGACACTTTTATTTCCCCTTGGAAGAGTTGTGGAGGTTGCAGTGGAATAAAAAGACAATTTCAAAGCCCCTTGGAATAGTGGTGGAGGTCACAGTGGATTAAAAAGACTATATGAATGCCCCGTGGAAGAGACGTGGAGTTCACAGTAGCTTAACTAGACGGTTTTCATGCCCATTCGTAGAGTGGTGGAAGTCGCAGTGGAATAAAAAGACAATATCAATGCACCGTGGAAGAGACGTGGAGGTCACAGTAGCTTAACAAGACGGTTTTATTGCCACTTGGAAGAGTGGTGGTGAACAGAGTGGTTTAACAAGAGGGTTTTAATGCCCCTTGGAAGAGTTGTGGAGGTTACAGTGGAATAAAAAGAAAATATCAATGCCCCGTGGAAGAGACGTGGAAATCACTGTAGATTAACAAGATGGTTTTTATGCCCCTTGGAAGAGTGGTGGAGGTTGCAGTGGAATAAAAAGACAATATCAATGCCCCGTGGAAGAGACGTGGAGGTTACAGTAGATTTATAGGACGGTTTTAATGCCCATTGGAAGAGCTGTGGAGTTCAGAGTGGTTTAACAAGATGGTTTTAATGCCCCTTTGAAGAGACGTGGATGTCACAGTAGATTATCAAGATGGTTTTAATGCCCCTTAGAAAAGTTGTGGAGTTTACAGTGGAATAAAAAGACAATATCAATGCCCGGTGGAAGAGACATGGAGGTCACAGTAGCTTAACAAGAAGGTTTTAATGCCCCATGGAAGAGTGGTGGAGGTCGCAGTGGTATAAAAAGACAATATCAATGCCCCGTGGAAGAGATGTGGAAGTCACAGTAGCTTAACAAGAAGGTTTTAATATCCCTTGGACGAACGGTGGAGTACAGAGTGGTTTAACGAGATGGTTTTTATGCCCCTTGAAAGAGACGTTGAGGTCACAGTAGCTTAACAAGATGGTTTTAATGTCCCTTGGAAGAGTGATGGAGGTAATAGTGGAATAAAAAGACAATATCAATGCCCCGTGGAAGAGACGTGGAGGTCACAGCAGCTTAACAAGACGGTTTAATGCCCGTTGGAAGAGTGGTGGAGGTTACAGTGGAATAAAAAGAAAATATAAATGCCCCGTGGAAGAGACGTTGAGATCACAGTAGATTAACAAAACGGTTTTTATGCCCTTTGGAAGAGTGGTGGAGGTCGCAGTGGAATAAAAAAACAATATCAATACCCCGTGGAAGAGAAGTGGAGGTCACAGTAGCTTAACAAAATGGTTTTAATGCCCCATGGAAGAGTGGTGGAGGTCGCAGTAGAATTTAAAGACAATATCACTGCCCAGTGGAAGAGACGTGGAGGTTACAGTAGCTTAACAGGACGGATTTTTTGCCCCTTGAAAAAGTCTTGGAGGTCGCTGTTGAATAAAAAGCCAATACCAATGCCCCTTGGAAGAGACGTGGAGGTCACAATAGATTAACAAGAAAGTTTTAATGCCCCTTGGAAGAGTGGTGGAGGTCGCAGTGGAATAAAAAGACAATATCAATGCCCCTTGGAAGAGTGGTAAAGGTGACATTGGAATAAAAAGACAATATCAATGCCCCGTGAAAGAGACGTGAAGGTCACAGTAGCTTAAAAAGACGGTTTATTAACCCTTGGAAAAGTGGTGGAGGTCGCTGCAGAATAAAAAGACAATATCAATGCCCCTTGGAAGAGTGGGGGAGGTCGCAGTGGATAAAAAAGACAATATCAATGCCCCATGGAACAGACGTGGAGGTCACAGTAGTCTTAACAAGACAGTTTTAATGACGCTTGGTAGAGTGGTGGAGGTCTCATTTTAATAAAAAGATAATTTCAATGCCCCTTTAAAGAGTGGTGGAGGTCGCAGTGGAATAAAAAGGCAATGTCAATGCCCCGTGGTAGAGACGTGGAGGTCACAGTAGGTTTATAAGACGGTTTTAATGCCCCTTGCAAGAGCTGTAGAGTTCAGAGTGGTTTAACAAGACGGTTTTAATGCCCCTTGGAAGAGATGTGGAGGTCACAGTAGATTAACAAGACGGTTTTAATGCCACTTGGAAGAGTGGTGG
Organism: Phyllobates terribilis; assembly: GCF_046119375.1. Taxonomy (NCBI): domain Eukaryota; kingdom Metazoa; phylum Chordata; class Amphibia; order Anura; family Dendrobatidae; genus Phyllobates; species Phyllobates terribilis. The sequence goes on from NW_027363079.1 coordinate 1,771,917, forward strand.
AGGTTACAGTGGAATAAAAAGACAATATCAATGACCCGTGGAAGAGACTTTGAAGGCACAGTAGCTTAACAAGACAGTTTTAATGCCCATTGGAAGAGTGGTGGATATAGCAGTGGACTAAAAAGACAATATCATTGCCCCTTGGAAGAGTGGTGGAGGTCGCAGTGGAAAAAAAAGACAATATCAATGTCCCGTGGAAGAGACGAGCAGGTCACAGTAGCTTAAAAACATGGTTTTAATGCCCCTTGGAAGAGTGGTGGAGGTCGCAGTACAATAAAAATTCAATATCAATGCCCATTGAAAGAGTGGTGAAGGTCGCAGTGGAATAAAAAGACTATATCAATGCGCCGTGGAAGAGTCATGGAGGTCATAGTAGCTTAAAAAGACAGCTTAATGCCTCTTCGAAGAGTGGTGGAGGTTGCAGTGGAAAAAAAAGAAAATATCAATGCCCCGTGGAAGAGATGTGGAGATCATAGTAGATTAACAAGATGGTTTTTATGCCGCTTGGAAGAGTGGTGGAGGTCGCATTGGAATAAAAAGACAATATCAATGCCCCTTGGAAAAGTGGTGGAGGTTGCAGTGAAATAAAGACACAATATCACCACCACGTGGAAGAGACGTGGAGGTCACAGTATCTTAACAAGACGGTTTTAATGCTCCTTGGAAGAGTGCTGGAGGTCGCAGTGGAATAAAAAGGTAATATAAAAGCCCCGTGGAAGAGACGTGGAGGTCACAGTAGCTTTATAAGACGGTTTTTATTCCCCATGGAAGAGCTGTGAAGTTCTGAGTGGTTTAACAAGATGGTTTTAATGCCCCTTAGAAGAGATGTGGAGGTTACAGAAGCTTAACAAGATGTTTTTATTGCCCCTTGGAAGACTCTGGAAGGTCACAGTGGAATAATGAGACAATATCAATGCCCCTTGGAAGAGACGTGGAGGTCACAGTAGCTTAACAAGATGGTTTTAATGCCCCATGGAAGAGTGGTGGAGGTCACAGTAGAATTTAATGACAATATCACTGCTCCGTGGAAGAGACGTGGAGGTTATAGTTGCTTAAAAGGACGGTTTTATTGCCCCTTGGAAAAGTCTTAGAGGTCGCAGTAGAATAAAAAGACAATATCAATGCCCCGTGGAAGAGACGTGGAGGTAACAGTAGCTTAACAAGAAGGTTTTATTGCCCCTTGGAAGAGTGGTGGAGGTCGCAGTGGAATAAAAAGACAGTATCAGTGCCCCGTGAAAGAGACGTGAAGGTCACAGTAGCTTAAAAAGACGGTTTATTAACCCTTGGAAGAGTGGTGGAGGTCGCTGTAGAATAAAAAGGCAATATCAATGCCCCGTGTAACAGACGTGGAGGTCACAGTAGTCTTAACAAGACGGTTTTAATGACCCTTGGTAGAGTGGTGGAGGTCTCATTTTAATAAAAAGATAACTTCAATGCTCCTTGGAAGAGTGTTGGAGGTCGCAGTGAAATAAAAACACAATATCAATACCCCGTGGAAGAGATTTGGAGGTCACAGTAGCTTAACAAGACGGTTTTAATGCAGCTTGAAAGAGCTGTAGAGTTCAGAGTAGTTTTTACAAGACGGTTTTAATGCCCCTTGGAAGAGATGTGGAGGTCACAGTAGATTAACAAGACGGTTTTAATGCCCCTTGGAAGAGTGGTGGAGGTTACAATGGAAAAAAAAGTCAATATCAATGCCCCGTGGAAGAGACGTGGAGGTCACAGTAGCTTTATAAAACAGTTTTAATGCCCGTTGCAAGAGCTGTAGATTTCAGAGTATTTTTTACAAGACGATTTTAATGCACCTTGGAAGAGATGTTGAAGTCACAGTAGCTTAACAAGACAGTTTTAATGCCCGTTGGAAGAGTGGTGGAGAAGGCAGTGGAGTAAAAAGACAATATCATTGCCCCTTGGAAGAGTGGTGGAGGTCGCAGTGGAATAAAAAGACAATATCAATGCCCCGTGGAAGAGACGAGGAGGTCACAGTTGCTTAAAAATATGGCTTTAATGCCCCTTGGAAGAGTGGTGGAGGTCGCAGTACAATAAAAATTCAATATCAATGCCCATTGAAACAGTGGAGAAGGTCGCAGTGGAATAAAAAGACAATATCAATGCCCCGTGGAAGAGTCGTGGAGGTCATAGTGGCTCAAAAAGACGGTTTAATGCCACTTTGAAGAGTGGTGGAGGTTTTAGTGGAAAAAAAAGAAAATATCAATGCCCCGTGGAAGAGATGTGGAGATCACAGTAGATTAAGAAGATGTGTTTTATGCCCCTTGGAAGAGTGGTGGAGGTCGCAGTGGAATAAAAAGACAATATCAATGCCCCTTGGAAAAGTGGTGGAGGTTGTAGTGAAATAAACACACAATATCAACACCACGTGGAAGAGACGTGGAGGTCACAGTAGCTTAACAAGACGGTTTTAATGCTCATTAGAAGAGTGCTGGAGGTCGCAGTGGAATAAAAAGGCAATATCAATGCCCCATGGAAGAGACGTGGAGGTCACAGTAGCTTTATAAGACGGTTTTAATGCCCCATGGAAGAGCTGTGAAGTTCTGAGTGCTTTAACAAGATGGTTTTAATGCCCCTTAGAAGAGATGTGGAGTTTACAGTAGCTTAAAAAGATGGTTTTATTGTCCATTGGAAGACTCGGGAAGGTCACAGTGGAATAATGAGACAATATCAATGCCCCTTGGAAGAGACGTGGAGGTCACAGTAGATTAACAAGAAAGTTTTAATGCCCCTTGGAAGAGTGGTGGAGGTCGCAGTGGAATAAAAAGACAATATCAATGCCCCTTGGAAGAGTGGGGGAGGTCGCAGTGGATGAAAAAGACAATATCAATGCCCCGTAGAACAGACGTGGAGGTCACAGTAGTCTTAACAAGACGGTTTTATTGACGCTTGGTAGAGTGGTGGTCTCATTTTAATAAATTGATCATTTCAATGCCCCTTGGAAGAGTGGTGGAGGTCGCAGTGAAATAAAAACACAATATCAATACCCCGTGGAAGAGATGTGGAGGTCACAGTAGCTTAACAAGACGGTTTTAATGCCCCTTGAAAGAGTGGTGGAGGTCGCAGTGGAATAAAAAGGCAATTTCAATGCCCCGTGGAAGAGACGTGGAGGTCACAGTAGCTTTATGAGATGGTTTTAATGCCTCTTGCAAGAGCTGTAGAGTTCAGAGTGGTTAAGCAAGACAGTTTTAATGCCTCTTGGAAGAGATGTGGAGGTCACAGTAGATTAAAAAGACGGTTTTAATGCCACTTGTAAGACTGGTGGAGGTTACAGTGCAATAAAAAGACAATATCAATGACCCGTGGTAGAGACGTTGAAGGCACAGTAGCTTAACAAGACAGTTTTAATGCCCATTGGAAGAGTGGTGGATATAGCAGTGGAGTAAAAAGACAATATCATTGCCCCTTGGAAGAGTGGTGGAGGTCGCAGTTGAAAAAAAAGACAATATCAATGTCCCGTGGAAGAGACGAGGAGGTCACAGTAGCTTAAAAATATGGTTTTAATGCCCCTTGGAAGAGTGGTGGAGGTCGCAGTACAATAAAAATTCAGTATCAATGCCTATTGAAAGAGTGGTGAAGGTCGCAGTGCAATAAAAAGACTATATCATTGCCCCGTGGAAGAGTCGTGGAGGTCATAGTAGCTTAAAAAGACAGTTTAATGCCTCTTCGAAGAGTGGTGGAGGTTGCAGTGAAAAAAAAAGAAAATATCAATGCCCCGTGGAAGAGATGTGGAGATCACAGTAGATTAACAAGATGGTTTTTATGCCCCTTGGAAGAGTGGTGGAGGTCGCAGTGGAATAAAAAGACAATATAATTTCCCCTTGGAAGAGTGGTGGAGGTCGCAGTGGAATAAAAAGACAATATCAATGCCCCGTGGAAGAGACGAGGAGGTCACAGTAGCTTAAAAATATGGTTTTATTGCCCCTTGGAAGAGTGGTGGAGGTCGCAGTACAATAAAAATTCAATATCAATGCCCATTGAAATAGTGGAGAAGGTCGCAGTGGAATAAAAAGACAATATCAATGCCCCGTGGAAGAGTCGTGGAGGTCATATTAGCTTAAAAAGACGGTTTAATGCCACTTTGAAGAGTGTTGGAGGTTGCAGTGGAAAAAAAAGAAAATATCAATGCCCCGTGGAAGAGATGTGGAGATCACAGTAGATTAACAAGATGGTTTTTATGCCCCTTGGAAGAGTGGTGGAGGTCGCAGTGGAATAAAAAGACATTATCAATGCCCCTTGGAAAAGTGGTGGAGGTTGCAGTGAAATAAAGACACAATATCAATACCACGTGGAAGAGACGTGGAGGTCACAGTAGCTTAACAAGAAGGTTTTAATGCTCCTTGGAAGAGTGCTAGAGGTCGCAGTGGAATAAAAAGGCAATATCAATGTTCCTTGGAAGAGACGTGGAGGTCACAGTAGCTTTATAAGACGGTTTTAATGCCCCAAGGAAGAGCTGTGAAGTTCTGAGTGGTTTAACAAGATGGTTTTAATGCCCCTTTGAAGAGACGTGGATGTCACAGCAGATTATCAAGACGGTTTTAATGCCCCTTAGAAAAGTTGTGGAGTTTACAGTGGAATAAAAAGTCAATATCAATGCCCCGTGGAAGAGATGTGGAAGTCACAGTAGCTTAACAAGAAGGTTTTAATACCCCTTGGACGAAGGGTGGAGTACAGAGTGGTTTAACGAGATGGTTTTTATGCCCCTTGAAAGAGACGTTGAGGTCACAGTAGCTTAACAAGATGGTTTTAATGCCCCTTGGAAGAGTGTTGGAGGTAATAGTGGAATAAAAAGACAATATGAATGCCCCGTGGAAGAGACGTGGAGGTTACAGCAGCTTAACAAGAGGGTTTAATGCCCGTTGGAAGAGTGGTGGAGGTTACAGTGGAATAAAAAGAAAATATAAATGCCCCGTGGAAGAGACGTTGAGATCACAGTAGATTAACAAAACGGTTTTTATGCCCCTTGGAAGAGTGGTGGAGGTCGCAGTGGAATAAAAAAACAATATCAGTACCCCTTGGAAGAGAAGTGGAGGTCACAGTAGCTTAACAAGATGGTTTTAATGCCCCATGAAAGAGTGGTGGAGGTCGCAGTAGAATTTTAAGACAATATCACTGCCCTGTGGAAGAGACGTGGAGGTTACAGTAGCTTAACAGGACGTTTTTTTTGCCCCTTGAAAAAGTCTTGGAGGTCGCTGTAGAATAAAAAGCCAATATCAATGCCCTTGGAAGAGACGTGGAGGTCACAGTAGATTAACAAGAAAGTTTTAATGCCCCTTGGAAGAGTGGTGGAGGTCGCAGTGGAATAAAAATACAATATCAATGCCCCTTGGAAGAGTGGTGGAGGTGACAGTGGAATAAAAAGACAATATCAATGCCCCGTGAATGAGACGTGAAGGTCACAGTAGCTTAAAAAGACGGTTTATTAACCCTTGGAAAAGTGGTGGAGGTCGCTGCAGAATAAAAAGACAACATCAATGCCCCTTGGAAGAGTGGGGGAGGTCGCAGTGGATAAAAAAGACAATATCAATGCCCCATGGAACAGACGTGGAGGTCACAGTAGTCTTAACAAGACGGTTTTAATGACGCTTCGTAGAGTGGTGGAGGTCTTATTTTAATAAAAGGATAATTTCAATGCCCCTTGGAAAAGTGGTGGAGGTCGCAGTGAAATAAAAACACAATATCAATACCCCGTGGAAGAGATGTGGAGGTCACAGTAGCTTAACAAGACGGTTTTAATGCCCCTTTAAAGAGTGGTGGAGGTCGCAGTGGAATAAAAAGGCAATGTCAATGCCCCGTGGTAGAGACGTGGAGGTCATAGTAGCTTTATAAGACTGTTTTAATGCCCCTTGCAAGAGCTGAAGAGTTCAGAGTGGTTTAACAAGACGGTTTTAATGCCCCTTGGAAGAGATGTGGAGGTCACAGTAGAATAACAAGACGGTTTTAATGCCACTTGGAAGAGTGGTGGAGGTTACAGTGGAATAAAAAGACAATATCAATGACCCGTGGAAGAGACTTTGAAGGCACAGTAGCTTAACAAGACAGTTTTAATGCCCATTGGAAGAGTGGTGGATATAGCAGTGGAGTAAAAAGACAATATCATTGCCCCTTGGAAGAGTGGTGGAGGTCGCAGTGGAAAAAAAAGACAATATCAATGTCCCGTGGAAGAGACGAGGAGGTCACAGTAGCTTAAAAATATGGTTTTAATGCCCCTTGGAAGAGTGGTGGAGGTCGCAGTACAATAAAAATTCAATATCAATGCCCATTGAAAGAGTGGTGAAGGTCGCAGTGGAATAAAAAGACTATATCAATGCCCCGTGGAAGAGTCGTGGAGGTTATAGTAGCTTAAAAAGACGGTTTAATGCCTCTTCGAAGAGTGGTGGAGGTTGCAGTGGTAAAAAAAGAGAATATCAATGCCCCGTGGAAGAGATGTGGAGATCACAGTAGATTAACAAGATGGTTTTTATGCCGCTTGGAAGAGTGGTGGAGGTCGCAGTGGAATAAAAAGACAATATCAATGCCTCTTGGAAAAGTGGTGGAGGTTGCAGTGAAATAAAGACACAATATCAACAACACGTGGAAGAGACGTGGAGGTCACAGTAGCTTAACAAGACGGTTTTAATGCTCCTTGGAAAAGTGCTGGAGGTCGCAGTGGAATAAAAAGGCAATATAAATGCCCTGTGGAAGAGACGTGGAGGTCACAGTAGCTTTATAAGACGGTTTTTATGCCCCATGGAAGAGCTGTGAAATTCTGAGTGGTTTAACAAGATGGTTTTAATGCCCCTTAGAAGAGATGTGGAGGTTACAGAAGCTTAACAAGATGATTTTATTGCCCCTTGGAAGAGTGGCGGAGGTCACAGTAGAATTTAATGACAATATCACTGCCCCGTGGAAGAGACGTGGAGGTTATAGTTGCTTAAAAGGACGCTTTTATTGCCCCTTGGAAAAGTCTTAGAGGTCGCAGTAGAATAAAAAGACAATATTAATGCCCCGTGGAAGAGACGTGGAGGTAACAGTAGCTTAACAAGAAGGTTTTATTGCCCCTTGGAAGAGTGGTGGAGGTCGCAGTGGAATAAAAAGACAATATCAATGCCCCGTGTAACAGACGTGGAGGTCACAGTAGTCTTAACAAGACGGTTTTAATGACCCTTGGTAGAGTGGTGGAGGTCTCATTTTAATAAAAAGATAACTTCAATGCTCCTTGGAAGAGTGTTGGAGGTCGCAGTGAAATAAAAACACAATATCAATACCCCGTGAAAGAGATTTGGAGGTCACAGTAGCTTAACAAGACGGTTGTAATGCAGCTTGAAAGAGCTGTAGAGTTCAGAGTAGTTTTTACAAGACGGTTTTAATGCCCCTTGGAACAGATGTGGAGGTCACAGTAGATTAACGAGAAGGATTTAATGCCCCTTGGAAGAGTGGTGGAGGTTACAGTGGAATAAAAAGACAATATCAATGCAGCGTGGAAGAGTCGTGGAGGTCATATTAGCTTAAAAAGACGGTTTAATGCCACTTCGAAGAGTGTTGGAGGTTGCAGTGGAAAAAAAAGAAAATATCAATGCCCGGTGGAAGAGATGTGGAGATCACAGTAGATTAACAAGATGTTTTTTATGCCCCTTGGAAGAGTGGTGGAGGTCGCAGTGGAATAAAAAGACAATATCAATGCCCCTTGGAAAAGTGGTGGAGGTTGTAGTGAAATAAACACACAATATCAACACCACGTGGAAGAGACGTGGAGGTCACAGTAGCTTAACAAGATGGTTTTAATGCTCATTGGAAGAGTGCTGGAGGTCGCAGTGGAATAAAAAGGCAATATCAATGTTCCTTGGAAGAGACGTGGAGGTCACAGTAGCTTTATAAGACGGTTTTAATGCCCCATGGAAGAGCTGTGAAGTTCTGAGTGCTTTAACAAGATGGTTTTAATGCCCCTTAGAAGAGATGTGGAGTTTACAGTAGCTTAACAAGATGGTTAAATTGCCCATTGGAAGACTCGGGAAGGTCACAGTGGAATAATAAGACAATATCAATGCCCCTTGGAAGAGACGTGGAGGTCACAGTAGATTAACAAGAAAGTTTTAATGCCCCTTGGAAGAGTGGTGGAGGTCGCAGTGGATGAAAAAGACAATATCAATGCCCCGTAGAACAGACGTGGAGGTCAAAGTAGTCTTAACAAGACGGTTTTATTGACGCTTGGTAGAGTGGTGGTCTCATTTTAATAAATTGATCATTTCAATGCCCCTTGGAAGAGTGGTGGAGGTCGCAGTGAAATAAAAACACAATATCAATACCCCGTGGAAGAGATGTGGAGGTCACAGTAGCTTAACAAGACGGTTTTAATGCCCCTTGAAAGAGTGGTGGAGGTCGTAGTGAAATAAAAAGGCAATGTCAATGCCCGGGGAAGAGACGTGGAGGTCACAGTAGCTTTATGAGATGGTTTTAATGCCCCTTGCAAGAGCTGTAGAGTTCAGAGTGGTTTAACAAGACTGTTTTAATGCCCCTTGGAAGAGATGTGGAGGTCACAGTAGATTAAAAAGACGGTTTTAATGCCACTTGTAAGAGTGGTGGAGGTTTCAGTGCAATAAAAAGACAATATCAATGACCCGTGGAAGAGACGTTGAAGGCACAATAGCTTAACAAGACAGTTTTAATGCCCATTGGAAGAGTGGTGGATATAGCAGTGGAGTAAAAAGACAATATCACTGCCCCTTGGAAGAGTGGTGGAGGTCGCAGTTGAAAAAAAAGACAATATCAATGTCCCGTGGAAGAGACGAGGAGGTCACAGTAGCTTAAAAATATGGTTTTAATGCCCCTTGGAAGAGTGGTGGAGGTCGCAGTACAATAAAAATTCAGTATCAATGCCTATTGAAAGAGTGGTGAAGGTCGCAGTGCAATAAAAAGACTATATCATTGCCCCGTGGAAGAGTCGTGGAGGTCATAGTAGCTTAAAAAGACAGTTTAATGCCTCTTCGAAGAGTGGTGGAGGTTGCAGTGAAAAAAAAAGAAAATATCAATGCCCCGTGGAAGAGATGTGGAGATCACAGTAGATTAACAAGATGGTTTTTATGCCCCTTGGAAGAGTGGTGGAGGTCGCAGTGGAATAAAAAGACAATATCATTGCCCCTTGGAAGAGTGATGGAGGTCGCAGTGGAATAAAAGGACAATAACAATGCCCCGTGGAAGAGACGAGGAGGTCATAGTAGCTTAAAAAGACGGTTTAATGCCACTTCGAAGAGTGGTGGAGGTTGCAGTGGAAAAAAAAGAAAATATCAATGCCCCGTGGAAGAGATGTGGAGATCACAGTAGATTAACAAGATGGTTTTTATGCCCCTTGGAAGAGTGGTGGAGGTCGCAGTGGAATAAAAAGACAATATTAATGCCCCTTGGAAAAGTGGTGGAGGTTGCAGTGAAATAAAGACACAATATCAATACCACGTGGAAGAGACGTGGAGGTCACAGTAGCTTATCAAGACGGTTTTAATGCTCATTGGAAGAGTGCTGGAGGTCGCAGTGGAATAAAAAGGTAATATCAATGCCCCGTGGAAGAGACGTGGGGGTCACAGTTGCTTTATAAGACGGATTTAATGCCCCATGGAAGAGCTGTGAAGTTCTGAGTGGTTTAACAAGATGGTTTTAATGCCCCTTAGAAGAGATGTGGAGGTTACAGTAGCTTAACAAGATGGTTTTATTGCCCCTTGGAAGACTCTGGAAGGTCACAGTGGAATAATGAGACAATATCAATGCCCCGTGGAAGAGACGTGGAAGTAACAGTAGCTTAACAAGATGGTTTTAATGCCCCATGGAAGAGTGGTGGAGGTCGCAGTAGAATTTAAAGACAATATCACTGCCCCGTGGAAGAGACTTGGAGGTTACAGTAGCTTAACAGGACGGTTTTATTGCCCCTTGAAAAAGTCTTGGAGGTCGCAGTATAATAAAAAGCCAATATCAATGCCCCGTGTAAGAGACGTGGAGGTCACAGTGGCTTAACAAGAAGGTTTTATGGCCCCTTGGAAGAGTGGTGGAGGTCGCAGTGGAATAAAAAGACAATATCGATGCCCCGTAGAAGAGATGTGGACGTCAGTGTAGCTTAGCAAGATGGTATTAATGCCCCTTGGAAGAGCTGTGGAATTCAGAGTGGTTTAACAAGATGGTTTTTATGCCCCTTGGAAGAGATGTGGAGGTCACAGTAGCTTAACAAGATATTTTTAATGCCCCTTGGAAGAGTGTTGGAGGTCGCAGTGGAATAAAAAGACAATATCAATGCCCCTTGGAAGAGTGGTGGAGGTCGCAGTGGAATAAAAGACAATATCAATGCCCCATGGAAGAGACGTGAAGGTCACAGTAGCTTAAAAAGACGGTTTATTAACCCTTGGAAGAGTGGTGGAAGTCGCTGCAGAATAAAAAAACAATATCAATGCCCCTTGGAAGAGTGGGGAAGGTCACAGTGGATGAAAAAGTCAATATCAATGCCCCGTGGAACAGACGTTGAGGTCACAGTAGTCTGAACAAGACGGTTTTAATGACCCTTGGTAGAGTGGTGGAGGTCTCATTTTAATAAAAAGATAATTTCAATGCCCCTTGGAAGCGTGGTAGAGGTCGAAGTGAAATTAAAACACAATATCAATACCCCGTTGAAGAGATGTGGAGGTCACAGTAGCTTAACAAGATGGTTTTAATGCCCCTTGAAAGAGTGCTGGAGGTCGGAGTGGAATAAAAAGGCAATATCAATGCCCCGTGGAAGAGACGTGGAGGTCACAGTAGCTTTATAAGACTGTTTTAATGCCCCTTGCAAGAGCTGTAGAGTTCAGAGTGGTTTAACAAGACTGTTTTAATGCCCCTTGGAAGAGATGTGCAGGTCACAGTAGATTAACAAGACGGTTTTAATGGCCCTTGGAAGAGTGGTGGAGGTTAAAGTAGAATAAAAAGACAATATCAGTGACCCGTGGAAGAGAGGTTGAAGTCACAGTAGCTTAACAAGACAGTTTTAATGCCCGTTGGAAGATTGGTGGAGATAGCAGTGGAGTAAAAAGACAATATCATTTCCCCTTGGAAGAGACGAGGAGGTCACAGTAGCTTAAAAATATGGTTTGAATGCCCCTTGGAAGAGTGGTGGAGGTCGCAGTACAATAAAAATTCAATATCAATGCCCATTGAAAGAGTGGTGAAGGTCTCAGTGGAATAAAAAGACAATATCAATGCCCCGTGGAAGAGTCGTGGAGGTCATAGTAGCTTAAAAAGACGGCTTAATGCCTCTTTGAAGAGTGGTGGAGGTTGCAGTGGAAAAAAATGAAAATATCAATGCCCCGTGGAAGAGATGTGGAGATCACAGTAAATTAACAAGATGGTTTTTATGCCCCTTGGAAGAGTGGTGGAGGATGCAGTGGAATAAAAAGACAACATCAATGCCCCTTGGAAAAGTGGTGGAGGTTGCAGTGAAATAAAGACACAATATCAACACCACGTGGAAGAGACATGGAGGTCACAGTAGCTTAACAAGTTTTTAATGCTCCTTGGAAGAGTGCTAGAGGTCGCAGTGGAATAAAAAGGAAATATCAATGTTCCTTGGAAGAGACGTGGAGGTCACAGTAGCTTTATAAGGTGGTTTTAATGCCCCAAGGAAGAGCTGTGAAGTTCTGAGTGGTTTAACAAGATGGTTTTAATGCCCCTTAGAAGAGATGTGGAGGTTACAGTAGCTTAACAAGATGGTTTTATTGCCCCTTGGAAGACTCTGAAAGTTCACAGTGGAATAATGAGACAATATCAATGCCCCGTGGAAGAGACGTGGAGGTCACAGTAGCTTAACAAGAAGGTTTTATTGCCCCTTGGAAGAGTGGTGGAGGTCGCAGTGGAATAAAAAGACAATATCGATGCCCCGTGGAATAGACGTGGACGTCAGTGTAGCTTAACAAGACGGTTTTAATGCCCCTTGGAAGAGACGTGGAGGTCACAGTAGCTTAACAAGATAGCTTTAATGCCCCTTGGAAGAGTGGTGGAGGTCGCAGTGGAATAAAAAGACAATATCAATGCCCCGTGGAAGAGACGTGAAGGTCACAGTAGCTTAAAAAGACAGATTATTAACTCTTGGAAGAGTGGTGGAGGTCGCTGCAGAATAAAAAGACAATATCAGTGACCAATGTTAGAGACGTGGAGGTCACAGGAGCTTAAAAAGATGGTTTTAATGTCCCTTGGAAGAGTGGTGGAGGTCGCAGTGGAATAAAAACACTATATCAATGCCCCGTGGAAGAGACGTGGAGGTCACAGTAGCTTAGCAAGACGGTTTTAATGCCCCTTGGAAGAGCTGTGGAGTTCAGAGTGGTTTAACAAGACGGTTTTAATGTCTGTTGGATGAGACGTGGAGGTCACAGTAGCTTAACAAGATGGATTTAATGCCCCTTGGAAAAGTGGTGGAGGTTACAGTGGAATAAACAGACTATTTGAATGCCACATGGAAGAGACGTGGATGTCACAGTAGCTTAACAAAACGGTTTTAATGTCCCTTGGAAGAGCTGTGGAGTTCAGAGTGGTTTAACAAGGAGGTTTTAATGCCTCTTGGATGAAACATGGAGGTCACAGTAGCTTAGCAAGATGGATTTAATGCCCCTTGGAAAAGTGGTGGAGGTTACAGTGGAATAAACAGACTATATGAATGCCCCGTGGAAGAGACGTGGAGGTCACAGTAGCTTAACAAGACGGCTTTAATGCCCCTACGAAGAGTGGTGGAAGTCGCAGAGGAATAAAAAGACAATATTAATGCACTGTGGAAGAGACGTGAAGGTAACAGTGGCTTAACAATACCGTTTTAATGCCCCTTGGTAGAGTGGTGTGGGTCGCAGTGGAATAAAAAGACAATATCAATGCCCCATGAAAGAGATGTGGAGGTCACAGTAGATTAACAAGATGGTTTTATTGCCCGTTGGAAGAGTGGTGGAGTACAGAGTGGTTTAACGAGATGGCATTTATGCCCCATGAAAGAGATGTTGAGGTCACAGTAGCTTAACAAGACGGTTTTAATTCCCCTTGGAAGAGTGGTGGAGGATACAGTGGAATAAAAAGACAATATCAATTCCCCCATGGAAGAGACGTGGAGGTCACAGTAGCTTAATAAGATGGTTTTAATGCCCTTGGAAGAGTGGTGGAGGTCGCAGTGTAATAAAAAGACAATATCAATGCACCTTGGAAGAGTGGTGGATGTCGCAGTGGAATAAAAAGACTATATCAATGCCCCGAGGAAGAGATGTGGAGGTCACAGCAGCTTAACAAGACGGTTTTAATGCCCCTTGGATGAGACGTGGAGGTCACAGTAGCTTAACAAGACGGATTTAATATGCCTTGGAAAAGCTGTGGAGGTTACAGTGGAATAAAAAGACTATATGAATACCCTGTGGAAGAAAGATGGAGGTCACAGTATCTTAACAAGACGGTTTCAATGCCTCTTCGAAGAGTGGTGGAGGTCGGAGTGGAAAAAAAAACCAATATCATTGCACCGTGAAAGACACATGGAGGTCACAGTAGCTTAACAGGACGGTATTATTGCCCCTTGGAAGAGTGGTGGAGGTTGCAGTGGAATAAAAAAACAATATCATTGCCCGTAGAAGAGACGTGGAGGTCACAGTAGCTTAACTAGACAGTTTTAATGCCCCTTCAAAGAGTGGGGGAGGTCGCAATGGAATGAAAAGACAATATCAATGTGCCATGGAAGAGACGTGATGGTTACAGTAGTTTAACAAGATGGTTTTATTATCCCTTGGAAAAGTGGTGGAGGTCGCAGTGGAATAAAAAGACAATATCAATGCCCCGTGGAAGAGACGTGGAGGTGAGAGTAACTTAACAAGACGGTTTTAATGCCTCTTGGTAGGGTGGTGAAGGTCGCAGTGGAATAAAAAGACAATGCCCAGTGGCAAGACAGTTTTAATGCCCTTTGTAAGAGCTTTGGAGTTCAGAGTGGTTTAACAAGACGGTTGTTATAACCTTTGGAAGAGACATGGAGGTGACAGTAGCTAAACAAGATGGTTTTAATGCCCCTTGGGAGAGTGGAGTAGTTTACAGTGGAATTAAAAGAAAATATCAATGCACCGTAGATTAACAAGATGGTTTTTATACCCCTTGGAAGAGTGGTGGAGGTCGTAGTGGAATAAAGAGAAAATATCAATGCCCCTTGGAAGAGTGGTGGAGGTCGGAGTGGATTAAAAAGACAATATCAATGCCCCGTGGAAGAGACTTGGAGGTCACAGTAGTCTTAACAAGATGGTTTTAATACGCCATGGAAGAGACGTGGAGGTCACAGTAGCTTATCAAGATGGTTTTAATGCCTCTTCGAAATGTGGTGGAGATCACAGTGGAATAAAAAGACAATATCAATGCACCGTGGAAGAAAAGTGGAGTTCACAGTAGCTTAACAAGATGGTTTTATTGTCCTAGGAAGAGTGGTGGAGGTCGCAGTTTAATAAAAAGACAATATCAATGCCCCGTGGAAGAGACGTGGAGGTCACAGTAGCTTAACAAGACAGTTTTAATGCCCCTTGGTAGAGTGGTGAAGGTCGCAGTGGAATAAAAAGACAATATCAATGCACCTTGGAAGAGTGGGGTGGTCGCAGTGGATTAAAAAGACAATATCAATGCCCCGTGGAAGAGACGTCAAGGTCACAGTAGTCTAACCAAGACGCTTTTAATGACCAATGGAAGAGTGGTGGAGGTCACAGTGGAATAAAAAGACAATTTCAATACCCTTTGGATCAGACGTGGAGGTCACAGTAGCTTAACAAGATGGTTTAATGCCCCTTGGAAGAGTGGTGGAGGTCGCAGTGGAATAAAAAGACAATATCAATTGTAACGGGTCTGGGAGGTGGAACCTCTGAGCTACTATACAAAGGGGCAAGTCTTGTAAGGAAGCGGGTGGCTCCCAGGGAAAGTGGGCAGGCAGTCACGTCAAGTGACAGGGACAGTCTCTGGGTAGAAGGGCAGGAGGTCACGGAGAGTGACGAGAACAGTCTCTTGACAGGCGGGTGGTCACGGCAAGTGACAGCAGGATAAGAGTCTCTAGGCAGGCAGGGGGTCACGGCAAGTGACGGCAGAGCCTCCAGGAAGGCGAGCAGGCAGGTAGCAGGTGAGCGCTCCCAGGTGAGCGGACAAGAGTCTCTGGACAGGCAGGTGGTCAGAGCAAGTGACGGCAAAGCCTCCAGGTAGGCTAGCAGGCAGGTAGCAGGTGAGCGCTCCCAGGTGAGCGGGCAAGAGTCTCTGGATAGGCAGGTGGTCACATCAAGTGACGGCTAAGCCTCCAGGTAGGCTAGCATGCGGGTAGCAGGTGAGCGCTTCCAGGTAAGCGGGTAAGAGTCTCACGGCTGGCTGGCAGGTGGTCACGGCAAGTGACGGCATAGCCTCCAGGTAGGCTAGCAGGCAGGCAGCAGGTGAGCGCTCCCAGGTGAGCGGGTAAGAGTCTCACGGCTGGCTGGCAGGTGGTCACGGCAAGTGACGGCAGAGCCTCCAGGTAGGCTAGCAGGCAGGTAGCAGGAGAGCGCTCCCAGGTGAGCAGGCAGACTGATCCATAGACAGACTGGCAGGTGCTGATAGGCAGACTGTCAGACCACAGGAATGCAAGCAGATAGACAGGTATCAGGCAGGTGTCAAGCAGGAATCTGGCAGGTAACTGGCAGGTATCTGGTAACGGGACCTGAGGGCTGAAGCAGAGTTGACAGGCTTTGCAACAACACTGCTCGGGCACCTCCATTTTGGAGGAGGCGCCTTATATATGGTGAGGTCCTCCGGCCGTTGGTCGGGGACTCCTTAGGACGGCGCGCGCGGCCCCTTTAAGAGGAGGGGAGCGCACGCGCTCCCTAAGCGCAGTAGCCGGGAAGCAGCGGGCGCTGCCAGCAGAGTGGGAGGAAGACGCTGGGCACAGAGCGGAGAGGTGAGGGGAACGGCGTCCCTGCCTAGCAGGAGGCAGGGACGCCGACGCTACATCAATGCCCCGTGGAGGAGACATGGAGGTCACAGTAGCTTAACAAGACGAACTTTATGCCCCTTGGAAAAGTGATGGAGGTCGCAGTGGAATAAAAAGACAACATCAATGCATCGTGGAAGAGATGTGGAGGTCACAGTAGGTTAACAAGATGGTTTTAATGCCCGTTGGAAGAGCTATGGAGTTCAGAATGGTTTAACAAGACGGCTTTAGTACCCATTGCAAGAGACGTGGAGGTCACAGTAGCATAGCAAGATGGTTTTAATACCCATTGGTAGAGTGCTGGAAGTTACAGTAGAATAAATAGACAATATCAATGCCCCTTGGAAGAGTGCTGGAGGTCGCAGTGGAATAAAAAGTCAATATCAATGCCCCGTGGAGGAGACGTGAAGGTAACTGTAGTTAACAAGACAGTTTTATTGCCCCTTGGAAGAGTGGTGGAGGTCGCAGTGGAATAAAAAGACAATATCAATGCCCCGTAGAAAAGACGTGGTAGTCACAGTAGCTTAACAAGATGGTTTTAATGCCACTTGGAAAAGCTGTGGAGTTCAGAGAGGTTTTGCAAGACGCTTTTAATGCCAGTTGGAAGAGACGTGGACAACACTGTAGCTTTACCAGACGGTATTATTATTGCCCCTTGGAAAAGTGGTGGAGGTTACAGTGGAATAAAAAGACAATATAAATACCCCGTGGAAGAGATGTGGAGGTCACAGTAGCTCAACAATAAGGTTTTAATGCCCCTTGGAAAAGTGGTGGAGGTCGCAGTGGAATAAAAGGACAATTTCAATTCCCCTTGGAACAGTGGTGGAGGTCGCAGTGGAATAAAAAGACAATTTCAATACCCCGTGGAACAGACGTTGAGGTCACAGTAGTTTAACAAGACGGTTTTAAAGCCCCTTGGAAGAGTGATGGAGGTCGCAGTGGACTAAAAAGACAATATCAATGCCCCGTGGAAGAGACGTGGAGGTCACAGTAGATTAACAAGACGATTTTAATGACCCTTGTAAGAGTGGTGATGGTCCCAGTGGAATAAAAAGACAATATCAATGCCCCATGGAAGAGACGTGGAGGTCACAGTAGCTTAACAAGACGGTTTTAATGCCCCTTGGAAGAGCTGGGGAGTTCAGAGGGGTTTAACAAAACGGTTTTAATGCCCCTTGGAATAGACCTGGAGGTCACAGTAGCATAACAAGATGGTTTTAATACCCATTGGAAGAGTGGTGGAAGTTACAATGGAATAAAAAGACAATATCAATATCCTGTGGCAGTTACTGTTAGATGTCAGTCTGGTGCTGGGTTCGGAATGGGTCCAGGACCTTCTTTGGTCTCCCATTTCAGTCCAGCTGGGGCTGATGCTGCTCAGCATCACCATCAGCCCCAACGCCTAGCTGGCCCGCGAGCACTGTTTGTGTTCCAGGTAGTTGTGCCTTGCAATGTTAACCCTGGGTTGCAGAGGGAGACAGGGCTTGTGGAATCTAAGTCCAGGATTTGCCGCACTGAGCATGTCCGTGATCTGGCGGATCATGATTGGTGGGTTGGCACCCACCTGACCCGGTGACCTGGCACCGCCTGATTGGTCACGTGTGTCGTCACCAATGGTGCGACAGTGGGGCAGGGCTTAATCTTTAAAAGGCCCGCCCACAAACATGGCGGCGCGCTCAGATCATTTGAGCTAGCTGTGTGTGGTGTGCACGCTGACTCCGGGCTCAAAGAGCCATAGTTTCCGCTAGGCAGGTTTAGCTCCATAGAGGCAGGTTAGCTTCAAAGAGGCAGGTAGCTTCGCTTCGCTGACTGGCTCTAACCAGGGGGTTCGCCCTTACACCCCGAGCCGCCTGTGAATTAAATAGAGCGGGTCTGCTCAGTCCGGTGGCATGCCGGCTGAGTGCTCGAGTACCCGGCGGGAATCACCCGCACGCTAGCGCCGTCTCCCTGCGGTTCTTGGAGATTGTGCGTACCGTCTTACCCTTCCGTGTGCGTTAACACGAAGGGCTAAGATATTTGTTAGGTGCGTCGCCGCTATACCCTGTCCGGTGTGTAGTTAACACGGAGGGGTTATCTTTAAGTTGGTTACTTTACTTTCCACCCAGAAAGTGCTCGGCAGCAGTCCTCTTGGCTGCATCGCGGACCCCGGGGTCAGTTGCGTTCCATTTAATAAAGTTGTCTGCAACAGCTCCCCCTAATAGTATCTGAGTGCCAGGGTCTTGCCGAACATGGCCGACAACCAGCAGCTGCAGCGTTATATACAGCAACTGGAGACCAGACTCAGGTCTCTGGAACTGGCGGTCCCGGTTGCTGATACCACTGCAGTAGCTACCCAGGCGACTTCTCTAGCAGCCAACATGATAAACTCGGCTGCCACCACTGCAAGTGCCCCATTACCCCGGTTTGCTCTCCCGGAAAAATTTTCTGGGGATAGTAAACTCTGTAGGGGTTTTATAAATGTATGCTCCGTTCACTTGGAGATGATGGAGACACGGTTCCCCTCCGAAAGAGCCAAAGTGTGATATATCATCTCATTGCTGTCTCACAGGGCTCTGGAGTGGGCTACTCCTCTATGGGAGCGTAATGACCCAGTGGTAGTAAATACGGGTCTCTTCCTTAAGACCCTAAAAATTGTTTTCCTGGGCCCTCAGGTCATTCATGATACGGCTCTTAAGCTCCTTGCTTTGGTCCAGGGTTCGGCCACCGCCAGTCACTATGCTGTCCAGTTCAGAACCTTGGCGGCTGAACTGGATTGGTCTGAGCGGTCGCTTATCCCAGTGTTCTGGAAGGGTCTGGCTGGGCATATTAAAGATGCTTAATCTACCAGAGAGATTCCAACCTCCCTGGAGGAGTTAATATCTCTCGCTGACCGTATAGACTTACGTCATGCAGAACACAGGTTAGAGCTAGAGGTTGGCAGTCCCCAGTACCTGTTGGCACCAGGCGTCTTTAGACCCAAACCCAAGACACCCGACCCGGAGCCTAAGGTTACGGGTGTACCCCGGTCTAAGTCTAGTTCCTCTCGTTCCCATTCTGCACCTCTCTCAGAGCACCCCGTAAATAAGGGCTCCAAGCAGCCGGTAAAACGAGTAGGGCTTACCACCACTGGTGGGGGTACATTAAATTCTCGGTTCTCTTCCTCCAAGCTATCATATAAGGTGATCTTGTCCTTCGGTAGATCTGCAGTTGCTGCCAATGCGTGGGTGGACTCTGGTGCTGAGGGCAATTTTTTATCATCTACATTTGCCCAGAGACATGTCATCTCTACTGAGCCAATGGGTCACTCCTGGATATGCAAATCACTCATCGGTCGATCCCTCTCACCATGTCATTCCCTAAGGGCCACCGGGAGTTTCCGCTAGGCAGGTTTAGCTCCATAGAGGCAGGTTAGCTTCATAGAGGCAGGAAGCTTCGCTTCACTGACTGGCTCTAACCAGGGGGTTCGCCTTTACACCCCGGGCCGCCTGTGAATTAAATAGAGCGGGTTTGCTCAGTCCGGTGGCACGCCGGCTGAGTGCTCGAGTACCCGGCGGGAATCACCCGCACGCTAGCGCCGTATCCTATAGCATAGCACCTGTACCGAAGACAGGGCTACTGCTCATAGTCCGGTCACACGTCTCCCTGCGGTTCTTGGAGATTGTGTGAACCGCTTTAGCGCCAATCCCCATAGCGTAGCGCCTGTATCAAAGACAGGGATACTGCTGTTCCCACAGACGCACGTCTCCCTGCGGTTCTTGGAGATTGTGCGTACCGTCTTACCTTTCCGTGTGCGTTAACACGAAGAGCTAAGATATTTGTTAGGTGCGTTGCCGGTCACTCTCTCCTCCGTGCATTAAACGGAGATAGAGCATACCGCTATACCCTGTCCGGTGTGTAGTTAACACGGAGGGGTTATCTTTAAGTTTGTTACTTTACTTTCCACCCGGAAAGTGTTCGGCAGCAGTCCTCTTGGCTGCATCGCGGATCCCGGAGTCGGTTGCGTTCCATTTAATAAAGTTGTCTGCAACCGCCCTCCTAACAGGTTACAGTAGCTTAACAAGACGGTTTTAATGCCCCTTGGAAGAATGGTGGAGGTCGCAGTGGAATAAAAATACAATATCAATGCCCCTTGGAAGAGTGGTGGAGGTCGCAGTGGAATGAAAATACAATATCATTACCCCGTGGAAAAGACGTGGAGGTCACAGTAGCTTTTCAATACCCTTTTAATGCCCCTTGGAAGAGTGGTGGCGGTTGCAGTGGAATAAAAAGACAATATAAATGCCCCGTGGTAGAGACGCAGAGGTCACAGTAGCTTTACAAGACAATTTTAAGGCCCCTTGGAAGATCTGTGGAGTTCAGAGCGGTTTAACAAGACGGTTTTAAAGCCCCTTGGTAGAGAGATGGAGGTCACAATTGCTTAACAAGACGGGTTTAATGCCCCTTGGAAGAGTGGTGGAGGTCACAGTGGATTAAAAAGACAATATCAATGCCCCGTGAAGGAGACATGGAGGTCACAGTAGCTCAACTAGACAGTTTTAATGCCCCTTGGAAGAGTGGTGGAGGTCACAGTGGAATAAAAAGACAATACCAATGCCCCTTGGAAAAGACGTGGAGGTCACAGTAGCTTAACAAGACGGTTTTAATGCCCATTGGAAGACCTGTGGAGTTAAGAGTGGTTTAACAAGACGGTTGTAATGCCCCTTGGAAGAGACGTGGAAATCACAGTTGCTAAACAAGACGGTTTTAATGCCCCTTGGAGTAGTGGTGGAGGTCGCAGTGGAATAAAAAGACAAAATCAATGCCCCTTGGAAGAGTGGTGGAGGTTGCAGTGGAATAAATATCAATGCACCGTGGAATAGACATGGAGGTCACAGTAGCTTAACAAGATGGTTTTAATGCACCTTGGAAAAGTGGTGTAGGTTGAAGTGGAATAAAAAGACAATATCATTGCCCCATGGAAGAGACGTGTAGGTGACAGTAGCTTAACAAACGGTTTTAATGACACTTGGAAGAGTGGTGGAGGTCGCAGTGGAATAAAAAGACAATATCAATGCCCCTTGGAAGAGTGGTGGAGGTCGCAGTGGAATAAAAAGACATTATCACTACCCCGTGGAAGAGACGAGGAGGTCAGAGTAGCTTAACAAGACAGTTTTAATGCCTCTTCTAAGAGTTGTGGAGGTCGCAGTGGTATAAAAAGACAATATCAATGCCCCTTGGAAGAGTGGTGGAGGTCGCAGAGGAATAAAAAGACAATATCAATGCCCCGTGGAAGAGACGTGGAGGTCACAGTAGCTTAACAAGACGGTTTTAATGCCCCTTGGAAGAGTGGTGGAGGTTACAGTGGAATAGAAAGACAATATCAATGCCCCGTGGAAGAGACGTGGAGATCATAGTAGCTTAACAAGACGGTTTTAATGTCCCTTGGAAGAGTGGTGGCAGTCGCAGTGGAATATAAAGACAATATAAATGCCCCGTGTAAGAGACGCGGAGGTCACAGTAGCTTTACAAGACAATTTTAATGCCAATTGGAAGATCTATGAAGGTCAGAGCGGTTTATCTTGACGGTTTTAAAGCCCCTTGATATACAGGTGGAGGTCACAGTAGCTTAACAAGACGGGTTTAATGCCCTTAGAAGAGTGGTGGAGGTTACAGTGGAATAAAAAGACAATATCAATGCCCCGTGAAGGAGACGTGGAAATCACAGTAGCTTAATTAGAACGTTTTAATGCCCCTTGGAAGAGTGGTGGAGGTCGTAGTGGAATAAAAAGACAATATCAATGCCCTGTGGAAGAGACTTGGAGGTCACAGTAGCTTAACAAGATGGTTTTATTGCCCCTTCTAAGAGTTGTGGAGGTTGCAGTGGTATAAAAAGACAATATCAATGCCCCTTGGAAGAGTGGTGGAGGTCGCAGTGGAATAAAATGACAATATCAATGCCCCTTGGAAGAGTGGTGGAGGTTACAGTGGAATAAAAAGTCAATATCAATGCCCCGTGGAAGAGGCGTGGAGATCACAGTAGCTTAACAAGACGGTTTTAATGATGCTTGGAAGTGTGGTGGAGTTCGCAGTGGAATAAAAAGACAATATCAATGCCTTTTCTAAGAGTGGTGTAGGTCGCAGTGGATTAAAAAGACAATATCAATGCCCCGTGGAGGTCACAGTAGCTTAACATGACGGTTTCAATGCACCTTGGAGAAGATGTGGAGATCCCAGTAGCTAAACAAAACAGTTTTAATGCCCCTTGGAAGAGTGGTGGAGGTCGCAGTGTAATAAAAAGACATTATGAATACCCCTTGGAAGAGAGATGGAGGTTGCAGTGGAATAAAAAGACAATATCAATGCCCCTTGGAAGAGTGGTGGAGGTCGCAGTGGAATAAAAAGACAATATCAATGGGCCATGGAAAAGACTTGGAAGTCTCAGTAGCTTAACAAGACGGCTTTAACGCCCCTTGGAAAAGTGGTGTAGGTCACAGTGGAATAAAAAGATAATATCAATGCCACGTGGAAGAGACGTGGAGGTCACAGTAGCTTAAATAGATGGTTTTAATGCCCATTAGAAGAGCTGTGGAGTTCAGACTGGTTTAAAAAGACAGTTTTAATGCCCCTTGGAAGAGACGTGGAGGTCACAGTAGCTTAACAAAGCTGTTTTAATGCCCCTTGGAAGAGTGGTGGAGGTTACAGTGGAATAAAAAGACAATATCAATGCCCCGTGGAAGAGATGTGGAGGTCACAGTAGCTTAACAAGACGGTTTTAATGCCCCTTGTAAGTATGATCGTGGTCGCAGTGGTATAAAAATACAATGTCAATGCCCCTTGGAAGAGTGGTGGAGTTCGCAGTGGAATAAAAAGACAATATTAATTCCCCGTGGAAGAGACGTGGAGGTCAAAGTAGCATAACAAGAAGGTTTTAATGCCCCTTGGAAGAGTGGTGGAGGTCGCAGTGGAAGAAAAACGCAATATCAATGCCCCGTGGAAGAGATGTGGAGGTCACAGTAGCTTAACAAGATGGTTTTATTGCCCCTTGGAAGAATGGTGGAGTTCACAGTGGAATAAAAAACAATATCAATGGCACGAGGAACAGACGTGGAGGTCACAGTAGGTTAACAAGATGATTTTAATGCCCCTTGGAAGAGTGGTGGAGGTTACAGTGGAATAAAAAGACAATATCAAGGTCACGTGGAAAAGACGTGGAGATCACAGTAGCTTAACAAGATGGTTTTAATGCCCCTTGGAAGAGTGGTGAAATAAAAAGACAACATCAGTGCCCCGTGGAAGAGATGTGGAGGTCACAGTAGCTTAACAAGATGGTTTTAATGCCCCTTGTAAGTATGATCGTGGTCGCAGTGGTATAAAAAGACAATGTTAATGCCCCTTGGAAGAGTAGTGCAGGTCGCAGTGGAATAAAAAGACAATATCTATGCCCCGTGCAAGAGACGTGGAGGTCACAGTAGCTTATCAAGAAGGTTTTAATGCCCCTTGGAAGAGTGGTGGAGGTCGCAGTGGAAGAAAAAGACAATATCAATGCCCCGTGGAAGAGATGTAGAGGTCACAGTAGCTTAACAAGACGGTTTTATTGCCCCTTGGAAGAATGGTGGAGTTCGCAGTGGAATAAACAAACAATATCAATTGCCCATGGAACAGACGTGGAGGTCACAGTATCTTAACAAGATGGTTTTAATGCCCCTTGGAAGAGCTGTGGAGTTCAGAGTGGTTTAACAAGACAGTGTTAATGCCCCTTGGAGAAGACGTGGTGTTCCCAGTAGCTAAACAAGATGGTTTTAATTTCCCTTGGAAGAGTGGTGGAGGTCACAATGGAATAAAAAGACAATATCAATGCCCCTTGCAAGAGTGGTGGAGGTTACAGTGGAATAAAAATACAATATCAATGCCCCGTGGAAGAGACGTGGAGATCAAAGTAGATTAATAATACGGTTTTAATGCTCCTTGGAAGAGTGGTGGAGTTCGCAGAGGAATAAAAAGACAATATCAATGCCTTTTGGAAGAGTAGTGGAGGTCGCAGTGGAATAAAAAGACAATATCAATGCCCCGTGTAGGCCACAGTAGCTTAACAAGACGGTTTTAATGCCCCTGGGTAGAGTGGTGGAGGTCTCAGTGGAATAAAAAGACAATAAAATTGCCCCTTGGAAGAGACGTGGAGGTCACAGTAGCTTAACAAGATGGTTTTAATGACCATTGGAAGACCTGTGGAGTTAAGAGTGGTTTAACAAGACGGTTTTAATTCCCCTTGGAAGAGACGTGGAAATCACAGTAGCTAAACAAGACGGTTTTAATGCTCCTTGAAGTAGTGGTGGAGGTCGCAGTGGAATAAAAAGACAAAATCAATGCCCCTTGGAAGAGTGTTGGAGGTTGCAGTGGAATAAAAAGACAATATGAATGCCCCTTGGAAGAGTGATGGAGGTTGCAGTGGAATAAAAAGACAATATCATTGCCCCGTGGAAGAGTCGTGGAGGTGACAGTAGCTTAACAAGACGGTTTTAATGACCCTTGGAAGATTGGTGGAGGTCGCAGTAATATAAAAAGACAATATCAATGCCCCTTGGAAGAGTGGTGGAGGTCGCAGTGGAATAAAAATACAATATCATTACCCCGTGGAAGAGACGAGGAAGTCAGAGAAGCTTAACAAGCCACTTTTAATGTCCCTTGGAAGAGTAGTGGCGGTCGCAGTGGAATAAAAAGACAATATAAATGCCCTGTGAAAGAGACGCGGAGGTCACAGTAGCTTTACAAGACGATATTAATGCCACTTGGAAGATCTGTGGAGGTCAGAGCGGTTTAACTAGACGTTTTTAATGCCCCTTGATATAGAGGTGGAGGTCACAGTAGTTTAACAAGATGGTTTTAATGCCCCTTGGAAGAGCTGTGGAGTTCAGAGTGGTTTAACAAGACGGTTGTAATGCCCCTTGGAAGAGACGTGGAGGTCACAGAAGCTTAACAAGACGGTTTTAATGTCCCTTGGAAAAGTGGTGGAGGTCACAGTGGAATAAAAAGGCAATATCAATGCCCCTTGGAAGAGTGGTGGAGGTCGCAGTGGAATAAAAAGACAATATCAATGCCCCGTGGAAGAGACGTGGAGGTCACAGTAGCTTAACAAGACGGTTTTAATGCCCCTTGGAAGAGTGGTGGAGGTTACAGTGGAATAGAAAGACAATATCAATGCCCCGTGGAAGAGACGTGGAAATCATAGTAGCTTAACAAGACGGTTTTAATGCCCCTTGGAAGAGCTGTGGAGTTCAGAGTGGTTTAACAAGACAGTTTTAATGACCCTTGGAGTAGACGTGGAGATACCAGAAGCTAAACAAGACGGTTTTAATGCCCCTTGGTAGAGACATGGAGGTCACAGTAACATACATAGTTTTTAAGGTTGAAGGAAGACTAAGTACATCTAGTTCAACCCAGTAGTTTAACAAGATGGTTTTAATGCCCCTTGGAAGAGCTGTGGAGTTCAGAGTGGTTTAACAAGACGGCTTTAATGCCCCTTGGAAAAGTGGTGGAGGTCGCAGTGGAATAAAAAGACAATATCAATGCCCCTTGGAAGAGTGGTGGAGGTTACATTGGAATAAAAAGACAATATCAATGCCCTGTGGTAGAGGCGTGGAGATCACAGTAGCTTAACAAGACGGATTTAATGCTCCTTGGAAGTGTGGTGGAGTTCGCAGTAGAATAAAAAGACAATATCAATGCCTTTTGTAAGAGTGATGGAAGTCGCAGTGGATTAAAAAGACAATATCAATGCCCCGTGGAGGTCACAGCAGCTTAACATGACGATTTCAATGCCCCTTGGAGAAGACGTGGAGATCCCAGTAGCTAAACAAAACGGTTTTAATGCCCCTTGGAAGAGTGGTGGAGGTTGCAGTGGAATAAAAAGACAATATGAATGCCCCTTGAAAGAGTGATGGAGGTTGCAGTGGAATAAAAAGACAATATCTATGCCCCTTGGAAGAGTGGTGGAGGTCGCAGTGGAATAAAAAGACAATATCAATGCCCCGTGGAAAAGATGTGGAGGTCACAGTAGCTTAACAAGACGGTTTTAACGCCCCTTGGAAAAGTGGTGTAGGTCACAGTGGAAAAAAAAGACAGTATCAATGCCCCGTGGAAGAGACGTGGAGGTCACAGTAGCTTAACAAGAAGGTTTTAATGCCTCTTGGAAGAATGGTGGAGGTCGCAGTGGAATAAAAAAACAATATCAATTGCCCGTGGAACAGACGTGGAGGTCAAAGTATTTTAACAAGATGGTTTTAATGCTCCTTGGAAGAGTGGTGGAGGTTACAGTGGAATAAAAAGACAATATCAATGTAACGTGGAAGAGACGTGGAGATCACAGTAGCTTAACAAGATGGTTTTAATGCTCCTTGGAAGAGCTGTGGAGTTCAGAGTGGTTTAACAAGACAGTTTTAATGCCCCTTGGAGAAGATGTGGTGTTTCCAGTAGCCAAACAAGATGGTTTTAATTTCCCTTGGAAGAGTGGTGGAGTTCGCAGTGGAATTAAAAGACAATATCAATGCCCCCTGGAAGAGTGGTGGAGGTTACAGTGGAATAAAATTACAATATTAATGCCCCGTGGAAGAGACGTGGAGATCAAAGTAGCTTAACAATACGGTTTTA
The DNA here is from genome assembly GCF_046119375.1 of Phyllobates terribilis. NCBI lineage: Eukaryota > Metazoa > Chordata > Amphibia > Anura > Dendrobatidae > Phyllobates > Phyllobates terribilis. The sequence continues at coordinate 1,798,459 of NW_027363079.1, forward strand.
ATGCTCCTTGGAAGAGTGGTGGAGTTCGCAGAGGAATAAAAAGACAATATCAATGCCTTTTGGAAGAGTGGTGGAGGTCGCAGTGGAATAAAAAGACAATATCAATGCCCCGTGTAGGTCACATTAGTTTAACAAGACGGTTTTAACGCCCCTTGTCAGAGTGGTGGAGGTCGCAGTGAATAAAAAGACAATAGCAATGCCCCATGGAAGAGACGTTGAGGTCACAGTAGCTTAAGAAGACGGTTTTAATGCCCCTTGGAAGAGCTATGGAGTTCAGAGTGGTTTAACAAGACGGTTTTAATGCCACTTTGAGAAGACGTGGAGATCCCAGTAGCTAAGCAAAACGGTTTAAATGCCCCTTGGAAGAGTGGTGGAGTTCGCAGTGGAATAAAAAGACAATACCAATGCCCCTTGGAAGAGTGGTGGAGGTCACAGTGGAATAAAAATATAATATCAATGCCCTTTGGAAGGGTCTTGGAGGTCGCAGTGGAATAAAAAGACGATATCAATGCCCCGTGGAAGAGACGTGGAGATCCCAGTAGCTAAACAAAACGTTTTTAACGCCCCTTGGAAGAGTGGAGGAGTTAGCAGAGGAATAAAAAGACAATATCAATGCCCCTTGGAAGGGTCTTGAAGGTCGCAGTGGAATAAAAAGACGATATCAATGCCCCGTGGAAGAGACGTGGAGGTCACAGTAGCTTAACAAGAAGGTTTTAATGCCCCTTGGAAGAGTGGTGGAGGTCGCAGTGGAATAAAAAGACAATATCAATGCCCCGTGGAAGAGATGTGGAGGTCACAGTAGCTTAACAAGATGGTTTTATTGCCCCTTGGAAGAGTGGTGGAGGTCGCAGTGGAATAAAAAGACAATATCAATGCCACATGCAAGAGACGTGGATATCACAGTACTTAACAAGACGGTTTTAATGCCCCTTGGAAGAGCTGTGGAGTTCAGAGTGGTTTAACAAGACAGGTTTAATGCCCCATGGAGAAGACGTGGAGATCCCATTAGCTAAACAAGACGGTTTTAATGCCCATTGGAAGAGTGGTGGAGGACGCTGTGGAATAAAAAGACAATATCAATGCCCCCTGGAAGAGTGGTGGAGGTTACAGTGGAATAAAAAGATAATATCAATGCCTTTTGGAAGAGTGGTGCAGGTCGCAGTGGAATAAAAAGACAATATCAATTCCCCTTGTAGGTCACAGTAGCTTAACACTACGGTTTTAACGCCCCTTGGAAGAGTGGTGGAGGTCGCAGTGGAATAAAAAGACAATAGTAATGCCCCGGGGAAGAGACCTTGAGGTCACAGTAGCTTAACAAGACGGTTTAATGCCCCTCGGAAGAGCTGTGGAGTTCAGAGTGGTTTAACAAGACGGTTTTAATGCCCCTTGGAGAAGACGTGGAGATCCCAGTAGCTAAACAAAATGATTTTAATGCCCCTTGGAACAGTGGTGGAGGTCGCAGTGGAATAAAAAGACAATATCAATGCCCCGTGGAAGAGACGTGGAGGTCTCAGTAGCTTAACAAAACGGTTTTAACTCCCCTTGGAAGCGTGGTGGAGGTCTCAGTGAAATAAAAAGACAATATCAATGCCCCGTGGAAGAGACATGGAGGTCACAGTAGTTTAACAAGACCGTTTTAATGCCCCTTGGAAAAGCTGTGGAGTTCAGAGTGGTTTAAGAAGACTGTTTTAATGCCCCTTGGAAGAGACGTGGAGGTCACAGTAGTTTAACAAGAGGGTATAATGCCTCTTGGAAAAGTGGTGGTTGTTACAGTGGAATAAAAAGACAATATCAATGCCCAATGTAAGAGACATAGAGGTCACAGTAGCTTAACAAGATGGTTTTAATGCCCCTTGGAAGAGTGGTGGAGTACGCAGTGGAATAAAAAGACAATATCAATGCCTTTTGGTAGAGTGGTGGAGGTCGCAGTGGAATAAAAAGACAATATCAATGCCCCGTGGAGGTCACAGTAGCTTAACAAGACTGTTTTAACTCCCCTTGGAAGAGTGGTGGAGGTCGCAGTGGAATAAAAAGACAATAGCAATGCCCCGTGGAAGAGATGTTGAGGTCAAAGTAGCTTAACAAGACAGTTTTAATGCCCCTTGGAAGAGCTGTGGAGTTCAGAGTGGTTAAACAAGACGTAGCTTAACAAGACAGTTTTAATGCCCCTTGGAAGAGCTGTGGAGTTTAGAGTGGTTAAACAAGACGGTTTTAATGCCCCTTGTAGAAGACGTGCAGATCCCAGTAGCTAAGCAAAATGGTTTTAATGCCCCTTGGAAGAGTGGTGGAGGTCGCAGTGGAATAAAAAGACAATATCAATGCCCCTTGGAAGAGTGGTGGAGGTCGCAGTGGAATAAAAAGACAATATCAATGCCCCGTGGAAGATACGTGGAGGTCACAGTAGCTTAACAAGACGGTTTTAATGCCCATTGGAAGAGCTGTGGAGTTCAGAGTGGTTTAACAAGACAGTTTTAATGTCCCTTGGAAGAGACGTGGAGGTCACAGTAGCTTAACAAGACGGTTTTAATGCCCTTTGGAAAAGTGGTGGAGGTTACAGTGGAATAAAAAGACAATATCAATGCACCATGGAAGAGACGTGGAGGTCACAGTAGCTTAACAAAACGGTTTTAACGCCCCTTGGAAGAGTGGTGAAGGTCGCAGTGGAATAAAAAAACAATATCAATGCCCCGTGGAAGATACGTGGATGTCACAGTAGTTTAGCAAGGCGGTTTTAATGCCCCTTGGGAGAGCTGTTGAGTTCAGAGTGGTTTAACAAGACAGTTTTAATGCCCCTTGGAAGAGACGTGGAGGTCACAGTAACTTAACAAGACGGTTTTAATGCCCTTTGCAAATGTGGTGGAGGTTACAGTGGAGTAAGAAGACAATATTAATGCCCCATGGAAGAGATGTGGAGGTCACAGTAGCTTAGCAAGATGGTTTTAATGCCCCTTGGAAGAGTGGTGGAGCTAACAAGAGCCCTACAGTACAGCATCTTAAAAATATTATTTCCATTATTGGGGAATGGGTCTCCCACAGTCTTTGCTTATGCCTTAAAAGCAAAAGCTGACAAAAATAAGGATGGAAGAACTTTCAATAATGGCAACACAGACCATGGTCACCCTGGTGGTATAGTGGTATAGGCTGAGGATAAGGAGAAGAACATAAAACTGCCGAAATGAAGAAGCGTATACCCATGTGTGGGTGTGAAGCGGTGCATGTGAATACACCTCCCGAAATAACACAGTAGATTTGACTTTGTTACTCTGCTGTCATTTGGTGGTGATGAGAAGTCTGGCCTAATCCAGCCCTTGTTCATTTTTATAAGGGTCAGCTTGTCAGCATTGTCAGTTGACAAGCGAGTGCGCTTATCAGTTATAATTTCCCAGCAGCACTAAAAACATGCTCTGATAACATGCTAGCGGCAGGGCAGGCCATGACCTCCAAGGCGTACAGAGCGAGTACACTCCAAGTGTCCAGCTTGGATACCCAATAATTAAAAGGCACAGAGGAATCACGGAGGACGCTGGACGGTCGGCAAGGTACTCCCTCACCATCTTTTGAAACTTTCCACTCCTTGTGAGAGTACCCCGCGCCTCAGGGTCTGTCCGAAGGGAGGATCTGAGAAAACTGTCCCAGAACGTTGACAGTGTTCCCCTGCCTCTGCTGGATTGGAGTTTCATCTCTCTCGCACGTACGCCTTGGTTGGGCAACGAACTGTGACCTCTGCTGCTAGCGTGTTCAGATGGGAATTTTTTTTAACAGTTCTGCAGCAAGGGCCTTCTGGTACTGCCCCATTTTTGTAGGCCTCTCCACCTCAGGAATAAGAGAGTGAAAGTTCTCCATGTAGCGGGGGTCTAAAAGTGTCACCAACCAGTAATGACTGTCACCCAACATTTTGACAACGCAAGGGTCACAGTTAAGGCAGCGTAACATAAAGTCAGCCATGCGTGCTAGACTGGTAATGGGCAAGACTTACGTGTCCTCACCAAGATGACGACTGACCATGCTCTCCTCCTCCCCCTCCTCCTCCTCCTCCCTGTCCTCAGGCCACCCACGCTGAGCCGACGGTATGACAGTTGTACAGATACTACCGTCTACAGCGCATAATACAAGCTCCTGTTCTTCCTCCTCCTCATCCTCCTCTTCTCCCTCATTGTCCCCCAATGCACGTTGGGATGAGATGAGGCTGGGCTGTGTGTAAACGACCGCTACGGCTTCTTGATCCATCTCATCATACTCTGGCTTCAATGCCTCCTCTTTAATTCTCTGCAGAGAGCATTGCAAAAGACAGACAAGTGAAATGCTGACAGTAATGATGGCATCATTGCCACTCACCATCTTGGTGGACTCCTCAAAGTTTGTCAAGATGGTACATATGTCAGACATCCAGGTCCACTCCTGAGTCTTATGTGTGGAGTCTGACCTGATTATCGACGGCCTTGTTGCAGCTGGTACTCCACAACTGCTCACAAATCCTTTGCAACATGTGGAGGAGGAGAGGTCCAATGTGTGGGGACAACATACACCAGTCGGTGTGACGGAAGCTGCAAACACTGCTGCAACACAGCAAGGGCGGGGGAGGCTGTAGCTAACTTGCGAAAATGAGCTGACAGGCGGCTTACTTTGACTAGCAGATCTGGCAACTCGGGGAATGATTTAAGAAACCGCTGAACCACGAGGTTAAGCACATGAGCCAGGCATGGTACTTGTGTGATCTTGCCTCGCCTCAGAGCCGCCACCAGGTTATGGCCATTGTCACACACGACCATGCCTGGATGTAGGTTCAGCAGTCTCAGCCACAGATCTGCTTGCTCGTTCACAGATGTCCACAACTCACAAGCAGTGTGAGGTTTCTCACTTAAGCTTATGAGTAGTGTTGAGCCACCCCCTTAGTGTTCGGGTTCGGTTCGGTTCGTCGAACACCAGGATGTTCGAGGAACTGTTCGTCGAACTGTTCGTCGAACACCTTAGAACACCGTTAAAACCAATGGCAGGCAAACAAAAACACATAGGAACACATAGAAAACACCTTCAAAGGTGTCCAAAAGCTCACAAACTGCTCAGAAGACACTTTCTTTAAAAAAGCCGGCCGGCAATTCAGCAGCGACATACACCGGTACCCGACAATTTAGACATGAAGGAATAGAGCATCACACATAGATTAGATAGATAGAAACATGTCAGTCACATATATATGAAGTACAGTGACAGTGTTGCTTACTGTACTTGTCATTTAGTGTAAAGGATTTATTAAAAAATATAATAGTGTTTTCATGCACCGTCTCTTTAAAAAAGCCGGCCGGCAATTCAGCAGCGGTACCCGACAATTTAGAACATAAAGATAGAGCTTCACACATAGATTAGATAGATAGAAACATGTCAGTGGCATATATAATAAGTACAGTGACAGTGTTGCTTACTGTACTTGTCATTTACTGCAAAGGATTTATTAAAAAAAATAATAGTGTTTTCATGCACCGTCTCTTTAAAAAAGCCGGCCGGCAATTCAGCATCTGTACCCGACAATTTAGAATAGAAGGAATAGAGAATCACACATAGATTAGATAGATAGAAACATGTCAGCCACATATATATGAAGTACAGTGACAGTGTTGCTTACTGTAATTGTCATTTAGTGTAAAGGATTTATCAAAAAACATAATAGTGTTTTCATGCACCGTCTCTTTAAAAAAGCCGGCCGGCAATTCAGCATCTGCACCCGACAATTTATAACAGACAGAATAGAGCTTCAAACATAGATTAGATAGATAGAAACATGTCAGTCACATATATAATATACAGTGATAGTGTTGGTTACTGTACTTGTCATTTAGTATTAAAATAAAGGATTTATTATTAAAAAAAATTGGCGTGGGGTTCCCCATAATTTTAGTCTCTAGCGGAGGTTAAGCAGACAGCTGGGGCAGATGTTTGAAGCCTGGGAAGGGGGTAATACCCACAGAGCTTCCCAGGCTACTAATATCAGCCCCCAGCTGAATACCTAGCCTTTACTGGCTATTAAAATGGAGGACCCCCCCAAAAAAAATGACGTGGGGTCCCCCCTAATTTAATAGCTAGCAAAGGCTAGGCAGACAGCTGGGGGCTGATATTAATAGCTCAGGAAGGGTGCCATGAATATTGGCCCCCTCCCAGGCTAGAAACACCAGCCGTCAGCCGCCCCAGAAATGGCGCATCCATAGGATGCGCCAATTCTGGAACTTAGCCTCGCTCTTCCACGCTGCCCTGGTGCGGTGACAGGGGGTAATAGGGTTGGGGTTGATGTCAGCTTATAATGCCAGCTGACATCAAGCCCAGGTTAGTAATGGAGAGGCGTCTATAAGACACCCCCATTACTAACCCCATAGTCAAAGTTAAAAAAAAAACACAAACACCCAGAATAAAGTCCTTTAATTGAAATAAAGACACAATTCTTTATTGTTCTAAATTAAACCATACTTACCATCACGCCCATTCCAGCTGAAGCCAACGATCTCCTGCAATAAAAGAAAAATAATAAAGCAACCTCATCCTTACCTTTCCATGGTTCCCAGGACAGCTTCAGCTCTGCTACATCGAGATGACAGGCTGGACCTGCAGAACGCTGCCATCCAGCCTGTCATCCCGCAGACACTGAGAAGCGCAGGCATGCTTGCGCTCCTCAGTGTCTGACTGTGACGGCATCCAGATGAGCCGACAATGAACTCGGCTCACCTCATGTACGTCACTGACAGCGTGGGAAAATTCTCCTGCACTCAGCGCTTCAGCGTGAGAATTTTCCCACGCTGTCAGTGACGTGCATGAAGTGCGCCGAGTTCATTGGACATGACCTCGGCTCATCTGGATGCCGTCACAGCCAGACACTGAGTAGCGCAAGCAAGCCTGCGCTTCTCAGTGTCTGCGGGATGACAGGCTGGATGGCAGCGTTCTGCTGCGGTCCAGCCTGTCATCTCGATGTAGCAGAGCTGAAGCTGTCGTGGGAGCCATGGAAAGGTAAGGATGATGTTGCTTTATTATTTTACTTTTATTGCAGGAGATCATTGGCTTCAGCTGGAATGGGCGTGATGGTAAGTATGGTTTAATTTAGAACAATAAAGAATTGTGTGTTTATTTCAATTAAAGGACTTTTTTCTGGGTGTTGTGTTTTTTTTAAATACTTTACTAGAAATTCATGGTGGTCATGTCTAATATTGGCGTGACCCCATGAATTTCGGGCTTAGGGCCAGCTGATAATGCCAAGCTGGCCTTAACCCCTTTATTACCCAGTGAGCCACCGCACCAGGGCCCTGGATGAGTTGGGTACAGCGCCAGAAGATGGCGCTTCTATGAACGCGCCATTTTCCGGGGCGGCTGCGGACTGCAATTTGCAGCGGGTGGGGCCCAGAAAGCTTGGGCCTCCCTGCGCTGCAGATTCCAGCCCCCAGCTGCCTAGTTGTACCTGGCTGGACACAAAAATAGGGCGAAGCTCCACGTATTTTTTTTTTTAATTCATGAAATTCATGGAATAATTAAGAAAAAAAGGGCTTCCCTATATTGTTGTGTCCGGCTAGGTACAAATAGGCAGCTGGTGGTTGGGAGCAGCCCGTCCCTGCCTGCTGTACCTGGCTGGACACAAATATAAGGCGAAGCCCCACATCAATTTTTTTTTCATTATTTCATGAATTTCCTGAAATAATTTAAAAAAAATTGACGTGGGGCTTCGCCCTATATTTGTGTCCAGTCAGGTACAGCAGGCAGGAACGGGCTGCCCCCAACCACCAGCTGCCTATTTGTACCTGGCCAGACACAACAATATAGGGAAGCCCTTTTTTAAAAAAATTATTTCATGAAATAATTTAAAAAAAATTGACGTGGGGCTTCGCACTATATTTGTGTCCAGCCAGGTACAGCAGGCAGGGACGGGCTGCCCCCAACCACCAGCTGCCTATTTGTACCTGGTTGGACACAACAATATAGGGAAGCCCTTTTTTTCTTAATTATTCCATGAATTTCATGAAATAATTAAAAAAAAAAATGCGTGGGGCTTCGCCCTATTTTTGTGCCCAGCCAGGTACAACTAGGCAGCTGGGAGCTGGAATCCGCAGCGCAGGGAGGCCCAAGCTTTCTGGGCCCCACCCGCTGCAAATTGCAGTCCGCAGCCGCCCCAGAAAATGGCGCGTTCATAGAAGCGCCATCTTCTGGCGCTGTACCCAACTCATCCAGGGCCCTGGTGCGGTGGCTCACTGGGTAATAAAGGGGTTAAGGCCAGCTTGGCATTATCAGCTGGCCCTAAGCCTGAAATTCATGGGGTCACGCCAATATTAGACATGACCACCATGAATTTCTAGTAAAGAATTTAAAAAAACACAACACCCAGAATAAAGTCCTTTAATTGAAATAAAGACACAATTCTTTATTGTTCTAAATTAAACCATACTTACCATCACGCCCATTCCAGCTGAAGCCAACGATCTCCTGCAATAAAAGAAAAATAATAAAGCAACATCATCCTTACCTTTCCATGGTTCCCACGACAGCTTCAGCTCTGCTACATCGAGATGACAGGCTGGACCGCAGCAGAAAGCTGCCATCCAGCCTGTCATCCCGCAGACACTGAGAAGAGTACGCATGCTTGCGCTCCTCAGTGTCTCGCTGTGACGGCATAAAGATGAGACAAGTTCATGTCCAATGAACTCGGCGCACCTCATGCACGTCACTGACAGCGTGGGAGAATTCTCCTGCACTCAGCGCTACAGCGTGAGAATTCTCCCACGCTGTCAGTGACGTGCATGAGGTGAGCTCATTCATGTCCAATGAACTCAGCTGACCTCATGTACGTCACTGACAGCGTGGGAGAATTCTCACGCTGAAGTGCTGAGTGCAGGAGAATTTTCCCACGCTGTCAGTGACTTGCATGAGGGGCGCCGAGTTCATTGGACATGACCTCGGCTCATCTGGATGCCGTCACAGCCAGACACTGCAGAGCGCAAGCATGCCTGCGCTTCTCAGTGTCTGCGGGATGACAGGCTTGATGGCAGCTTTCTGCTGCGGTCCAGCCTGTTATCTCGATGTAGCAGAGCTGAAGCTGTCGTGGGAACCATGGAAAGGTAAGGATTATGTTGCTTTATTATTTTTCTTTTATTGCAGGAGATCGTTGGCTTCAGCTGGAATGGGTGTGATGGTAAGTAGGGTTTAATTTAGAACAATAAAGGAATGTGTCTTTATTTCAATTAAAGGACTTTATTCTGGGTGTTTGTGGGTTTTTTTTAACTTTCACTATGGGGTTAGTAATGGGGGTGTCTTATAGACGCCTCTCCATTACTAACCTGGGCTTTATGTCAGCTGGCATTATAAGCTGACATCAACCCCAACCCTATTACCCCACTGCCACCGCTACAGGGCAGTGGGAAGAGCGAGGCTAAGTGCCAGAATTGGCGCATCCTAAGGATGCGCCATTTCTGGGGCGGCTGACGGCTGGTGTTTCTAGCCTGGGAGGGGGCCAATATTCATGGAACCCTTCCTGGGCTATTAATATCAGCCCCCAGCTGTCTGCCTAGCCTTTGCTAGCTATTAAAATAGGGGGGACCCCACGTCATTTTTTTGGGGGGTCCCCATTTTAATAGCTAGTAAAGGCTAGGTATTCCGCTGGGGGCTGATATTAGTAGCCTGGGAAGCTGCCCCCAACCACCAGCAGCCTATTTGTACCTGGTTGGACACAACAATATAGGGAAGCCCTTTTTTTCTTAATTATTCCATGAATTTCATGAAATAATTTAAAAAAAAAATGCGTGGGGCTTCGCCCTATTTTTGTGCCCAGCCAGGTACAACTAGGCAGCTGGGAGCTGGAATCCGCAGCGCAGGGAGCTTTCTGGGCCCCACCCGCTGCAAATTGCAGTCCGCAGCCGCCCCAGAAAATGGCGCGTTCATAGAAGCGCCATCTTCTGGCGCTGTACCCAACTCATCCAGGGCCCTGGTGCGGTGGCTCACTGGGTAATAAAGGGGTTAAGGCCAGCTTGGCATTATCAGCTGGCCCTAAGCCCGAAATTCATGGGGTCACGCCAATATTAGACATGACCACCATGAATTTCTAGTAAAGTATTTAGAAAAACACAACACCCAGAATAAAGTCCTTTAATTGAAATAAACACACAATTCTTTATTGTTCTAAATTAAACCATACTTACCATCACGCCCATTCCAGCTGAAGCCAATGTCTTCTGCAATAAAAGTAAAATAACTAAGCAACCTCATCCTTACCTTTCCATGGTTCCCACGACAGCTTCAGCTCTGCTACATCGAGATGACAGGCTGGACCGCAGCAGAAAGCTGCCATCCAGCCTGTCATCCCGCGGACACTGAGAAGCGCAGGCATGCTTGCGCTCCTCAGTGTCTGGCTGTGACGGCATAAAGATGAGACGAGTTCATGTCCAATGAACTCGGCGCACCTCATGCACGTCACTGACAGCGTGGGAGAATTCTCACGCTGTAGCGCTGAGTGCAGGAGAATTTTCCCACGCTGTCAGTGACGTGCATGAGGTGAGCTCATGTCCAATGAACTCAGCTCACCTCATGCACGTCACTGACACTGACAAATTCTCCTGCACTCAGCGCTACAGCGTGAGAATTCTCCCACGCTGTCAGTGACGTGCATGAGGTGCGCCGAGTTCATTGGACATGAACTCGTCTCATCTTTATGCCGTCACAGCCAGACACTGAGGAGCGCAAGCATGCCTGCGCTTCTCAGTGTCTGCGGGATGACAGGCTGGATGGCAGCGTTCTGCTGCGGTCCAGCCTGTTATCTCGATGTAGCAGAGCTGAAGCTGTCGTGGGAACCATGGAAAGGTAAGGATGAGGTTGCTTTATTATTTTTCTTTTATTGCAGGAGATCGTTGGCTTCAGCTGGAATGGGCGTGATGGTAAGTATGGTTTAATTTAGAACAATAAAGGAATGTGTCTTTATTTCAATTAAAGGACTTTATTCTGGGTGTTTGTGTTTTCTTTTAACTTTGACTATGGGGTTAGTAATGGGGGTGTCTTATAGACACCTCTCCATTACTAACCTGGGCTTGATGTCAGCTGGCATTATAAGCTGACATCAACCCCAGCCCTATTACCCCACTGCCACCGCTACAGGGCAGTGGGAAGAGCGAGGCTAAGTGCCAGAATTGGCGCATTCTAAGGATGCGCCATTTCTGGGGCGGCTGACGGCTGGTGTTTCTAGCCTGGGAGGGGGCCAATATTCATGGAACCCTTCCTGGGCTATTAATATCAGCCCCCAGCTGTCTGCCTAGCCTTTGCTAGCTATTAAAATAGGGTGGACCCCACGTCATTTTTTTGGGGGGTCCCCCATTTTAATAGCTAGTAAAGGCTAGGTATTCCGCTGGGGGCTGATATTAGTAGCCTGGGAAGCTCCATGGGTATTACCCCCTTCCCAGGCTTCAAACATCTGCCCCAGCCGTCTGCTTAACCTCCGCTAGAGACTAAAATTACAGGGAACCCCACGCCAATTTTTTTTTAAATAAATCCTTTATTTTAACACTAAATGACAAGTACAGTAATCAACACTGTCACTGTACTTCATATATATGTGACTGACATGTTTCTATCTATCTAATCTATGTGTGATTCTCTATTCCTTCTATTCTAAATTGTCGGGTACCGATGCTGAATTGCCGGCCGGCTTTTTTAAAGAGACAGTGCATGAAAACACTATTATTTTTTTTAATAAATCCTTTACACTAAATGACAAGTACAGTAATCAACACTGTCACTGTACTTCATATATATGTGACTGACATGTTTCTATCTATCTAATCTATGTGTGAAGCTCTATTCTGTCTGTTATAAATTGTCAGGTACCGCTGCTGAATTGCCGGCCGGCTTTTTTAAAGAGACGGTGCATGAAAACACTATTATTTTTTTTGATAAATCCTTTACACTAAATGACAAGTACAGTAAGCAACACTGTCACTGTGCTTCTTATATGTGTGACTGACATGTTTCTATCTATCTAATCTATGTGTGAAGCTCTATTCTGTCTGTTATAAATTGTCGGGTACCGCTGCTGAATTGCCGGCTGGCTTTTTTAAAGAGACGGTGCATGAAAACACTATTATTTTTTTTGATAAATCCTTTACACTAAATGACAAGTACAGTAAGCAACACTGTCACTGTGCTTCTTATATGTGTGACTGATATGTTTCTATCTATCTAATCTATGTGTGAAGCTCTATTCTTTCGGTTCTAAATTGTCGGGTATCGGTGTATGCCGCTGATGAATTGCCGGCTTTTCATGTTTCACTGTTGGCACTGTTCCCATCGATTTGGGCAATCACTGTAATGCCACAACCACCATGGCTGTGGCATTACAGTGAGTGGCAGACAATCTCTGCATGATTGGTGCTCTAAATAGCGCCAGACATGCAGGACACGCTTTTGGTGCACGAACAGTTATCGAACATAACCTCGAACAGCCGAATTTTTTGCAAATCATTCGGGTTCGTCGAACAACTCGAACACCGCCCAAAACAGCTCGAATTTGAGATTGGCGAACAGTTCTAGTCGAACAACGCTCATCTCTACTTATGAGTTACAGCACACCCTGTTGCCGCTTGGCGGAGGCAGTACTGCAGTGATTCCAGCTTGTAACTGATGTGGTGATATCTGAGAAGGAGGCTGAACATGAGGAGGAGGAGGAGGAGGATGATGCGCAAGAGCTGTACACTGTGGGGGCAACTCTGACTGACATTGGGCCAGCAATCCTCAGTGTGGGGCGGATGTGTTCCGTCCCAAGGTCCGACTGGGTCCCAGTTTCCACTATGTTTACCCAGTGTGCCGTCAGGGAGATGTACCGTCCCAGGCCACAAGCACTTGTCCACGTGTCCGTTGTCAGGTGGACTCTCCCAGTAACTGCATTGTTGAGGGCACGGCAGATGTTTTGGGACACGTGCTTGTGTAGTGCGGGGATGGCACACCGGGCAAAATAGTGTCGGCTGGGGACCGAGTACCGAGGGCCGGCCACCGCTATAAGGTTGCGGAAGGATTCCGTCTCCACCAGCCTAAAAGGCAGCATTTCCAACGGAAGCAGTCGTGAAATATGCGAATTTAGGACTGTGGCCTGTGGGGCGTTAGCTGCGAATTTCCGCTTTCGTTCAAAGGTCTGGGATATGGACAATTGAATGCTGCGGTGGGACGTGGACGTGGACGTTGATGCTGTTTCTTTAGAAACTGCCATAACAAGTGAAGACTGAGAGGAGGGGGCATCTTTGCATGCAGTATGGACAGGGGATTGCCTTGCACACACAACAGGGGGTTCTATTGCATGCACAACACCTGTAGAAGCAGTGGTGACACCTGCTGACACTGGTCTTGGAACCTGGGGTTCACCCCACAAAGTCGGGTGCTTTGCTGCCATGTGCCTGATCATGCTGGTGGTGGTCAGGCTGGTAGTTTTGTCACCCCTGCTGATTCTGGCATGGCAGGTGGTACAAATGGCCTCTTGGGGGTTATCAGCAGAGTCTTTAAAAAACTTCCAGACTCCGGAAGACCTACAGGTTGTACTTGCAACGTCCCTCGTGTTGGTGTTACGGGGAACTGTTGCCTGCCTTCTGTGTGCGGCCATCACACTGCTTCTTCCTGCCTGTTGGGGTACTCTGCCTCCCTCACCCTGTGTGCCACTGGCCTCGCTCTGCATGTCCTCCTGCCACGTTGGGTCAGTTACTAGATCATCCACCACCTCCTCCTCTTCCACTTGCACACCATGATCCTCCTCCTCACTTCCTGGCAATGGTGTCTCACCATTATCCCCCTCTTGTGACAAATTGCCAGCGTCGACTTCCTGTGGCTGTGGCAGTTCAAATATTTGGGCATCGCTACATGGGATCTCCTCTTCCACCACTTCAAGCGGAGCAGGCGAGGGGCACAAATCTGGAAATGGACCAGTGAACAGCTCTTCAGAGTGTCCAAGTGTGGGATCAGTTGCTGTCTGACGACACTCGGCATGGTGGGAGGAAGGAGCATCAGGGTGAGGAGGAGTATGCGGTGGAAACTCAAGGCTACTAAGATTTGACCGTGTGGAAGACAGACCGGAGGTGGTGGTGCCCAGATAACTGGAAGTATTATCTGCTATCCAATTAATAACCTGTTCACACTGATCAGTTCACAATACTGGTGTTGTTCTGTGCTTCCCTGGTAAATCGGTCAAGAAGTGGGAGTGAGAAGATGTGGCTGTTGGTTGTGGCACATTTTCACCTTGGCCACGGCCCCGTCCTCTGCACTCACAATCACCAGAACGTCCGGTTCCACGTCCCTTACCATGCGCCTTGCCCATTGTAAAGGAAATAAAATATCTTACACTCGCAATATCAATGGAAAAAGGGTAATAAAAAGTAGATTAGATCCGTGGAAGAGGAAAACCACAGTTCTATTTCTCTGGCCTACACCCGACTAATTTAAACAATCTAAACAATCAGGGAGAAACTATTACTGTTTTTCTTTATAAAAAAAAATACCAAAAGCTGAATAATACAGATTTTTTACCGTGGAATGGCAAAACCACAGTTATTGTTTACTGGGGTATAACAGACAATTTTAAATAGATGTATTTGCGGCTGAACAGTGAGAGCGACACACTCAAACTGTTTTTTTTAAGGCAAAAATGGCCCAAAGGTGGATAATACAGAGGATTGAACTGTGGAACTGCCAAACCACACTTCTATTTATCTGGCCTTCACCAGACTAATTTAAACAGATATATTTGTGTCTGAACAATCAGGAGCCACTATTACTGTTTTTCTTTACGGAAAAAATACCAAAAGCTGGATAATAGAGATTTTTTACTGTGGGAGGCAAAAACACAGTTATAATTTACTGGTGTATACCAGACTCTTTTAAACAGATATATTGGTGTCTGAACAATCAGGAGACACTATTACTGTTTTTCTTTACGGAAAAAATACCAAAAGCTGGATAATAGAGATTTTTTAATGTGGAACGGCAAAACCACAGTTATAATTTACTGGTGTATACCAGACTCTTTTAAACAGATATATTGGTGTCTGAACAATCAGGAGACAATATTACTGTTTTTCTTTATGGAAAAAATACTAAAAGCTGGATAATAGAGATTTTTTAATGTGGAACGGCAAAACTACAGTTTTAATTTACTAGTGTATACCATACTCTTTCAAACAGATATATTGGTGTCTGAACAATCAGGAGACACTATTACTGTTTTTCTTTACGGCAAAAAATGCCAAAAGCAGGATAATACAGAGATTTGACTGGTGGAACTGCAAAACCACACTTCTATATCTCTGGCCTGCACCAGACTATTTTCAACAGATATATTTGTGTCTGAACAATCAGGAGACACTATTACGGCTTTTCTGTACAGCAAAAAATGGCAAAAGCAGCACAATACAGAGATTTGACCCGTGGAACTGCAAAACCACACTTCTATTTCTTGGGCCTACACCAGACTATTTTCAATACATATATTTGTGTTTGAACAATAAGGGAGACACTATTACTGATTTTCTTTATGGCAAAAAATGGTAAAAGCAGGATAATACTGAGATTTGACCCGTGGAACTGCAAAACCACACTTCTATTTCTCGGGCCTACACCAGACTATTTTCAACAGATATCTTGGTGTCTGAACAATCAGGAGACACTATTACTGTTTTTCTTTATGGAAAAAATATCAAAAGCTGGATAATAGAGAGTTTTACCGTGGGAAGGCAAAACCACAGTTATAATGTACTGGTGTATACCAGACTCTTTTAAACAGATATATTAGTGTCTGAACAATCAGCAGACACTATTACTGTTTTTCTTTACGGCAAAAAATACCAAAAGCAGGATAATACAGAGATTTGACTCGTGGAACTGCAAAACCACACTTCTATATCTCGGGCCTACACCAGACTATTTTCAACAGATATATTTGTGTCTGAACAATCAGGAGACACTATTATGGTTTTTCTTTACGGCAAAAAATGGCAAAAGCAGAACAATACAGAAATTTGAGCCGTGGAACTACAAAACCACACTTCTATTTCTTGGACCTACACCAGACTATTTTCAACAGATATATTTGTGTCTGAACAATCAGGGAGACACTATTACAGTTTTTTTTACGGCAAAAAATGACAAAAGCAGGATAATAGAGATTTTTTACAGTGGCATGGCAAAACCACAATTTTAATTTACTGGTGTATACCAGACTCTTTTAAACAGATATTTTGGTGTCTGAACAATCAGGAGACACTATTACTGTTTTTCTTTATGGAAAAAATATCAAAAGCTGGACAATAGAGAGTTTTACCGTGGGAAGGCAAAACCACAGTTATAATGTACTGGTGTATACCAGACTCTTTTAAACAGATATATTAGTGTCTGAACAATCAGCAGACACTATTACTGTTTTACTTTACGGCAAAAAATACCAAAAGCAGGATAATACAGAGATTTGACTCGTGGAACTGCAAAATCACACTTCTATATCTCGGGCCTACACCAGACTAATTTCAACAGATATATTTGTGTCTGAACAATCAGGAGACACTATTACTGTTTTCATTTACGGCAAAAAATGGCAAAAGCAGGACAATACAGAGATTTGACCCGTGGAACTGCAACTGCAAAACAACACTTCTATTTCTCTGGCCTACACCAGACTATTTTCAACAGATATATTTGTGTCTGAACAATCAGGGAGACACGATTACAGGTTTTTTTTACAGCAAAAAATGACAAAAGCAGGATAATAGAGATTTTTTACCGTGGAAGGCAGAACCACAGTTATAATGTACTGGTGTATACCAGACTCTTTTAAACAGATATATTGGTGTCTGAACAATCAGGAGACACTATTACTGTTTTTCTTTACGGCAAAAAATGCCAAAAGCAGGATAATACAGAGATTTGACCCGTGGAACTGCAAAACCACACTTCTATTTCTCGGGCCTACAACAGACTATGTTCAACAGATTTATTTCTGTCTGAACAATCAGGAGAAACTATTACTGTTTTTCTTTATGGCAAAAAATGGCAAAAGCAGGATAATACAGAGATTTGACCCGTGGTACTGCAGAACCACACTTTTATTTCATGGGCCTACACCAGACTATTTTCAACAGATATATTTGTGTCTGAACAATAAGGGAGACACTATTACAGTTTTTTTTTACGGCAAAAAATGACAAAAGCAGGATAATAGAGATTTTTTACTGTGGAACTGCAAAACCACAGTTCTATTTCTCGGGCCTACACCAGACTATTTTCGACAGATATATTGGTGTCTGAACAATCAGGAGACACTATTACTGTTTTTCTTTATGGAAAAAATATCAAAAGCTGGATAATAGAGAGTTTTACCGTGGGAAGGCAAAACAACAGTTATAATGTACTGGTGTATACCAGACTCTTTTAAACAGATATATTAGTGTCTGAACAATCAGCAGACACTATTACTGATTTTCTTTATGGCAAAAAATACCAAAAGCAGGATAATACAGAGATTTGACTCATGGAACTGCAAAACCACACTTCTATATCTCGGGCCTACAAAAGACTATTTTCAACAGATATATTTGTATCTGAACAATCAGGACACACTATTACTGT
The DNA here is from genome assembly GCF_046119375.1 of Phyllobates terribilis. Taxonomy (NCBI): domain Eukaryota; kingdom Metazoa; phylum Chordata; class Amphibia; order Anura; family Dendrobatidae; genus Phyllobates; species Phyllobates terribilis. The sequence goes on from NW_027363079.1 coordinate 1,816,063, forward strand.
TTTTCTTTATGGCAAAAAATGGCAAAAGCAGGATAATACAGAGATTTGACCCGTGGTACTGCAGAACAACACTTCTATTTCTCGGGCATACAATAGGCAATTTTGAACAGATATATTTGTGTCTGAACAATCAGGGACACACTATTACAGTTTTATTTTTACGGCAAAAAATGACAAAAGCAGGATAATAGAGATTTTTTACAGTGGAATGGCAAAACCACAGTTAAAATTTACTGGTGTATACCAGACTCTTTTAAACAGATATATTGGTGTCTGAACAATCAGGAGACACTATTACTGTTTTTCTTTACGGAAAAAATACCTAAAGCTAGATAATAGAGATTTTTTACTGTGGATGGCAAAACCACATTTATAATTTACTGGTGTATACCAGACTCTTTTAAACAGATATATTGGTGTCTGAACAATCAGGTGACACTATTACTGTATTTCTTTATGTCAAAAAATGCCAAAAGCAGAATAATACAGAGATTTGACCCATGGAACTGCAAAACCACAGTTCTATTTCTCGGGCCTGCACCAGACTTTTTTCAACAGATATATTTGTGTCTGAACAATCAGGGAGACACTATTACTGATTTTCTTTAAGGCAAAAAATGGCAAAAGCAGGATAATACTGAGATTTGACCCGTGGAACTGCAAAACCACACTTCTATTTCTCGGGCCTACACCAGATTATTTTAAAGAGATATATTGGTGTCTGAACAATCAGGAGACACCATTACTGTTTTTCTTTATGGAAAAAATATCAAAAGCTGGATAATAGAGAGTTTTACCGTGGGAAGGCAAAACCACAGTTATAATGTACTGGTGTATACCAGACTCTTTTAAACAGATATATTAGTGTCTGAACAATCAGTAGACACTATTACTGTTTTTCTTTACGGCAAAAAATACCAAAAGCAGGATAATACAGAGATTTGACTGGTGGAACTGCAAAACCACACTTCTATATCTCTGGCCTGCACCAGACTATTTTAAACAGATATATTTGTGTCTGAACAATCAGGAGACACTATTACGACTTTTCTTTACAGCAAAAAATGGCAAAAGCAGCACAATAGAGAGATTTGACCCGTGGTACTGCAAAACCACACTTCTATTTCTTGGGCCTACACCAGACTATTTTCAATACATATATTTGTGTCTGAACAATAAGGGAGACACTATTACTGATTTTCTTTATGGCAAAAAATGGCAAAAGCAGGATAATACTGAGATTTGACCCGTGGAACTGCAAAACCACACTTCTATTTCTCGGGCCTACACCAGACTATTTTCAACAGATATCGTGGTGTCTGAACAATCAGGAGACACTATTACTGTTTTTCTTTATGGAAAAAATATCAAAAGCTGGATAATAGAGAGTTTTACCGTGGGAAGGCAAAACCACAGTTATAATGTACTGGTGTATACCAGACTCTTTTAAACAGATATATTAGTGTCTGAACAATCAGCAGACACTATTACTGTTTTTCTTTACGGCAAAAAATACCAAAAGCAGGATAATACAGAGATTTGACTCGTGGAACTGCAAAACCACACTTCTATATCTCGGGCCTACACCAGACTATTTTCAACAGATATATTTGTGTCTGAACAATCAGGAGACACTATTACTGTTTTTATTTATGGCAAAAAATGGCAAAAGCAGGATAATACTGAGATTTGACCCCTGGAACTGCAAAACCACACTTCTATTTCTCGGGCCTACACCAGACTATTTTCAAGAGATATATTGGTGTCTGAACAATCAGGAGACACTATTACTGTTTTTCTTCATGGAAAAAATATCAAAAGCAGGATAATAGAGATTTTTTACCGTGGAACGGCAAAACCACAGTTACAATTTACTGGTGTATACCAGACTCTTTTAAACAGATATATTGGTGTCTGAACAATCAGGAGACACTATTACTGTTATTCTTTACGGCAAAAATGCCAAAAGCAGGATAATACAGAGATTTGACCCGTGGAACTGCAAAACCACACTTCTATTTCTCGGGCCTACACCAGACTATTTTCAACAGATATATTTGTATATGAACAATCAGGAGACATTACTACTGTTTTTCTCTACAGGAAAATATGGCAAAATTAGGATAATACAGAGATTTTTTACTGTGGACAGCAAAAACCACAGTTATAATTTACTGGTGTATACCAGACCTTTTTAAATGTATATATTTGCGGCTGAACAGTGAGCGACACACTCACACTGTTTTTTAGGTACAAATGGCCCAAAAGTGGATAATACAGAGGTTTGAAACGTGGAATTGCAAAATCGCACTTCTGTTTCTCTGGCCTACACAAGACTCATTTAAACAGATATATTTGTGTCTGAACAATCAGGGAGAGACTATTACTGTTTTTCTTTACGGAAAAAATACCAAAAGCTGGATAATAGAGATTTTTTAAGGTGGGACAGCAAAACCACAGTTATAATTTACTGGTGTATACCAGACTCTTTTAAACAGATATATTGTATGAACAATCAGGAGACACTATTACTGTTTTTCTTTACTGCAAAAAATACCAAAAGCAGGATAATACAGAAATTTGACCAGTGGAACTGCAAAACCACAGTTCTATTTCTCGATCATACACCAGACTATTTCAACAGATATATTTGTGTCTCAACAATCAGGGACACACTATTACAGTTTTTTTTTACGGCAAAAAATGACAAAACCAGGATAATAGAGATTTTTTACAGTGGAACGGCAAAACCACAGCTATAAATTACTAGTGTATACCAGACTCTTTTAAACAGATATATTGGTGTCTGAACAATCAGGAGACACTATTACTGTTTTTCTTTACGGAAAAAATACCAAAAGCTGGATAATAGAGATTTTTTACTGTGGGATGGCAAAACCACAGTTATAATTTACTGGTGTATACCAGACTCTTTCAAGCAGATATATTGGTGTCTGAACAATGAGGAGACACTTTTACTGTTTTTCTTTACGGCTAAAAATGGCAAAAGCAAGATAATACAGAGATTTTTTACGGTGGAACAACAAAACCACAGTTATAATTTACTGGTGTACCAGACTTTTTTAAACATATACATTTGCCGCTGAACAGTGAGCAACACACTCAAACTGGGTTTTTTTAGGTACAAATGGCCCAAAAGTGGATAATACAGAGGTTTGAACCGTGGAACTGCAAAACCACACTTCTGTTTCTCTGACCTACACCAGACTATTTTAAACAGATATATTTGTGTCTGAACAATCAGGAGACACTATTCCAGTTCTTTTTTTACGGCAAAAAATGCCAAAAGCAGGATAATAGAGATTTTTTACCGTGGAACAGCACAACCACAGTTATAATTTACTGGTGTATACCAGACTTTTTTCAATATATATATTTGCGGCTGAACAGTGAGCGACACACTCAAACTGTTTTTTTTTTAGGTATAAATTGCCCAAAAGTGGATAATACAGAGGTTTGGCCCGTGGAACTGTAAAACCACACTTCTCTTTCTCTGTCCTACACAAGACTATTTTAAACAGATATATGTGTGTCTGAACAATCAGGAGACACTATTACTGCTTTTCTTTACGACAAAAAATGGCAAAAGCAGGATAACAGAGGTTTGAATAGTGGAACTGCAAAACCACACTTCTGTTTCTCTGGCCTACACCAGACTATTTTAAACAGAAATATTTGTGTCTGAACAATCAGGTAGACACTATTACTGTTTTTCTTTACGGAAAAAATACCAAAAGCTGGATAGTAAAGATTTTTTACCTTGGGATGGGAAAACCACAGTTATAAATTACTAGTGTATACCAGACTCTTTTAAACAGATATATTGGTGTCTGAACAATCAGGAGACACTATTACTGTTTTTCTTTACGCAAAAAATACCAAAAGCTGGATAATAGAGATTTTTTACTGTGGGATGGCAAAACCACAGTTATAATTTACTGGTGTATACCAGACTCTTTCAACCAGATATATTGGTGTCTGAACAATGAGGAGACACTTTTACTGTTTTTCTTTACGGCTAAAAATGGCAAAAGCAAGATAATACAGAGATTTTTTACGGTGGAACAACAAAACCACAGTTATAATTTATTGGTGTATACCAGACTTTTTTAAACATATATATTTGCGGCTGAACAGTGAGCAACACACTCAAACTGTTTTTTTTTTAGGTACAAATGGCCCAAAAGTGGATAATACAGAGATTTGAACCGTGGAACTGCAAAACCACACTTCTGTTTCTCTGGCCTACACCAGACTATTTTAAACAGATATATTTGTGTCTGAACAATCAGGAGGCACTATTACTGCTTTTCTTTATGACAAAAAATGGCAAAAGCAGGATAACAGAGGTTTGAACAGTGGAACTCCAAAACAACACTTCTCTTTCTCTGGCCTACACCAGACTATTTTAAACAGAAATATTTGTGTCTGAACAATCAGGGAGACACTATTACTGTTTTTCTTTACAGAAAAAATGCCAAAAGCTGGATAGTAAAGATTTTTTACCATGGGACGGCAAAACCACAGTTATAATTTACTGGTGTATATCAGATTCTTTTAAACAGATATATTGGTGTCTGAACAATCAGGAGACACTATTACTGTTTTTCTTTATGGCTACGAATGGCAAAAGCAGGATAATACAGAGATTTGACCCGTGGAACAGCAAAACCACAGTTCTATTTCTCGGGCCTACACCAGACTATTTTCAACAGATATATTTGTGTCTGAACAATCAGGAGACATTATTACTGTTTTTCTTTACGGAAAAATATGGCAAAAGCAGGATAATACTAAGATTTTTTACTGTGGAACTGCAAAACCACAGTTATAATTTACTGGTGTATAGCAGACTTTTTTTAAGATATATATTTGCGGCTGAACAGTGAGCGACACACTCAAACTGGGTTTTTTTTAGGTATAAATGGCCCAAAAGTGGATAATACAGAGGTTTGAACCATGGAACTGCAAAACCACACTTCTGTTTCTCTGGCCTACACCAGACTATTTTAAACAGATATATTTGTGTCTGAACAATCAGGAGACACTATTCCAGTTCTTTTTTTACGGCAAAAAATGCCAAAAGCAGGATAATAGAGATTTTTTACCGTGGAACAGCACAACCATAGTTATAATTTACTGGTGTATACCAGACTTTTTTCAATATATATATTTGCGGCTGAACAGTGAGCGACACACTCAAACTGTTTTTTTTTTAGGTATAAATTGCCCAAAAGTGGAAAATACAGAGGTTTGGCCCGTGGAACTGTAAAACCACACTTCTCTTTCTCTGTCCTACACAAGACTAATTTAAACAGATATATGTGTGTCTGAACAATCAGGAGACACTATTACTGCTTTTCTTTACGACAAAAAATGGCCAAGCAGGATAACAGAGGTTTGAATAGTGGAACTGCAAAACCACACTTCTGTTTCTCTGGCCTACACCAGACTATTTTAAACAGAAATATTTGTGTCTGAACAATCAGGGAGACACTATTACTGTTTTTCTTTACGGAAAAAATACCAAAAGCTGGATAGTAAAGATTTTTTACCTTGGGATGGCAAAACCACAGTTATAATTTACTGGTGTATATCAGACTATTTTAAACAGATATATTGGTGTCTGAACAATCAGGAGATACTATTACTTTTTTTCTTTACGGAAAAAATACCAAAAGCTGGATAGTAAAGATTTTTTACATTGGGATGGCAAAACCACAGTTATAATTTACTGGTGTATACCAGACTCTTTTAAACAGATATATTGGTGTCTGAACAATCAGGAGACACTATTACTGTTTTTCTTTATGGCTACAAACGGCAAAAGCAGGATAATACAGAGATTTTTTACCGTGGAAAAGCACAACCACAGTTATAATTTACTGGTGTATACCAGACTTTTTTCAATATATATATTTGCGGATGAACAGTGAGCGAGACACTCAAACTTTTTTTTTTTAGGTATAAATGGCTCAAAAGTGGATAATACAGAGGTTTGAACCGTGGAACTGCAAAACCACACATCTCTTACTCTGTCCTACACAAGACTATTTTAAACAGATATATGTGTGTCTGAATAATCAGGAGACACTATTACTGTTTTTCTTTATGACAAAAAATGGCAAAAGCAGGATAAAAGAGGTTTGAACAGTGGAACTGCAAAACCCCACTTCTGTTTCTCTGGCCTACACCAGACTACTTTAAATAGAAATATTTGCGTCTGAACAATCAGGGAGACACTATTACTGTTTTTTGTATGGAAAAAATACCAAAAGCTGGATAGTAAAGATTTTTTACCGTGGATATGCAAAACCACACTTCTCTTTCTCTATCCTACACAAGACTATTTTAAACAGATATATTTGTGTCTGAACAATCAGGAGACACTATTACTGTTTTTCTTTATGGCAAAATATGGCAAAAGCAGGATAAAACAGAGATTTGACCCGTGGAACTGCTAAACCACACTTCTATTTCTCTGGCCTACACCAGACTATTTTAAACAGATATATTTGTGTCTGAACAATCAGTGAGACACTACTACTGTTTTTCTTTACGGAAAAAATACCAAAAGCTGGATAGTAAAGATTTTTTACCGTGGGACGGCAAAACCACAGTTATAATTTACTGGTGTATATCAGACTCTTTTAAACAGATGTATTAGTGTCTGAACAATCAGGAGATACTATTAGTTTTTTTCCTTTACGGAAAAAATAACAAAAGCTGGATAATAGAGATTTTTTACCGTGGAACGGCAAAACCACAGTTATAATTTACTGGTGTATACCAGACTCTTTAAACAGATATATTGGTGTCTGAACAATCAGGAGACACTATTACAGTTTTTCTTTACGACAAAAAATGGCAAAAGCAGGATAACAGAGGTTTGAACAGTGGAACTGCAAAACCACACTTCTGTTTCTCTGGCCTACACCAGACTATTTTAAACAGAAATATTTGTGTCTGAACAATCAGGGAGACACTATTACTGTTTTTCTTTACGGAAAAAATACCAAAAGCTGGATAGTAAAGATTTTTTACCGTGGAACTGCAAAACCCCACTTCTCTTTCTCTGTCCTATACAAGACTATTTTAAACAGATATATTTGTGTCTGAACAATCAGGAGACACTATTACTGTTTTTATTTATGGCAAAAAATGGCAAAAGCAGGATAATACTGAGATTTGACCCCTGGAACTGCAAAACCACACTTCTATTTCTCGGGCCTACACCAGACTATTTTCAAGAGATATATTGGTGTCTGAACAATCAGGAGACACTATTACTGTTTTTCTTCATGGAAAAAATATCAAAAGCAGGATAATAGAGATTTTTTACCGTGGAACGGCAAAACCACAGTTATAATTTACTGGTGTATACCAGACTCTTTTAAACAGATATATTGGTGTCTGAACAATCAGGAGACACTATTACTGTTATTCTTTACGGCAAAAATGCCAAAAGCAGGATAATACAGAGATTTGACCCGTGGAACTGCAAAACCACACTTCTATTTCTCGGGCCTACACCAGACTATTTTCAACAGATATATTTGTATATGAACAATCAGGAGACATTACTACTGTTTTTCTCTACAGGAAAATATGGCAAAATTAGGATAATACAGAGATTTTTTACTGTGGACAGCAAAAACCACAGTTATAATTTACTGGTGTATACCAGACCTTTTTAAATGTATATATTTGCGGCTGAACAGTGAGCGACACACTCACACTGTTTTTTAGGTACAAATGGCCCAAAAGTGGATAATACAGAGGTTTGAAACGTGGAATTGCAAAATCGCACTTCTGTTTCTCTGGCCTACACAAGACTCATTTAAACAGATATATTTGTGTCTGAACAATCAGGGAGAGACTATTACTGTTTTTCTTTACGGAAAAAATACCAAAAGCTGGATAATAGAGATTTTTTAAGGTGGGACAGCAAAACCACAGTTATAATTTACTGGTGTATACCAGACTCTTTTAAACAGATATATTGTATGAACAATCAGGAGACACTATTACTGTTTTTCTTTACTGCAAAAAATACCAAAAGCAGGATAATACAGAAATTTGACCAGTGGAACTGCAAAACCACAGTTCTATTTCTCGATCATACACCAGACTATTTCAACAGATATATTTGTGTCTCAACAATCAGGGACACACTATTACAGTTTTTTTTTACGGCAAAAAATGACAAAACCAGGATAATAGAGATTTTTTACAGTGGAACGGCAAAACCACAGCTATAAATTACTAGTGTATACCAGACTCTTTTAAACAGATATATTGGTGTCTGAACAATCAGGAGACACTATTACTGTTTTTCTTTACGGAAAAAATACCAAAAGCTGGATAATAGAGATTTTTTACTGTGGGATGGCAAAACCACAGTTATAATTTACTGGTGTATACCAGACTCTTTCAAGCAGATATATTGGTGTCTGAACAATGAGGAGACACTTTTACTGTTTTTCTTTACGGCTAAAAATGGCAAAAGCAAGATAATACAGAGATTTTTTACGGTGGAACAACAAAACCACAGTTATAATTTACTGGTGTACCAGACTTTTTTAAACATATACATTTGCCGCTGAACAGTGAGCAACACACTCAAACTGGGTTTTTTTAGGTACAAATGGCCCAAAAGTGGATAATACAGAGGTTTGAACCGTGGAACTGCAAAACCACACTTCTGTTTCTCTGACCTACACCAGACTATTTTAAACAGATATATTTGTGTCTGAACAATCAGGAGACACTATTCCAGTTCTTTTTTTACGGCAAAAAATGCCAAAAGCAGGATAATAGAGATTTTTTACCGTGGAACAGCACAACCACAGTTATAATTTACTGGTGTATACCAGACTTTTTTCAATATATATATTTGCGGCTGAACAGTGAGCGACACACTCAAACTGTTTTTTTTTTAGGTATAAATTGCCCAAAAGTGGATAATACAGAGGTTTGGCCCGTGGAACTGTAAAACCACACTTCTCTTTCTCTGTCCTACACAAGACTATTTTAAACAGATATATGTGTGTCTGAACAATCAGGAGACACTATTACTGCTTTTCTTTACGACAAAAAATGGCAAAAGCAGGATAACAGAGGTTTGAATAGTGGAACTGCAAAACCACACTTCTGTTTCTCTGGCCTACACCAGACTATTTTAAACAGAAATATTTGTGTCTGAACAATCAGGTAGACACTATTACTGTTTTTCTTTACGGAAAAAATACCAAAAGCTGGATAGTAAAGATTTTTTACCTTGGGATGGGAAAACCACAGTTATAAATTACTAGTGTATACCAGACTCTTTTAAACAGATATATTGGTGTCTGAACAATCAGGAGACACTATTACTGTTTTTCTTTACGCAAAAAATACCAAAAGCTGGATAATAGAGATTTTTTACTGTGGGATGGCAAAACCACAGTTATAATTTACTGGTGTATACCAGACTCTTTCAACCAGATATATTGGTGTCTGAACAATGAGGAGACACTTTTACTGTTTTTCTTTACGGCTAAAAATGGCAAAAGCAAGATAATACAGAGATTTTTTACGGTGGAACAACAAAACCACAGTTATAATTTATTGGTGTATACCAGACTTTTTTAAACATATATATTTGCGGCTGAACAGTGAGCAACACACTCAAACTGTTTTTTTTTTAGGTACAAATGGCCCAAAAGTGGATAATACAGAGATTTGAACCGTGGAACTGCAAAACCACACTTCTGTTTCTCTGGCCTACACCAGACTATTTTAAACAGATATATTTGTGTCTGAACAATCAGGAGGCACTATTACTGCTTTTCTTTATGACAAAAAATGGCAAAAGCAGGATAACAGAGGTTTGAACAGTGGAACTCCAAAACAACACTTCTCTTTCTCTGGCCTACACCAGACTATTTTAAACAGAAATATTTGTGTCTGAACAATCAGGGAGACACTATTACTGTTTTTCTTTACAGAAAAAATGCCAAAAGCTGGATAGTAAAGATTTTTTACCATGGGACGGCAAAACCACAGTTATAATTTACTGGTGTATATCAGATTCTTTTAAACAGATATATTGGTGTCTGAACAATCAGGAGACACTATTACTGTTTTTCTTTATGGCTCCGAATGGCAAAAGCAGGATAATACAGAGATTTGACCCGTGGAACAGCAAAACCACAGTTCTATTTCTCGGGCCTACACCAGACTATTTTCAACAGATATATTTGTGTCTGAACAATCAGGAGACATTATTACTGTTTTTCTTTACGGAAAAATATGGCAAAAGCAGGATAATACTAAGATTTTTTACTGTGGAACTGCAAAACCACAGTTATAATTTACTGGTGTATAGCAGACTTTTTTTAAGATATATATTTGCGGCTGAACAGTGAGCGACACACTCAAACTGGGTTTTTTTTAGGTATAAATGGCCCAAAAGTGGATAATACAGAGGTTTGAACCATGGAACTGCAAAACCACACTTCTGTTTCTCTGGCCTACACCAGACTATTTTAAACAGATATATTTGTGTCTGAACAATCAGGAGACACTATTCCAGTTCTTTTTTTACGGCAAAAAATGCCAAAAGCAGGATAATAGAGATTTTTTACCGTGGAACAGCACAACCATAGTTATAATTTACTGGTGTATACCAGACTTTTTTCAATATATATATTTGCGGCTGAACAGTGAGCGACACACTCAAACTGTTTTTTTTTTAGGTATAAATTGCCCAAAAGTGGAAAATACAGAGGTTTGGCCCGTGGAACTGTAAAACCACACTTCTCTTTCTCTGTCCTACACAAGACTAATTTAAACAGATATATGTGTGTCTGAACAATCAGGAGACACTATTACTGCTTTTCTTTACGACAAAAAATGGCCAAGCAGGATAACAGAGGTTTGAATAGTGGAACTGCAAAACCACACTTCTGTTTCTCTGGCCTACACCAGACTATTTTAAACAGAAATATTTGTGTTTGAACAATCAGGGAGACACTATTACTGTTTTTCTTTACGGAAAAAATACCAAAAGCTGGATAGTAAAGATTTTTTACCTTGGGATGGCAAAACCACAGTTATAATTTACTGGTGTATATCAGACTATTTTAAACAGATATATTGGTGTCTGAACAATCAGGAGACACTATTACTGTTTTTCTTTATGGCTACAAACGGCAAAAGCAGGATAATACAGAGATTTTTTACCGTGGAACAGCACAACCACAGTTATAATTTACTGGTGTATACCAGACTTTTTTCAATATATATATTTGCGGATGAACAGTGAGCGAGACACTCAAACTTTTTTTTTTTAGGTATAAATGGCTCAAAAGTGGATAATACAGAGGTTTGAACCGTGGAACTGCAAAACCACACATCTCTTACTCTGTCCTACACAAGACTATTTTAAACAGATATATGTGTGTCTGAATAATCAGGAGACACTATTACTGTTTTTCTTTATGACAAAAAATGGCAAAAGCAGGATAAAAGAGGTTTGAACAGTGGAACTGCAAAACCCCACTTCTGTTTCTCTGGCCTACACCAGACTACTTTAAATAGAAATATTTGTGTCTGAACAATCAGGGAGACACTATTACTGTTTTTTGTATGGAAAAAATACCAAAAGCTGGATAGTAAAGATTTTTTACCGTGGATCTGCAAAACCACACTTCTCTTTCTCTATCCTACACAAGACTATTTTAAACAGATATATTTGTGTCTGAACAATCAGGAGACACTATTACTGTTTTTCTTTATGGCAAAATATGGCAAAAGCAGGATAAAACAGAGATTTGACCCGTGGAACTGCTAAACCACACTTCTATTTCTCTGGCCTACACCAGACTATTTTAAACAGATATATTTGTGTCTGAACAATCAGTGAGACACTACTACTGTTTTTCTTTACGGAAAAAATACCAAAAGCTGGATAGTAAAGATTTTTTACCGTGGGACGGCAAAACCACAGTTATAATTTACTGGTGTATATCAGACTCTTTTAAACAGATGAATTAGTGTCTGAACAATCAGGAGATACTATTAGTTTTTTTCCTTTACGGAAAAAATAACAAAAGCTGGATAATAGAGATTTTTTACCGTGGAACGGCAAAACCACAGTTATAATTTACTGGTGTATACCAGACTCTTTAAACAGATATATTGGTGTCTGAACAATCAGGAGACACTATTACAGTTTTTCTTTACGACAAAAAATGGCAAAAGCAGGATAACAGAGGTTTGAACAGTGGAACTGCAAAACCACACTTCTGTTTCTCTGGCCTACACCAGACTATTTTAAACAGAAATATTTGTGTCTGAACAATCAGGGAGACACTATTACTGTTTTTCTTTACGGAAAAAATACCAAAAGCTGGATAGTAAAGATTTTTTACCGTGGAACTGCAAAACCCCACTTCTCTTTCTCTGTCCTATACAAGACTATTTTAAACAGATATATTTGTGTCTGAACAATCAGGAGACACTATTACTGTTTTTCTTTATGGCAAAATATGGCAAAAGCAGGATAATACAGAGATTTGACCCGTGGAACTGCTAAACCACACTTCTATTTCTCTGGCCTACACCAGACTATTTTAAACAGATATCTTTGTGTCTGAACAATCAGGAGACCCTATTACTGTTTTTCTTTACGGAAAAAATACCAAAAGCTGGATAATAAAGATTTTTTACCGTGGGACGGCAAAACCACAGTTATAATTTACTGGTGTATACCAGACTCTTTTAAACAGATATATTGGTGTCTGAACAAGCAGGAGACACTATTACTGTTTTTCTTTACGGCTAAAAATGGTAAAAGCAAGATAATACAGAGATTTTTTACGGTGGAACAACAAAACCACAGTTATAATTTACTGGTGTATACCAGACTTTTTTAAACATATATATTTGCGGCTGAACAGTGAGCAACACACTCAAACTGTTTTTTTTTTAGGTACAAATGGCCCAAAAGTGGATAATTCAGAGGTTTGGCCCGTGGAACTGCAAAACCACACTTCTGTTTCTCTGGCCTACACCAGACTATTTTAAACAGATATATTTGTGTCTGAACAATCAGGAGGCACTATTACTGCTTTTCCTTATGACAAAAAATGGCAAAAGCAGGATAACAGAGGTTTGAACAGTGGAACTCCAAAACAACACTTCTCTTTCTCTGGCCTACACCAGACTATTTTAAACAGAAATATTTGTGTCTGAACAATCAGGGAGACACTATTACTGTTTTTCTTTACAGAAAAAATGCCAAAAGCTGGATAGTAAAGATTTTTTACCATGGGACGGCAAAACCACAGTTATAATTTACTGGTGTATATCAGATTCTTTTAAACAGATATATTGGTGTCTGAACAATCAGGAGACACTATTACTGTTTTTCTTTATGGCTACGAATGGCAAAAGCAGGATAATACAGAGATTTGACCCGTGGAACAGCAAAACCACAGTTCTATTTCTCGGGCCTACACCAGACTATTTTCAACAGATATATTTGTGTCTGAACAATCAGGAGACATTATTACTGTTTTTCTTTACGGAAAAAAATGGCAAAAGCAGGATAATACTAAGATTTTTTACTGTGGAACTGCAAAACCACAGTTATAATTTACTGGTGTATACCAGACTTTTTTTAAGATATATATTTGCGGCTGAACAGTAAGCGACACACTGAAACAGTTTTTTTTTTAGGTATAAATGGCCCAAAAGTGGATAATACAGTGGTTTGAACCATGGAACTGCAAAACCACACTTCTGTTTCTCTGGCCTACACCAGACTATTTTAAACAGATATATTTGTGTCTGAACAATCAGGAGACACTTTTCCAGTTCTTTTTTTACGGTAAAAAATGCCAAAAGCAGGATAATAGAGATTTTTTACCGTGGAACAGCACAACCATAGTTATAATTTACTGGTGTATACCAGACTTTTTTCAATATATATATTTGCGGCTGAACAGTGAGCGACACACTCAAACTGTTTTTTTTTTAGGTATAAATTGCCCAAAAGTGGATAATACAGAGGTTTGGCCCGTGGAACTGTAAAACCACACTTCTCTTTCTCTGTCCTACACAAGACTAATTTAAACAGATATATGTGTGTCTGAACAATCAGGAGACACTATTACTGCTTTTCTTTACGACAAAAAATGGCAAAAGCAGGATAACAGAGGTTTGAATAGTGGAACTGCAAAACCACACTTCTGTTTCTCTGGCCTACACCAGACTATTTTAAACAGAAATATTTGTGTCTGAACAATCAGGGAGACCCTATTACTGTTTTTCTTTACGGAAAAAATACCAAAAGCTGGATAATAAAGATTTTTTACCGTGGGACGGCAAAACCACAGTTAAAATTTACTGGTGTATACCAGAATCTTTTAAACAGATATATTGGTGTCAGAACAATCAGGAGACACTATTAATGTTTTTCTTTATGGAAAAAATACCAAAAGCTGGATAATAGAGATTTTTTACCATGAAACAGCAAAGCCATGGTTATAATTTACTGGTGTATACCAGACTCTTTTAAACAGATACAGTTATATGAAAAAGTTTGGGCACCCCTATTAATCTTAAGCTTAATGTTTTATAAAAATTGGTGTTTTTGCAACAGCTATTTCAGTTTGATATATGTAATAACTGTTGGGCACAGTAATGTTTCTGCCTTGAAATGAGGTTTATTGTACTAACAGAAAATGTGCAATCTGCATTCAAACAAAATTTGACAGGTGCATAAGTATGGGCACCTCACCAGAAAAGTGACATTAATATTTAGTAGATCCTCCTTTTGCAAAAATAACAGCCTCTAGTCGCTTCCTGTAGCTTTTAATGAGTTCCTAGATCCTGGATGAAGGTATGTTTGACCATTCCTCTTTACAAAACAATTCCAGTTCAGTTAAGTTTGATGGTCGCCGAGCATGGACAGCCCTCTTCAAATGATCCCACAGATGTTCAATGATATTCAGGTCTGGGGACTGGGATGGCCATTCCATAACATTGTAATCGCTCCTCTGCATGAATGCCTGAGTAGATTTGGAGCGGTGTTTTGGATCATTGTCTTGCTGAAAGATCCATCCCCTGCTTAACTTCAACTTAATCACTGATTCTTGAACATTATTGTCAAGAATCTGCTGATACTGAGTGGAATCCATGCGCCCCTCAACTTTAACAAGATTCCCGGTGCCGGCATTGGCCACACAGCCCCAAAGCATGATGGAACCTCCACCAAATTTTACTGTGGGTAGCAAGTGTTTTTCTTGGAATGCTGTGTTTTTTTGCCGCCATGCATAACGCCTTTTTGTATGACCAAACAACTCAATCTTGGTTTCATCAGTCCACAGGACCTTCTTCCAAAAAGAAATTGGCTTCTCCAAATGTGCTTTTGCATACCTCAGCCGACTCTGTTTGTGGCGTGCTTGCAGAAACGGCTTCTTTCGCATCACTCTCCCATACAGCTTCTCCTTGTGCAAAGTGCGTTGTATAGTTGACCGATGCACAGTGACACCATCTGCAGCAAGTTGATGCTGCAGCTCTCTGGAGGTGGTCTGAGGATTGTGCTTGACTGATCTCACCATTCTACTTCTCTGCCTTTCTGATGTTTTTCTTGGCCTGCCACTTCTGGCCTTAGCAAGAACTGTCCCTGTGTTCTTCCATTTCCTTACTATGTTCCTCACAGTGGAAACTGACAGGTTAAATCTCTGAGACAGCTTTTTGTATCCTTCCCCTGAACAACTATGTTGAATAATCTTTGTTTTCAGATCATTTGACAGTTGTTTTGAGGAGCCCATGATGCCACTCTTCAGAGGAGATTCAAACAGGAGAACAACTTGCAAGTGGCCACTTTAAGTAGCTTTTTTCATGATTGCATACACCTGGCAATGAAGTTCAAAGCTCAATGAGGTTACAAAAACAAAAAGAGTGCTTTAGTAAGTCAGTAAAAAATAGGTAGGAGTATTTAAAACAAGAAAATGATAAGGGTGCCCATACTTATGCACCTGTCAAATTTTGTTTGAATGCAGATTGCACATTTTCTGTTAGTACAATAAACCTCATTTCAAGGCAGAAACATTACTGTGTGCAACAGTTATTACATATATCAAACTGAAATAGCTGTTGCAAAAACACCAAATTTTATAAAATACTAAGCTTAAGATTAATAGGGGTGCCCAAACTTTTTCATATAACTGTATATTGGTGTCTGAACAAGCAGGAGACACTATTACTGTTTTTCTTTACGGCTAAAAATGGCAAAAGCAGGATAATACAGAGATTTTTTACTCTGGAACAGCAAAACCACAGTTAAAATTTACTGGTGTATACAAGACTTTTTTAAATATATATATTTGCGACTGAACAGTGAGCGAGACACTCAAACTGCTTTTTTTAAGGTAAAAATGGCCCAAAATTGGATAATACAAAGGTTTGAACCGTGGAACTGCAAAACCACACTTCTGTTTCTCTGGCCTACACCAGACTATTTTAAACAGATATATTTGTGTCTGAACAATCAGGGAGACACTATTACAGTTTTTTTTACGGCAAAAAATGCCAAAAGCAGGATAATAGAGAATTTTTACAGTGGAACAGCACAACCACAGTTATAATTTACTGGTGTATAACAAACTTTTTTCAATATATATATTTGCGGCTGAACTGTGAGCGACACACTCAAACTGTTTTTTTTTTTAGGTACAAATAACCCAAAAGAGGATAATACAGAGGTTTGAACCGTGGAACTGCAAAACCACACTTCTGTTTCTCTGGCCTACACCAGACTATTTTAAACAGATATATTTGTGGCTGAACAATCAGGGAGACACTATTGCTGTTTTTCTTTAAGGAAAAAATACCAAAAGCTGGGTAATAGAGATTTTTAAACGTGGAATGGCAAAACCACAGTTATCATTTACTGTTGTATACCAGACTATTTTAAACAGATATATTTGTGTCTGAACAATCAGGAGACACTATTACTGTTTTTCTTTACGGCAAACAATGCCAAAAGCAGGATAATACAGAGATTTGACCCGTGGAACGGCAAAACCACAGTTCTATTTCTCGGGCCTACACCAGACTATTTTCAACAGATATATTTGTGTCTGAACAATCAGGAGACACTATTACTGTTTTTCTTTACGGCAAAAGATGGCAAAAGCAGGATAATAGTAAGATTTTTTACTGTGGAACAGCAAAACCACAGTTATAATTTCCTGGTGTATATCAGACTCTTTTAAACAGATATATTGGTGTCTGAACAATCAGGAGATACTATTACTTTTTGTCTTTATGGAAAAAATAACAAAAGCTGGATAATAGAGATCTTTTACCGTGGAACGGCAAAACCACAGTTATAATTTACTGGTGTATACCAGACTTTTTTAAATATATATATTTGCGGCTGAACAGTGAGGGACACACTCAAACTGGTTTTTTTTAGGTAGAAATGGCCCAAAAGTGGATAATACAGAGGTTTGGACCATGGAACTGTAAAACCACACTTCTGTATCTCTGGCCTACACCAGACTATTTTAAACAGATATATTTGTGTCTGAACAATCAGGAGACACTATTACTGTTTTTCTTTATGGCAAAATATGGCAAAAGCAGGATAATATAGAGATTTGACCCGTGGAACTGCAAAACCACACTTCTATTTCTCGGGCCTACATCAGACTATTTTAAACAGATATATTTGTGTCTGAACAATCAGGAGACACTATTACTGTTTTTCTTTACGGAAAAAATACCAAAAGCTGGATAATAAAGATTTTTTACCGTGGGACGGCAAAACCACAGTTATCATTTACTGGTGTATATCAGATTCTTTTAAACAGATATATTGGTGTCTGAACAATCAGGAGACACTATTACTGTTTTTCTTTACGGCTAAAAATGGCAAAAGCAGGATAATACAGAGATTTTTTACTCTGGAACAGCAAAGCCACCGTTAAAATTTACTAGTGTATACCAGACTTTTTTAAATATATATATTTGCGGCTGAACAGTGAGCAAGACACTCAAACTGCTTTTTTTTAAGGTAAAAATGGCCCAAAAGTGGATAACACAGAGGTTTGAACCGTAGAACTGCAAAACCACACTTCTATTTCTCTGGCCTACACCAGACTATTTTAAACAGATATATTTTTGTCTCAACAATCAGGGAGACACTATTACAGTTTTTTTTTACGGCAAAAAATGCCAAAAGCAGGATAATAGAGATTTTTTACCGTGGAACAGCACAACCACAGTAATAATTTACTGGTGTATAACAAACTTTTTTCAATATATATATTTGCGGCTTAACAGTGAGCGACACACTCAAACTGGTTTTTTTTTTAGGTACAAATAACCCAAAAGAGGATAATACAGAGGTTTGAACCGTGGAACTGTAAAACCACACTTCTATTTCTCGGGCCTACACCAGACTATTTTAAACAGATATATTGGTGTCTGAACAATCAGGAGAAACTATTACTGTTTTTCTTTACGGAAAAAATACCAAAAGCTGGATAATAAAGATTTTTTACCGTGGGACGGCAAAACCACAGTTATAATTTACTGGTGTATATCAGATTCTTTTAAACAGATATATTGGTGTCTGAACAATCAGGAGACACTATTACTGTTTTTCTTTACGGAAAAAATACCAAAAGCTGGATAATACAGAGATTTTTACGGTGGAACAGCAGAACCACAGTTATAATTTACTGGTGCATACCAGACTTTTTTAAACATATACAGTACAGACCAAAAGTTTGGACACAGCTTCTCATTTAAAGATTTTTCTGTATTTTCATGTCTATGAAAATTGTACATTCACACTGAAGGCATCAAAACTATGAATTAGCACATGTGGAATTATATACTTAACAAAAAATTGTGAAACAATTGAAAATATGTCTTATATTCTAGGTTCTTCAAAGTAGCCACCTTTTGCTTTGATGACTGCTTTGCACACTCTTGGCATTCTCTTGATGAGCTTCAAGAGGTAGTCACTGGAAATGGTCTTCCAACAATCTGGAAGGAGTTCCCAGAGATGCTTAGCACTTGTTGGCCCTTTTACCTTCATTCTGCGGTCCAGCTCACCCCAAACCATCTCGATTGGGTTCAGGTCTGGTGACTGTGGAGGCCAGGTCATGTGGCGTAGCACCCCATCACTCTCCTTCTTGGTCAAATAGCTCTTACACAGCTTGAAGGTGTGTTTGGGGTCATTGTCCTGATGAAAAATAAATGATGATCCAACTAAACGCAAACCGGATGGAATAGCATACCGCTGCAAGATGCTGTGGTAGCCATGCTGGTTCAGTATGACTTCAATTTTGAATAAATCCCCAACAGTGTCACCAGCAAAGCACCCCCACACCATCACACCATCACACCATCACACCTCCTCCTCCATGCTTTACGGTGGGAACCAGGCATGTAGAGTCCATCCGTTCACCTTTTCTGCATCGCACAAAGACACGGTGGTTGGAACCAAAGATCTCAAATTTGGACTCATCAGACCAAAGCACAGATTTCCACTGGTCTAATGTCCATTCCTTGTGTTCTTTAGCCCAAACAAATCTCTTCTGCTTGTTGAGTGTCCTTAGCAGTGGTTTCCTAGCAGCTATTTTACCATGAAGGCCTGCTGCACAAAGTCTCCTCTTAACAGTTGTTGTAGAGATGTGTCTGCTGCTAGAACTCTGTGTGGCATTGACCTGGTCTCTAATCTGAGCTGCTGTTAACCTGCCATTTCTGAGGCTGGTGACTCGGATAAACTTATACTCAGAAGCAGAGGTGACTCTTGGTCTTCCTTTCCTGGGGCGGTCGCCATGTGAGCCAGTTTCTTTGTAGCGCTTGATGGTTTTTGCAACTGCACTTGGGGACACTTTCAAAGTTTTCCCAATTTTTCGGACTGACTGACTTAATTTCTTAAAGTAATGATGGCCACTCGTTTTTCTTTACTTAGCTGCTTTTTTCTTGCCATAATACAAATTCTAACAGTCTATTCAGTAGGACTATCAGCTGTGTGTCCACCTGACGTCTACACAACACAACTGATGGTCCCAACCCCATTTATAAGGCAAGAAATCCCACTTATTAAACCTGACAGGGCACACCTGTGAAGTGAAGACCATTTCCGGTGACTAACTCTTGAAGCTCATCAAGAGAATGCCAAGAGTGTGCAAAGCAGTCATCAAAGCAAAAGGTGGCTACTTTGAAGAACCTAGAATATAAGACATATTTTCAATTGTTTCACACTTTTTTCTTAAGTATATAATTCCACATGTGTTAACTCATAGTTTTGATGCCTTCAGTGTGAATGTACAATTTTCATAGTCATGAAAATACAGAAAAATCTTTAAATGAGAAGGTGTGTCCAAACTTTTGTTCTGTACTGTATATTTGTGGCTGAACATTGAGCGACACACTCAAACTGTTTTTTTTTTAGGTACAAATGGCCCAAAAGTGGATAATACAGAGGTTTTAATTTTGGAACTGCAAAACCACACTTCTGTTTCTCTGGCCTACACCAGACTAATTTAAACAGATATATTTGTGTCTGAACAATCAGGGAGACACTATTACAGTTTTTTTTTACCCCAAAAAAATGCCAAAAGCAGGATGATAGAGATTTTTTACCGTGGAACAGCACAACCACAGTTATCATTTACTGGTGTATACCAGACTCTTTTAAACAGATATATTGGTGTCTGAACAATCAGGAGACTCTATTACTGATTTTCTTTACAGCAAAAAATGCCAAAAGCAGGATAATACAGAGATTTGACCCGTGGAACGGCAAAACCACAGTTCTACTTCTCGGGCCTACACCAGACTATTTTCAACACATATATTTGTGTCTGAAAAATCAGGAGACACTATTACTGTTTTTCTTTATGGCAAAATACAGCAAAAGCAGGATAATAGAGATTTTTTACTGTGGAATAGCAAAACCACAGTTATAATTTACTGGTGTATACCAAACTTTTTTTTAAAAAAAAAGGCTGCACAGTGAGCAACACACTCAAACTGATTTTTTTTAGGTTCAAATGGCCCAAAAGTGGATAATACAGAGGTTTGAACCGAAGAACTGCAAAACCACACTTCTCTTACTCTGTCCTACACAAGACTATTTAAAACAGATATATTTGTGTCTGAACAATTAGGGAGACACTATTACTGTTTTTTTTTACGGCAAAAAATGCCAAAAGCACAATCATAGAGATTTTTTAGCATGGAATAGCACAACCACAGTTATAAATTACTGGTGTATACCAGACTTTTTTCAATATATATATTTGCGGCTTAACAATGAGCGACATACTCAAACTGTTTTTTTTTAGGTACAAATGGCCCAAAAGTGGATAATACACAGGTTTGAACCGTGGAACTGCAAAATCACACTTCTATTTCTCGGGCCTACACCAGACTATTTTAAACAGATATATTTGTGTCTGAACAATCAGGGAGACACTATTACTGTTTTTCTTTAAGGAAAAAATACCAAAAGCTGAATAATAGAGATTTTTTAACGTGGAATGGCAAAACCACAGTTATAATTTACTTTTGTATATCAGACTCTTTTAAACAGATATATTGGTGTCTGAACAATGAGGAGATACTATTACTTTTTTTCTTTATGGAAAAAATACCAAAAGCTGGATAATAGAGATTTTTTAACGTGGAACGTGAAAACCACAGTTATAATTTACTGGTGTATACCAGACTCTTTTAAACAGATATATTGGTGTCTGAACAATCAGGAGACACTATTACTGTTTTTCTTTACGGCTACAAATGGCAAAAGCAGGATAATACAGAGATTTTTTTACCGTGGAACAGCACAACCAAAGTTATAATTTACTGGCATATACCAGACTTTTTTCAATATATATATTTGCGGCTGAACAGTGAGCGACACACTCAAACTGTTTTTTTTAGGTAAAAATGGCCCAAAAGTGGATAATATAGAGGTTTGAACCATGGACCTGCAAAACCACACTTTTGTTTCTCTGTCCTACACCAGACTATTTTAAACAGATATATTTGTGTCTGAACTGTCACAGACACACTTTTTTTTTTTTATTTTGAAGGAGGGGGACACTAAAAGGTTAATAAGACGGGTATTTGTACGGTGTGAAGGAGGGAAAAAAAAAAGAGGATTTAGATGAGAAAAAAAGGATTTTTCCTGGCCGCTAGGAACTGGAGCTGAGTCCAGAAATTTCAGCAACAGGAGCACACAGGACTGTAATGCAATGTTTTCTGCTTTAACCTTTGCGTCTCCTATACAGCCTGCCTGCCTGCCTGCCTGACATTTGGGATGGATATTAGTCCTGAGAAGGACTGTTTGTTTGATTTGGCAGCCTTTACAGACCCTAAACTAACTATTTCGCAGTATAAATCTCTCCCTAGCTCAGCAGTGCTTTCCCTACACTGGCTAATCCAGAGCGACTGTGTCCAAGATGGCGGAGCCCGGTTTTAAATACTCGAGGTGACGCTGTGCAGCCAGCCAATCAATGTAATGCCCGCAACCAACATGGCTGCGGCATTACAGTGACTGGCTGGCAATCCCTGCATGATCATTGGCTCTGTAAAGGTGCCAAACATGCAGGGCGGAGACCCAAGCTCCCGCCCGAGTAACCTGGAAATGCTCGGTGCTCGCCGAACATCCCGAGGGGTGTGTTGCTCGGGCGAGTACCGAGCAGTGTCGAGCATATTCGCTCAACACTACTACTGTGACCTCCACGTCTCTTCCACGGGGCATTTATATTGTCTTTTTATTCCAGTGCGACCTCCACCACTCTTCCAAGGGGCAAGAAAACCGTCTTGTTAAGCTACTGTGACCTACACGTCTCTTCCACGCAGCATTGATACTGTCTTTTTATTCCACTGCGACCTCCTCCACTCTTGCAAGGGGCATTGATATTGTCTTTTTATTCCACTGGAACCTCCACCACTCTTCCAAGGGGCATTAAAACCATCTTGTTAAGCTACTGTGGACTCCACGTCTCTTCCACGGGGCATTGATATTGTCTTTTTATACCACTGTAACCTCCACCACTTTTCCAAGGGGCATTAAAACCATTTTGTTAAGCTACTGTGACCTCACTTCTCTTCTAAGGGGCATTAAAACCATCTTGTTAAGCGATTCTGAAATCCACAGCTCTTCCAGATTGCATTGAAACCGTCTTCTCAAGCTACTGTGACCTCCACGTCTCTTCCACGGGGCATTGATATTGTCCATTTTATCCACTGCAACTTCAACCACTCTTCCAAGGGGCAATAAAACCATCTTGTTAAGCTACTGTGACCTCCACATCTCTTCCACGGAGCATTGATATTGTATTTTAATTCCACTGCGACCTCCTCCACTCTTCCAGGGGGCATTGATATTGTCTTTTGATTCCACTGCGATCTCCACCACTCTTCCAAGGGGCATTAAAACCATCTTGTTAAACCACTTTGAACTACACAGCTCTTCCAAGGGGCATTAAAAGCGTCTTGTTAAGCTACTGTGACCTCCACGTCTCTTCCACGGGGCAGTGATATTGTCTTTTTATTCCACTGCAACCTCCATCACTCTTCCAAGGGGCATTAAAACTGTCTTGATAAGCTACTGTAACCTCCACGTCTCTTCCACGGGACATTGATATTGTCTTTTTATTCCATTGCGACCTTCACCACTTTTCCAAGGGACATTGATATTATCTTTTTATTCCACTGCGACCTCCACCACTCTTCCAAAGGGCACTGATATTGTCTTTTTATTCCACTGCAACCTCCACCATTCTTTCAAGGGGCACTAAAACCATATTATTAAGCTACTGTGACCTCGACGTCTCTTCCACAGGGCATTGATATTGTCTTTTTATTTCACTGTAACCACCACATCTCTTCCACTGGGCATTAAAACCGTCTTGTTAAGCTAATTTGACCTACACGTCTCTTCCAAGGGGCATTAAAACCATCTTGTTAAACCACTCTGAACTCCACAGCTCTCCCTCAGGGCAATAAAACCGTCTTGTTAAGCTACTGTGATCTCCACATCTTTTCCATGGGGCATTGATATTGTCTTTTTATTCTACTGTAACCTCCACCGCTCTTCCAAGGGGCATTAAAAGCCACTTGTTAAGCTACTTTGACCTCCATATCTCTTCCAAGGGGCATTAAAACCATCTTGTTAAAACACTCTGAACTCCACAGCTCTTCCAAGGGGCATTAAAACCGCCTTGTTAAGCTACTGTTATCTCCACGTCTCTTCCACGGGGTATTGATATTGTTTTTTATTCCACTGCAACCTCCACCACTCTTCCAAGGGGCATTGATATTGTCTTTTTTTTTCCACTGCGACCTCAACCACTCTTCCATGGGGCATTGATATTGTCTTTTTATTCCACTGCGACCTCCACCACTCTTCCAATGGGCATTAAAACAATCTTGTTTAGCTACTGTGACCTCCACGTCTCTTCCACAGGGCATTGATATTGTCTTTTTATTCCACTCTAACCTCCAACACTGTTCCAAGGTGCATTAAAACCATCTTCTTAAACAACTCTGAACTCCACTGCTCTTCCAAGGGCATTGAAACCGTCTTGTTAACCTATTGGGACCTCCTCGTCTTTTCTACTGGGCATTGATATTGTCTTATTATTCCACTGCGACCTCCACCACTATTCCAAGGGGCATTAAAGCCTTCTTGCTAAGCTACTGTGACCTCCATGTCTCTTCCAAGGGGCATTGATATTTTCTTTTTATTCCACTGCGACCTCCAACACTCTTACAAGGGGCATTAATATTGTCTTTTTATTCCACTGCGACCTCCACCACTCTTCCAAGGGGCATCAAAACCGTCTGGTTTAGCTACTGTGTCCTCCATGTCTCTTTCACGGGGCATTGATATTGTCTGTTTGTTCAACTGTAACCTACACCACTCTTCCAAGGGGCATTAAAACCATCTTGTAAAGCTACTGTGACCTCCTCGTCTCTTCCAAGAGGCATTAAAACTGTCTTGTTAAACCACTCTGAACTCCACAGCTCTTCAAAGGGGCATTAAATCCATCTTGTTAAGCTACTGTGACCTCCACGTCTCTTTCGCGGGGCATTGAAATTGTCTTTTTGTTTCACTGCAACCTCCACTATTCTTACAAGGGGCATTAAAACTGTCTTCTTAAGCTTCTGGGACCTGCACGTCTCTTCAGCGGGGCATTGATATTGTCTTTTTATTTCACTGCGACCTCCACCTCTCTTCCAAGGACATTGATATTGTCTATTTATTCCACTGCGGCCTCCACCACTCTTTCAAGGGGAATTAAAACCATCTTGTAAAGCTACAGTGACCTCCACGTCTCTTCCACGGGGCATTGATATTGTCTCTTTAATCCTCTGTAGACTCCACCACTATTCCAAGGGGCATTAAAACCATTTGGATAAGCTACAGTGACCTCCATGTTTCTTCTAAGGGGCATTAAAACCGTCTTGTTAAGCTACTGTGACCTCCATGTCTCTTCCACGGGGCATTGATATAGTTTTTTTATTCCACTGCGACTTCCACCACTCTTCCAAGGGGCATTAAACCATATTGTTAAGTAACTGTGGCCTCCTCGTCTCTTCCACGGGGCATTGATATTGTTCTTTGATTCCACTTCGACCTCCACCACTCTTCCAAGGGGCAATAAAGCCGTCTTTTTAAGCTACTGTGACCTTCACGTCTCTTCCACGGGTCATTGATATTGTCCTGTTATTCCACGGGAAACTCCACCACTCTTTCAAAGGGCATTAAAACTGTCTTGTTAAG
Source organism: Phyllobates terribilis (assembly GCF_046119375.1). Taxonomy (NCBI): domain Eukaryota; kingdom Metazoa; phylum Chordata; class Amphibia; order Anura; family Dendrobatidae; genus Phyllobates; species Phyllobates terribilis. The sequence continues at coordinate 1,841,900 of NW_027363079.1, forward strand.
CTACTGTGAGCTCCACGTCTCTTCCAAGGGGCATTAAAACCATCCTGTTAAGCTACTGTGATCTCCAAGTCTCTTCCACGGGGCATTGATATTGTCTTTTTGTTCCACTGCGACCTGCACTACTCTTCCAAAGTGCAATAAAACGTCTTGTTAGGCTACTGTGACCTCCACGTCTCTTCGATGGGGAAATTGATATTGTATTTTTATTCCACTACGACCTCCACCACTCTACCACGGGGCATTAAAACAGTCTTGTTAAGCTACTGTGACCTCCACATCTCTTCAAGGGGCATTGTTATTGTCCTTTTATTCCACTGCGACCTCCACCACTATGCCAAGGGGCATATATATTGTTTTTTTATTCCACTGCGACCTCCACCACTCTTCCAAGTGGCAATAAGACCGTCTTGTTAAGCTACTGTGACCTCCACATCTCTTTCACGGGCCATTGATATTGTTTTTTTATTCCACTGCGACCTCCACCACTATTCCAAGGGGTATTAAAACCGTGTTGTTAAGCTACTGTGACCTCCAAGTCTCTTCCAGGGGCATTGTTATTGTATTTTTATTCCACTGCGACGTCCCCCACTATGCCAAGCGGCACAGATATTGTTTTTTGATTCCACTGCGACCTCCACCACTCTTCCAAGTGGCATTACGACCGTCTTGTTAAGCTGCTGTGACCTCCACATCTCTTTCACGGGCCATTGATATTGTTTTTTTATTCCACTGCGACCTCCACCACTAATCCAAGGGGCATAAAAACTGTCTTGTTAACCTACTGTGACCTCCACGTCTTATCCACAGGGCATTGATGTTGTCTTTTTATTGCACTGCGACTTCCACCACTCTTCCAAGGGGCATTGATATTGTAATTTTATTCCACTGCAACCTCCACCACTCTTCCAAGGGGCATTGATATTGTCTTTTTATTCCATTGCAAGCTGAACCACTCCTCCAAGGGGCACTAAAACCATCTTGTTAAGCTACTGTGACCTCCACGTCACTTCCACGGGGCATTAATATTGTCTTTTTATTCCACTGTAACCTCCACCACTCTTCGAAGGAGCATTAAAACCGTCTTACTAAGCTACCGTCACCTCCACGTCTCTTCTAAGGATCATTAAAACCATCTTGTTAAACCACTCTGAACTCCACAGCTCTTCCAATATGGCATTGATATTGTCTTTTTATTCCACAGCGACCTCCACCATTCTTCCAAGGGGCATTAAAACTATATTGTTAAGCTACTGTGACCTCCATGTCTCTTCCACGGGGCATTGATAGTCTTTTTATTCCACTGCGACCTCCACCACTCTTCCAAGGGGCATTAAAACAATATTGTTAAGCTACTGTGACCTCCACATCTATTCCACAGGTCATTGATATTGTCTTTTTATTCCTCTGTAACCTCCAACAGTCTTCCAAGTGGCATTAAAACCATATTGTTAAGCTACTGTGACCTCCACGTCTCTTCCAAGGGGCATTAAAACTGTCTTGTTAAGCTACTGTGACCTCCAATTGTCTTCCACGGGGCATTGATATGGTTCTTTTATTCCACTGCGACTTCCACCACTCTTCCAAGGGACATTAAACCGTTTTGTTAAGCTACTATGGCCTCCAGGTCTCTTCCACAGGGCATTGATATTGTCTTTTTATTCCACAGCGACCTTCACCTCTCTTCCAGGGGCAATAAAAACGTCTTGTTAAGCTAATGTGACCTCCAAGTGTCTTCCACAGGGCAATGATATTGTCTATTTATTCCACTGCGACCTTCACCACTCTTCCAAGGGGCATTGATATTGTCTTTTTATTCCACTGCGACCTCCAGCACTCTTCCAAATAGCAATAAAACCCTCTTGTTAAGCTACTGTAATTTCCATTTCTGTTCCACGGGGCATTGATATTGTCTTTTTATTCCACTGCAACCTCCATCACTCTTCCAAGGGGCATTAAAACTGTCTTGATAAGCTAATGTGACCTCCACGTCTCTTCCATGGGACATTGATATTGTCTTTTTATTCCACTGCGACCTCCACCACTTTTCCAAGGGACATTGATATTATCTTTTTATTCCACTGCGACCTCCACCACTCTTCCAAAGGGCACTGATATTGTCTTTTTATTCCACTGCAACCTCCACCATTCATTCAAGGGGCAGTAAAACCATATTATTAAGCTACTGTGACCTCGACGTCTCTTCCACAGGGCATTGATATTGTCTTTTTATTCCACTTTAACCACCACCTCTCTTCCACTGGGCATTAAAACAGTCTTGTTAAGCTAATGTGACCTACACGTCTCTTCCAAGGGGCATTAAAACCATCTTGTTAAACCACTCTGAACTCCACAGCTCTCCCATGGGGCAATAAAACCGTCTTGTTAAACTACTGTTACCTCCACGTCTCTACCACGGGGCATTGATATTGTCTTTTTTTTCCACTGCGACCTCCATCACTCTTACAAGGGCCATTAAAAACGTCTTGGTAAGCTACTGTGACCTCCAAATCTCTTCCACGGGGCATTGATATTGTCTTTTTATTCCACTGCGACCTCCACCACTCTTTCATGGGGCATTGATATTGTCTTTTTATTCCTCTGCGACCTCCACCACTCTTCCAAGGGGCATTAAAAATATGTTGTTAAGCTACTGTGATCTCCACATCTTTTCCATGGGGCATTGATATTGTCTTTTTATTCCACTGTAACCTCCACCACTCTTCCAAGGGGCATTAAAACCATCTTGTTAAGCTACTTTGACCTCCATGTCTCTTCCAAGGGTTATTAAAACCATCTTGTTAAAACACTCTGAACTCCACAGCTCTTACAAGGGGCAATAAAACCCTCTTGTTAAGCTACAGTGATCTCCACGTCTCTTCCACGGGGTATTGATATTGTTTTTTAACCCACTGCAACCTCCACCACTCTTCCAAGGGGCATTGATATTGGCTTTTTTTTTCCACTGCGACCTCAACCACTCTTCCATGGGGCATTGATATTGTCTTTTTATTCCACTGCAACCTCCACCACTGTTCCAAGGGGCATTAAAACCATTTTCTTAAACAACTCTAAACTCGACAGCTCTTCCAAGGGTATTGAAACCTTCTTGTTAACCTACCGGGACCTCCTAGTCTCTTCTACTGGGCATTGATATTGTCTTATTATTCCACTGCGACCTCCACCACTATTCCAAGGGGCATTAAAGCCTTCTTGCTAAGCTACTGTGACCTCCACGTCTCTTCCAAGCGGCATTGATATTTTCTTTTTATTCCACTGCGACCTCCACCACTCTTCCAAGGGGCATTGATATTGTCTTTTTATTCCACTGCGACCTCCACCACTCTTCCAAGGGGCATCAAAACAGTCTGGTTTAGCTCCTGTGTCCTCCATGTCTCTTTCACGGGGCATTGATATAGTCTGTTTATTCCACTGTAACATACACCTCTCTTCCAAGGGGCATTAAAACCATCTTGTTAAGTACTGTGTCCTCCACTTCTCTTCCAAGGGGCATTAAAACTGTCTTGTTAAACCACTCTGAATTCCACAGCTCTTCCAAGGGGCATTAAAACCATCTTGCAAAGCTACTGTGACCTCCACGTCTCTTCCTAGAGGCATGAAAACCGTCTTGTTAAACCACTCTGAACTCCACAGCTCTTCCAAGGGGCATTAAACCGTCTTGTTAAGCTACTGTGACCTCTAAGTCTTTAAAACGGGTCACTGATATTGTCTTTTTATTCCACTGCGACCTCCACCACTCTTCCAAGGGGCATTAAATCCATCTTGCTAAGCTACTGTGACCTCAATGTCTCTTTCGCGGGGCATTGGTATTATCTTTTTGTGTCACTGCAACCTCCACTACTCTTACAAGGGGCATTAAAACTGTCTTGTTAAGCTTCTGGGACCTGCACGTCTCTTCTTTGGGGCATTGATATTGTCTTTTTATTCCACTGCGACCTCCACCTCTCTTCCAAGGGCATTGATATTGTCTTTTTATTCCACTGCAACCTCCACCACTCTTTCAAGGGGCATTAAAACCGTTTGGATAAGCTACAGTGACCTCCATGTTTCTTCTAAGGGGCATTAAAACCGTCTTGTTAAGCTACTGTGACCTCCATGTCTCTTCTTCCACGGGGCATTGATATAGTTTTTTTTTTCCACTGTGACTTCCACCACTCTTCCAAGGGGCATTAAACCATCTTGTTAAGTTACTGTGGCCTCCTCGTCTCTTCCATGGGGCATTGATATTGTTCTTTTATTCCACTGCGACCTCCACCACTCTTCCACGGGGCAATAAAGCCGTCTTTTAAAGCCACCTTCACATTTCTTCCACGGGTTATTGATATTGTCCTGTTATTCCAAGGGAAACTCCACCCCTTTTCCAAAGGGCATTAAAACTGTCTTGTTAAGCTACTGTGACCTCCACGTCTCTTCCAAGGGTCATGAAAACCGTCTCGTTAAACCACTCTGAACTCCACAGCTTTTCTAAGGGGCATTTAAACCATCTTGTTAAGCTACTGTGATCTCCAAGTCTCTTCCACGGGGCATTAATATTGTCTTTTTATTCCACTGCGAGCTGCACTACTCTTCCAAAGTGCAATAAAACATCTTGTTAGGCTACTGTGACCTACACGTCTCTTCGACAGGGGAAATTTATATTGTCTTTTTATTCCACTACGACCTCCACCACTCTACCAAGGGGCATTAAAACCGTCTTGTTAAGCTACTGTGACCTCCACGTCTCTTCAAGGGGCATTGTTATTGTCCTTTTATTCCACTGCGAGCTCCACCACTATGCCAAGGGGCATATATATTGTTTTTTTATTCCACTGCGACCTCCACCACTCTTCCAAGTGTCATTAAGACCGTCTTGTTAAGCTACTGTGACCTCCACATCTCTTTCATGGGCCATTGATATTGTCTTTTTATTCCACTGCGACCTCCACCACTATTCCAAGGGGCATTAAAACCATCTTGTTAAGCTACTGTGACCTCCAAGTCTCTTCCAGGGGCATTGTTATTGTCTTTTTATTCCACTGCGACCTCCACCACTATGCCAAGGGGCAAAGATATTGTTTTTTGATTCCACTGCGACCTCCACCACTCTTCCAAGTGGCATTAAGACCGTCTTATTAAGCTACTGTGACCTCCACATCTCTTTCACGGGCCATTGATATTGTTTTTTTATTCCACTGCGACCTCCACCACTATTCCAAGGGGCATAAAAACTGTCTTGTTAAGCTACTCTGAACTCCACGTCTTATCCACAGGACATTGATATTGTCTTTTTATTGCACTGTGACCTACACCACTCTTCCAAGGGGCATTGATATTGTAATTTTATTCCACTGCGACCTCCACCACTCTTCCAAGGGGCATTGATATTGTCTTTTTATTCCACTGTGACCTGAACCACTCTTCCAAGGGGCACTAAAACCATCTTGTTAAGCTACTGTGATCTCCACGTCACTTCCACGGGGCATTAATATTGTCTTTTTATTCCACTCTAACCTCCACCACTCTTCGAAGGAGCATTAAAACCGTCTTATTAAGCTACCGTGACCTCCACATCTCTTCCAAGGGTCATTAAAACCATCTTGTTAAACCACTCTGAACTCCACAGCTCTTCCAATGGGCATTGATATTGTCTTTTTATTCCACTGCGACCTCCACCAGTCTTCCAAGTGGCATTAAAACCATATTGTTAAGCTACTGTGACCTCCACGTCACTTCCAAGGGGCATTAAAACTGTCTTGCTAAGCTACTGTGACCAATTGTCTTCCACGGCGCATTGATATGGCTTTTTTATTCCACTGTGACTTCCACCACTCTTCCAAGGGACATTAAACCATCTTGTTAAGCTACTGTGGCATCCAGGTCTCTTCCACAGGGCATTGATATTGTCTTTTTATTCCACAGCGACCTCCACCTCTCTTCCAGGGGCAATAAAAATGTCTTGTTAAGCTACTTTGACCTCCAAGTGTCTTCGAAGGGGCATTCATATTGTCGTTTTATTCCACTGCGACCTCCATCATTCTTCCAAGGCGCATTGATATAGTCTTTTTATTCCACTGTCATCTCCACCACTCTTCCAAGGGGCATTGATATTGTCTTTTTATTCCACTGCGACCTCCAGCACTCTTCCAAGGGGCATTAAAACCGTCTTGTTAAGATACTGTGATTTCCATTTCTGTTCCACGGAGCATTGATATTGTCTTTTTATTCCACAGCGACCTCCACCACACTTGCAAGGGACATTGACATTGTCTTTTTATTCCACTGCGACCTCCACCAATCTTCCAAGGGGCATTAAAACCATCTTCTTAAGCTACTGTGACCTCCACGTTTCTTCCTCGGGACATTGATATTGTCTTTTTATACCGCTGTAACCTCCAGCACTCTTCCAAGGGGCACTAAAACCGTCTTGTTAAGCTACTGTGACCTCCACGTCTCTTCAACGGGGCATTGATATTGTCTTTTTATTCCACTGTAACCTACACCACTCTTCCACGGGGCATTAAAACCGTCTTGTTAAGCTGCTGTGACCTCCACGTTTCTTCCAAGGAGCATTAAAGCCATCTTGTTAAAACACTCTGAACTCCACAGCTCTTCCAAGGGGCATTAAAGCCGTCTTTTTATGCTACTGTTACCTCCAAGTCTCTTTCACGGGGCATTGATATTGTCTTTTTATTCTACTGCGACCTCCACTACTCTTCCAAGGGCATTGATACTGTCTTTTTAATCCACTGTGACCTGCACCACTCTTCCAAGGGGCAGTAAACTGTCTAGTTGAGCTACTATGACCTCCACGTCTCTTCCAAGGGGCATTAAAACCGTCTTGTTAAACCACTCTGAACTCCACAGCTCTTCCAATAGGCATTAAAACCATCTTGTTAAGCTGCTGTTACCTCCAAGTCTCTTCCACGGAGCATTGATATTGTCTTTTTATTCTACTGCGACCTCCACCACTCTTCCAAGGGGCATTAAAAACGTCTTGTTAAGCTACTGTGACTTCCACATCTCTTCCACGGGGCATTGATATTGTCTTTTTATTCCACTGTGACCTCCACCACTCTTCTAAGGGGCATTATAACCATCTTGTCAAGCTACTGTGACCTTCACGTCTTTTCCAAGTGACAATTAAACCGTAATGTTAAACCACTGTGAACTGCAAAGCTCTTCCAAGGGGCATTAAAACCGTCTTGTTAAGCTACTTTGTCCTCTATATCTCATCGAAAGGACATTAAAACCGTCTTGTTAAACCACTCTGAACTCCACAGCTCTTCCAAGGGGCATTAAAACCGTCTTTTTAAGCTACTGTTACCTCCAAGTCTCTTTCACGGGGCATTGATATTGTCTTTTTATTCTACTGTGACCTCCACCACTCTTCCAAGGGCATTAATACTGTCTTTTTAATCCACTGTGACCTGCACCACTATTCCAAGGGGCAGTAAACTGTCTAGTTGAGCTACTATGACCTCCACGTCTCTTCCAAGGAGCATTAAAACCGTCTTGTTAAACCACTATGAACTCCAAAGTTCTTCCAAGGAGCATTAAAACTGTCTTGTAAAGCTACAGTGACCTCCACCTCTCTTCCAAGGGGCATTGATATTGTATTTTTATTCCACTGCAACCTCCACCACTCTTCCAAGGGCCATTAAAAACGTCTTGTTAAGCTGCAGTGAACTCCATGTCTCATCCAAGGGGAATTAAAACCGTCTTGTTAAACCACTCTGCACTCCACAGCTCTATCAAGGGGCATTAAAACAGTCTAGTTAAGCTACTGTGACCTCCACTTCTCTTTCAAGGGGCATTGATATTGTCTTTTTATTCCACTGCGACCTTCACCACTCTTCCAAAGGGCATTAAAACCGTCTTTTTAAGCTACTGTGAACTCCACGTCTCTTCCATGGGGCATTGATATTTTCTTCTTATTCCACTGTAACCTACACCATTCTTCCAAGGGGCATTAAAAACGTCTTGTTAAGCTACTGTGACCTACACTTCTCTTCCAAGGGGCATTAAAACCATCTTGATAAACTACTCTGAACTCCATAGCTCTTCCAAGGGGCATTAAAACCATCTTGTTAAGCTACTGTGACCTCCACGTCTCTTCCACTGGTCATTGATATTGTCTTTTTATTCCACTGCGAACTCCTCTCTTCCAAGGGGCATTAAAACCGTCTTGTTAAGCTACTGTGACCTCCACGTATTTTCCATGGGGGATTGATAATGTTTTATTCCACTGCGACCTCCACCACTCTTCCAAGGGGCAATAAAACAAACTTGTTAAGCTACTGTGACCTCCACGTCTCTTCCACCTGCTATTGATATTGTCTGTTTTTTCCAAAGCGACCTCCACCACTCTCCCAAGGGTCACTAAAACCGTTTTGTTAAGCTACTGTGACCCCCACGTCTATTCCACCGGGCATTGAAATTGCCTTTTTATTCCACTGCGACCTCCACCAGTCTATCAAGGGGCATTGATATTGTCTTTTTATTCCACTGCGACCTCCACCACTCTTCGAAGGGGCATTAAAACCGTCTTGTTAAGCTACTGTAATCTCCAAGCCTCTTCCATGGGGCATTGATATTGTATTTTTATTCCACTGTAACCTCCACCAATCTTCCAAGGGGCATTAAAACCGTTTTTTTAAGCCACTGTGACCTTAACGCCTCTTCCAAGGGGCATTAATCCCGTCTTGTTAAACCACTCTGAACTCCACAGCTCTTCCAAGGGGCATTAAAACCGTCTTCTTAAGCAACTGTGACCTCCACGTCTATTCCACGGGGAATTGGTATCGTCTTTTTATTTCATTGTGATCTCCACCACTCTCCCAAGGGGCATTAAAACCGTCTAGTAAAGCTGCTGTGACCTCCACGTCTCTTCCACGGGGCATTGATATTGTCTTTTTATTCCACTGCGACCTCCACCACTCTTCCAAGGGACATTGATGTAGTCTATTTATTCCACTGCAACCTCCACCACTCTTCTAAGGGGCATGAAAACCGTCTTGTTAAGCAACTGCGACCTCCACCACTCTTCCAAGGGGCATTGATATTTTCTTTTTATTCCACTGTAACCTACACCACTCTTCTAAGGGGCATGAAAAGCGGCTTCATAAGCTACTGTGACCTCCACATCTCTTCCACGAGGCATTAAAACCATCTTGTTAAACCACTCTGAACTCCACAGCTCTTCCAAGGGGCATTAAAACTGTCTTGTTAACCTACTGTGACCTCCACCTCTCTTTCAAGGGGCATTAAAACCGTCTTGTTAAGCAACTGCGACCTCCACCACTCTACCACGGGGCATTGATATTGTTTTTTTATTCCACTGCGACCTCCAGCACTCTTCCAAGGGGCATTAAAACCATCATGTTAAGCTACTGTGACCTCCACGTATATTCCACGGAGCATTGATATTGTCTATTTTTTCCACTGCGACCTCCACCACTCTTCCAAGGGGCACTAAAACCGTCTTGTTAAGCTACTGTGATCCCCACGTCACTTCCACAGGGCATTGATATTGTCTTTTTATTCCACTGTAACCTCCACCACTCTTCCAAAGGGGATTAAAACTGTCTTTTTGAGCTACTGTGACCACCACGTCTCTTCCACGGGACATTGATGTTGCCTTTTTATTCCACTGCGACCTCCACCAGTCTTCCAAGGGGCATTGATATTGTCTTTTTATTCCACTGCGACCTCCACCACTCTTCCAAGGGGCATTAAAACCGTCTTGTTTAGCTACTGTGACCTCCACGTCTCTTCCACGGGGCACTGATATTGTCTTTTTACTCCACTGTAATCTCCACCAATCTTCCAAGGGTCATTAAAGCCGTTTTGTTAAGCCAATGTGACCTTCACGCCTCTTCCAAGGGGCATTAATCCCGTCTTGTTAAACCACTCTGAACTCCTCAGCTTTTCCAAGGGGCATTAAAACCGTCTTGTGCAGCTACTATGACCTCCATTCCTTTTCCACGGGGCATTTTTATTGTCTTTTTATTCCACTGCGACCTCCACCAGTCTTCCAAGTGGCATTGATATTGTCTTTTTATTCCACTGCGACCTCCACCACTCTTCCAAGGGGCATTAAAACTGTCTTGTTAAGCTAATTTGACCTCCATGTCTCTTCCACGTGCATTTGAACCGTCTTGTTAAACCACTCTGTACTCCACAGCTCTTCCAAAGGGCATTAAAACAGTCTTGTTAAGCTACTGTGACCCCCACGTCTCTTCCAAGGGGCAATAAAACCGTTTTATTAAACCACTCTTCATTCCACAGCTCTTCCAAGGGGCATTAAAATTATCTTGTTAAGCTCCTGAAACCTCCACATCTCTTCCACGGGGCATTGATAATGTCTTATTATGCCACTGCGACCTCAATCACTCTTCCAAGGGGAAATAAGAGTCTTGTTAAGCTATTGTGACCACCACGTCTCTTCCACGGGTCATTGATATTGTCTTTTTATTCCACTGCAAACTCCACTATTCTTCCAAGGGGCATTGATATTGTCATTTTATTCCTCTGCGACCTCCACCACTTTTTCAAGGTTCATTAAAACTGTCTTGTTAAGCTACTGTGACCTCCACTTCTCATCCAGGGGGCATTAAGACCGTCTTGTTAAACCACTTTGCACTCCACACCTCTTCCAAGGGGCATTGAAGCAGTCTTGTTAAGCTACTGTGACCTTCACATATCATCCAAGGGCCATCAAAACAGACTTGTTAGACTACTCTGAACTTCACATCTCTTCCAAGGGGCATTAAATCCCTCTTGTTAAGCTTCTGTGAACTCCACGTTTCTTCCAAGGGGCATTAATATTGTCTTTTTATTGCACTGCGACCTCCACCACTCTTCCAAGGGGCATTAAAACCATCTTATTAAGCTACTGTGACCTCCACGTCTCTATCACGGGGCATTGATATTGTCTTTTTATTCCCTTGTAACCTCCACCACTCAACCAAGGGGCATTAAAACCGTCTTGTTAAGCTACTGTGACCTCGACGTCTCTCCCAAGGGGCATTGATAATGTCTTTTTATTCCACTGCGACCTCCACCACTCATCCATAGGGCATTAGAAGTGTCTTGTTAAGCTACTGTGACCTCCAGGTCTCTTCCACGGGGCATTGATATTGTCTTTTTTATATCACAGCAACCTCCACCACTCTTCCAAGGGTCATTAAAACCGTCTTGTAAAGCTACTGTGACCTTCACGTCTTCTCCCCGGGGCATTGATATTGTCTTTTTATTCCACTGCGTCCTCCACCACTCTTCCATGGGGCATTGATATTGTCTTTATATTCCACTGCGACCTCCACCACTCTTCCACGGGGCATTGGTATTGTCTTTTTATTCCACAGCTACCTCCAACACTCTTCCAAGGGGCATTAAAACCGACTTGTTAAGCTACTTTGACCTCCACGTATCTTCAACGGGGAAATTATATCATCTCTTTATTCCACTGCGACCTCCACCACTCTTCCAATGTTCATTGATATTGTCTTTTTATTCCACTCCGACCTTTACCACTCTTTCAATGGGCATTAAAACCGTCTTGTTAAGCTACTGTGACCTCCACTTCTCTCCCACGGGGCATTGATACGGTCCTTTTCTTCCACTGCAACCTTCATCACTCTTCCAAGGGGCATTAATATTGTCTTTTTATTCCACTGCGACCTCCACCACTCTTCCAAGGGGCACTAAAACCGTCTTGTTAAGCTACTGTGATCCCCACATCACTTGCAAAGGATATTGATATTGTCTTTTTATTCCACTGTAACCTCCACCACTCTTCCAAAGGGGATTAAAACTGTCTTGTAGAGCTACTGTGACCAACACGTCTCTTCCACGGGACATTGATGTAGCCTTTTTTTTCCACTGCGACCTCCACCAGTCTTCCAAGGGGCATTGATATTGTCTTTTTATTCCACTGCGACCTCCACCACTCTTCCAAGGGGCATTAAAACAGTCTTGTTTAGCTACTGTGACCTCCACGTCTCTTCCACGGGGCATTGATATTTTCTTTTTATTCCACTGTAACCTACACCACTCTTCTAAGGGGCATGAAAACCGGCTTCATAAGCTACTGTGACCTCCACATCTCTTCCACGAGGCATTAAAACCATCTTGTTAAACCACTCTGAACTCCACAGCTCTTCCAAGGGGCATTAACACCGTCTTGTTAACCTACTGTGACCTCCACCTCTCTTTCAAGGGGCATTAAAACCGTCTTGTTAAGCAACTGCGACCTCCACCACTCTACCACGGGGCATTGATATTGTTTTTTTATTCCACTGCGACCTCCAGCACTCTTCCAAGGGGCATTAAAACCATCTTGTTAAGCTACTGTGACCTCCACGTATATTCCACGGAGCATTGATATTGTCTATTTTTTCCACTGCGACCTCCACCACTCTTCCAAGGGGCACTAAAACCATCTTGTTAAGCTACTGTGATCCCCACGTCACTTCCACAGGGCATTGATATTGTCTTTTTATTCCACTGTAACCTCCACCACTCTTCTAAAGGGGATTAAAACTGTCTTTTTGAGCTACTGTGACCACCACGTCTCTTCCACGGGACATTGATGTTGCCTTTTTATTCCACTGCGACCTCCACCAGTCTTCCAAGGGGCATTGATATTGTCTTTTTATTCCACTGCGACCTCCACCACTCTTCCAAGGGGCATTAAAACCGTCTTGTTTAGCTACTGTGACCTCCACGTCTCTTCCACGGGGCACTGATATTGTCTTTTTATTCCACTGTAACCTCCACCAATCTTCCAAGGGTCATTAAAGCCGTTTTGTTAAGCCAATGTGACCTTCACGCCTCTTCCAAGGGGCATTAATCCCGTCTTGTTAAACCACTCTGAACTCCACAGCTTTTCCAAGGGGCATTAAAACCGTCTTGTGCAGCTACTATGACCTCCATTCCTTTTCCACGGGGCATTTTTATTGTCTTTTTATTCCACTGCGACCTCCACCAGTCTTCCAAGTGGCATTGATATTGTCTTTTTATTCCACTGCGACCTCCACCACTCTTCCAAGGGGCATTAAAACTGTCTTGTTAATCTAATTTGACCTCCACGTCTTTTCCACGTGCATTTGAACCGTCTTGTTAAACCACTCTGTACTCCACAGCTCTTCCAAAGGGCATTAAAACAGTCTTGTTAAGCTACTGTGACCCATACGTCTCTTCCAAGGGGCAATAAAACCGTTTTATTAAACCACTCTTCATTCCACAGCTCTTCCAAGGGGCATTAAAACCATCTTGTTAAGCTACTGTGACCTCCACGTATATTCCACGGAGCATTGATATTGTCTATTTTTTCCACTGCGACCTCCACCACTCTTCCAAGGGGCACTAAAACCATCTTGTTAAGCTACTGTGATCCCCACGTCACTTCCACAGGGCATTGATATTGTCTTTTTATTCCACTGTAACCTCCACCACTCTTCTAAAGGGGATTAAAACTGTCTTTTTGAGCTACTGTGACCACCACGTCTCTTCCACGGGACATTGATGTTGCCTTTTTATTCCACTGCGACCTCCACCAGTCTTCCAAGGGGCATTGATATTGTCTTTTTATTCCACTGCGACCTCCACCACTCTTCCAAGGGGCATTAAAACCGTCTTGTTTAGCTACTGTGACCTCCACGTCTCTTCCACGGGGCACTGATATTGTCTTTTTATTCCACTGTAACCTCCACCAATCTTCCAAGGGTCATTAAAGCCGTTTTGTTAAGCCAATGTGACCTTCACGCTTCTTCCAAGGGGCATTAATCCCGTCTTGTTAAACCACTCTGAACTCCACAGCTTTTCCAAGGGGCATTAAAACCGTCTTGTGCAGCTACTATGACCTCCATTCCTTTTCCACGGGGCATTTTTATTGTCTTTTTATTCCACTGCGACCTCCACCAGTCTTCCAAGTGGCATTGATATTGTCTTTTTATTCCACTGCGACCTCCACCACTCTTCCAAGGGGCATTAAAACTGTCTTGTTAAGCTAATTTGACTTCCACGTCTCTTCCACGTGCATTTGAACCGTCTTGTTAAACCACTCTGTACTCCACAGCTCTTCCAAAGGGCATTAAAACAGTCTTGTTAAGCTACTGTGACCCCCACGTCTCTTCCAAGGGGCAATAAAACCGTTTTATTAAACCACTCTTCATTCCACAGCTCTTCCAAGGGGCATTAAAACCGTCTTGTTAAGCTCCTGAGACCTCCACATCTCTTCCACGGGGCATTGATAATGTCTTATTATGCCACTGCGACCTCAACCACTCTTACAAGGGGAAATAAGAGTCTTGTTAAGCTATTGTGACCACCACGTCTCTTCCACGGGTCATTGATATTGTCTTTTTATTCCACTGCGAACTTCACTATTCTTCCAAGGGGCATTGATATTGTCATTTTATTCCTCTGCGACCTCCACCACTCTTCCAAGGGGCATTAAAAACGTCTTGTTTAGCTAATGTGAATTCCAAGTCTCTACCACGGGGCATTGATATTGTCTTTTTATTCCACTGTAACCTCCACCACTTTTTCAAGGTTCATTAAAACTGTCTTGTTAAGCTACTGTGACCTCCACTTCTCATCCAGGGGGCATTAAGACCGTCTTGTTAAACCACTTTGCACTCCACACCTCTTCCAAGGGGCATTGAAGCAGTCTTGTTAAGCTACTGTGACCTTCACATATCATCCAAGGGCCATCAAAACAGACTTGTTAGACTACTCTGAACTCCACACCTCTTCCAAGGGGCATTAAATCCCTCTTGTTAAGCTTCTGTGAACTCCACGTTTCTTCCAAGGGGCATTAATATTGTCTTTTTATTGCACTGCGACCTCCACCACTCTTCCAAGGGGCATTAAAACCATCTTATTAAGCTACTGTGACCTCCACGTCTCTATCACGGGGCATTGATATTGTCTTTTTATTCCCTTGTAACCTCCACCACTCAACCAAGGGGCATTAAAACCATCTTGTTAAGCTACTGTGACCTCGACGTCTCTCCCAAGGGGCATTGATAATGTCTTTTTATTCCACTGCGACCTCCACCACTCATCCATGGGGCATTAGAAGTGTCTTGTTAAGCTACTGTGACCTCCACGTCTCTTCCACGGGGCATTGATATTGTCTTTTTTATATCACAGCAACCTCCACCACTCTTCCAAGGGTCATTAAAACCGTCTTGTAAAGCTACTGTGACCTTCACGTCTTCTCCCCGGGGCATTGATATTGTCTTTTTATTCCACTGCGTCCTCCACCACTCTTCCATGGGGCATTGATATTGTCTTTATATTCCACTGCGACCTCCACCACTCTTCCACGGGACATTGGTATTGTCTTTTTATTCCACAGCTACCTCCAACACTCTTCCAAGGGGCATTAAAACCGACTTGTTAAGCTACTTTGACCTCCACGTATCTTCAACGGGGAAATTATATCATCTCTTTATTCCACTGCGACCTCCACCACTCTTCCAATGTTCATTGATATTGTCTTTTTATTCCACTCCGACCTCCACCACTCTTTCAATGGGCATTAAAACAGTCTTGTTAAGCTACTGTGACCTCCACTTCTCTCCCACGGGGCATTGATACGGTCCTTTTCTTCCACTGCGACCTTCATCACTCTTCCAAGGGGCATTATTTTGTCTTTTTATTCCACTGCGACCTCCACCACTCTTCCAAGGGGCACTAAAACCGTCTTGTTAAGCTACTGTGATCCCCACATCACTTGCAAAGGGTATTGATATTGTCTTTTTATTCCACTGTAACCTCCACCACTCTTCCAAAGGGGGTTAAAACTGTCTTGTTGAGCTACTGTGACCAACACGTCTCTTCCACGGGACATTGATGTTGCCTTTTTTTTCCACTGCGACCTCCACCAGTCTTCCAAGGGGCATTGATATTGTCTTTTTATTCCACTGCGACCTCCACCACTCTTCCAAGGGGCATTAAAACCGTCTTGTTTAGCTACTGTGACCTCCACGTCTCTTCCATGGGGCACTGATATTGTCTTTTTATTCCACTGTAACCTCCACCAATCTTGTCTAATAATGTCTTATTATGCCACTGCGACCTCCACCACTCTTCCAAGGGGAAATAAAAGAGTCTTGTTAAGCTACTGTGACCACCACGTCTCTTCCACGGGTCATTGATATTGTCTTTTTATTCCACTGCGAACTCCACTATTCTTCCAAGGGGCATTGATATTGTCTTTTTATTCCTCTGCGACCTCCACCACTCTTCCAAGGGGCATTAAAAACGTCTTGTTAAGCTAATGTGAATTCCAAGTCTCTACCATGGGGCATTGATATTGTCTTTTTATTCCACTGTAACCTCCACCACTTTTTCAAGGTTCATTAAAACCGTCTTGTTAAGCTACTGTGACCTCCACTTCTCATCCAGGGGGCATTAAAACCGTCTTGTTAAACCACTTTTCACTCCACACCTCTTCCAAGGGGCATTGAAGCAGTCTTGTTAAGCTACAGTGACCTTCACATCTCATTCAAGGGCCATCAAAACAGACTTGTTAGACTATTCTGAACTCCACACCTCTTCCAAGGGGCATTAAATCCCTCTTGTTAAGCTTCTGTGAACTCCATGTTTCTTCCAAGGGGCATTGATACTGTCCTTTTATTCCACTGCGACCTCTATCACTCTTCCAAGGAGCATTAATATTGTCTTTTTATTGCACTGCGACCTCCACCACTCAACCAAGGGGCATTAAAACCGTCTTGTTAAGCTACTGTGACCTCGACGTCTCTTCCAAGGGGCATTAAAATCATCTTATTAAACCACTCTGAACTCCATCACTCTTCCAAGGTTCATTAAAACCATTCTGTAAAGCTACTATGACCTCCATGTCTCTTCCAGGGGGCATTGATATTGTTTTTTTATTCCACTGCGACCTCCATCACTCTTCCAAGGGGCATTGATATTGTATTGTTATTGCACTGCGACCTCCACCACTTTTCCAAGGAGCATTAAAACCATCTTATTAAGCTACTGTTACCTCCAAGTCTCTTCCAAGGGACATTGATATTGTCTTTTTATTCCACTGCGACCTCCAACACTCTTCCAAGGGGCACTGATATTGCCTTTTTATTCCACTGCGTCCTCTACCACGCTTCCAAGAGGCATTAAAACCGGCTTGTTAACCTACTTTGACCTCCATGTCTCTTCCACTGTGCATTGATATTGTCTTTTTATTCCACTGTAACATCCACCACTCTTCCAAGGGGCATTAAATCCGTCTTGTTAAGCTACTGTGAACTCGTCTCTTCCAAGGGGCATTAAAACCATCTTGTTAAACCACTCTGAACTCCACAGCTCTTCCAAGGGGCATTAAAACCATCTTGTGCAGCTACTATGACCTCCACGCCTTTTCCACGGGGCATTTATATTGTCTTTTTATTCCACTGAGACCTCCACCACTCTTCCAAGGGGCATTGATATTGTCTTCTTATTCCACTGCGACGTCCACCACTCTTCCAAGGGGCAGTAAAACCGTCTTGTTGAGCTGCAGTGACAACCACGTCTCTACGATGGGGCATTGATATTGTCTTTTAATTCCACTGTGACATCCACCACTCTTCCAAGGGGAATTAAAACCATCTTCTTAAGCAGCTGTGACCTACAAGTTTCTTCCAAGAGGCAATGATATTTTCTTTTTATTCCACTGCGACCTCCAGCACTCTTCTAAGGGGCAATAAAACCGTCTTGTTAAGCTACGGTGACCTACACTTCTCTTCCAAGGCACATTAAAACCATCTTGATAATGCACTCTGAACTCCACAGATCTTCCAAGGGGCATTAAAACCATCAATTTAAGATACTGTGACCTCCACGTCTCTTCCACGGGGCATTGATATTGTCTTTTTATTCCACTGCGACCTCCAACCCTCTTCCATGGGGCATTAAAATCGTCTTTTTAAGATACTGTGACCTCCACGTCTCTTCCACGGGGCATTGATATTGTTTTTTTATTCCACTGCGACCTCCACCACTCTTCCAAGTCGCATTAAAACCATCTTGTTAAGCTACTGTCACCTACAAGTCTCTTCCAAGGGCATTAAAACCATCTTAATAAACCACTCTGAAATCCACAGCTCTTCCAAGGGGCATTAAAAGCATCTTGTTAATCTACTGTGACCTCCACTTCTCTCCCACAGGGCATTGATACTGTCCTTTTCTTCCACTGCGACCTCCACCACTCATCCATGGGGCATTAGAAGTGTCTTGTTAAGCTACTGTGACCTCCACGTCTCTTCCACGGGGCATTGATATTGTCTTTTTTATATCACAGCAACCTCCACCACTCTTCCAAGGGTCATTAAAACCGTCTTGTAAAGCTACTGTGACCTTCACGTCTTCTCCCCGGGGCATTGATATTGTCTTTTTATTCCACTGCGTCCTCCACCACTCTTCCATGGGGCATTGATATTGTCTTTATATTCCACTGCGACCTCCACCACTCTTCCACGGGACATTGGTATTGTCTTTTTATTCCACAGCTACCTCCAACACTCTTCCAAGGGGCATTAAAACCGACTTGTTAAGCTACTTTGACCTCCACGTATCTTCAACGGGGAAATTATATCATCTCTTTATTCCACTGCGACCTCCACCACTCTTCCAATGTTCATTGATATTGTCTTTTTATTCCACTCCGACCTCCACCACTCTTTCAATGGGCATTAAAACAGTCTTGTTAAGCTACTGTGACCTCCACTTCTCTCCCACGGGGCATTGATACGGTCCTTTTCTTCCACTGCGACCTTCATCACTCTTCCAAGGGGCATTATTTTGTCTTTTTATTCCACTGCGACCTCCACCACTCTTCCAAGGGGCACTAAAACCGTCTTGTTAAGCTACTGTGATCCCCACATCACTTGCAAAGGGTATTGATATTGTCTTTTTATTCCACTGTAACCTCCACCACTCTTCCAAAGGGGGTTAAAACTGTCTTGTTGAGCTACTGTGACCAACACGTCTCTTCCACGGGACATTGATGTTGCCTTTTTTTTCCACTGCGACCTCCACCAGTCTTCCAAGGGGCATTGATATTGTCTTTTTATTCCACTGCGACCTCCACCACTCTTCCAAGGGGCATTAAAACCGTCTTGTTTAGCTACTGTGACCTCCACGTCTCTTCCATGGGGCACTGATATTGTCTTTTTATTCCACTGTAACCTCCACCAATCTTGTCTAATAATGTCTTATTATGCCACTGCGACCTCCACCACTCTTCCAAGGGGAAATAAAAGAGTCTTGTTAAGCTACTGTGACCACCACGTCTCTTCCACGGGTCATTGATATTGTCTTTTTATTCCACTGCGAACTCCACTATTCTTCCAAGGGGCATTGATATTGTCTTTTTATTCCTCTGCGACCTCCACCACTCTTCCAAGGGGCATTAAAAACGTCTTGTTAAGCTAATGTGAATTCCAAGTCTCTACCATGGGGCATTGATATTGTCTTTTTATTCCACTGTAACCTCCACCACTTTTTCAAGGTTCATTAAAACCGTCTTGTTAAGCTACTGTGACCTCCACTTCTCATCCAGGGGGCATTAAAACCGTCTTGTTAAACCACTTTTCACTCCACACCTCTTCCAAGGGGCATTGAAGCAGTCTTGTTAAGCTACAGTGACCTTCACATCTCATTCAAGGGCCATCAAAACAGACTTGTTAGACTATTCTGAACTCCACACCTCTTCCAAGGGGCATTAAATCCCTCTTGTTAAGCTTCTGTGAACTCCATGTTTCTTCCAAGGGGCATTGATACTGTCCTTTTATTCCACTGCGACCTCTATCACTCTTCCAAGGAGCATTAATATTGTCTTTTTATTGCACTGCGACCTCCACCACTCAACCAAGGGGCATTAAAACCGTCTTGTTAAGCTACTGTGACCTCGACGTCTCTTCCAAGGGGCATTAAAATCATCTTATTAAACCACTCTGAACTCCATCACTCTTCCAAGGTTCATTAAAACCATTCTGTAAAGCTACTATGACCTCCATGTCTCTTCCAGGGGGCATTGATATTGTTTTTTTATTCCACTGCGACCTCCATCACTCTTCCAAGGGGCATTGATATTGTATTGTTATTGCACTGCGACCTCCACCACTTTTCCAAGGAGCATTAAAACCATCTTATTAAGCTACTGTTACCTCCAAGTCTCTTCCAAGGGACATTGATATTGTCTTTTTATTCCACTGCGACCTCCAACACTCTTCCAAGGGGCACTGATATTGCCTTTTTATTCCACTGCGTCCTCTACCACGCTTCCAAGAGGCATTAAAACCGGCTTGTTAACCTACTTTGACCTCCATGTCTCTTCCACTGTGCATTGATATTGTCTTTTTATTCCACTGTAACATCCACCACTCTTCCAAGGGGCATTAAATCCGTCTTGTTAAGCTACTGTGAACTCGTCTCTTCCAAGGGGCATTAAAACCATCTTGTTAAACCACTCTGAACTCCACAGCTCTTCCAAGGGGCATTAAAACCATCTTGTGCAGCTACTATGACCTCCACGCCTTTTCCACGGGGCATTTATATTGTCTTTTTATTCCACTGAGACCTCCACCACTCTTCCAAGGGGCATTGATATTGTCTTCTTATTCCACTGCGACGTCCACCACTCTTCCAAGGGGCAGTAAAACCGTCTTGTTGAGCTGCAGTGACAACCACGTCTCTACGATGGGGCATTGATATTGTCTTTTAATTCCACTGTGACATCCACCACTCTTCCAAGGGGAATTAAAACCATCTTCTTAAGCAGCTGTGACCTACAAGTTTCTTCCAAGAGGCAATGATATTTTCTTTTTATTCCACTGCGACCTCCAGCACTCTTCTAAGGGGCAATAAAACCGTCTTGTTAAGCTACGGTGACCTACACTTCTCTTCCAAGGCACATTAAAACCATCTTGATAATGCACTCTGAACTCCACAGATCTTCCAAGGGGCATTAAAACCATCAATTTAAGATACTGTGACCTCCACGTCTCTTCCACGGGGCATTGATATTGTCTTTTTATTCCACTGCGACCTCCAACCCTCTTCCATGGGGCATTAAAATCGTCTTTTTAAGATACTGTGACCTCCACGTCTCTTCCACGGGGCATTGATATTGTTTTTTTATTCCACTGCGACCTCCACCACTCTTCCAAGTCGCATTAAAACCATCTTGTTAAGCTACTGTCACCTACAAGTCTCTTCCAAGGGCATTAAAACCATCTTAATAAACCACTCTGAAATCCACAGCTCTTCCAAGGGGCATTAAAAGCATCTTGTTAATCTACTGTGACCTCCACTTCTCTCCCACAGGGCATTGATACTGTCCTTTTCTTCCACTGCGACCTTCATCACTCTTCCAAGGGGCATTAATATTGTCTTTTTATTCCACTGCGACCTCCACCATTCTTCCAAGGGGCATTAAAGCCATCTTCTTAAGCTACTGTGACCACCATGTCTCTTCCACGGGGCATTGATATTGTCTTTTTATTCCACTGTAACCTCCACCACTCTTCCAAGGGACATTAAAACCGTCTTGTAAGCTACTGTGACCTCGACGTCTCTTCAAAGGGGCATTGATATTGTATTTTTATTCCACATAACCTCCACCACTCATCCAAGGGGCATTAAAACCGTCTTGTTAAGCTACTGTGACCTCCACGTCTCTTCCAAGGTGCATAAATACCATCTTGTTAAACCACTCTGAACTCCACAGCTATTTCAAAGGGCATTAAAACCGTCTATTTAAACTACTGTGACCTCCACGTCTCTTCCATGGGGCATTGATACTGTCCTTTTATTCCACACCTACCTCCAACACTCTTCCAAAGGGCATTAAAACCGACTTGTTAAGCTATTGTGACCTCCACGTCTCTTCCACGGGGTATTGATATTGTCAGTTTATGCCACTGCGACCTCCACCACTCTTCCAAGGGGCATTAAAACCATCTTGTTAAGCTACTGTGACCTCCACGTCTCTTCAACGGGGAATTGATATCATCTTTTTATTCCACTGCGACCTCCACCGCTCTTCCAATGTTCATTGATATTGTCTTTTTATTCCACTCTGACCTCCACCACTCATCCAACGGGCATTAAAACCGTCTTGTTAAGCTACTGTGACCTCCACGTATCTTCCAACGGGCATTAAAACCGTCTTGCTAAGCTACTGTGATCTCCACGTCTCTCCCACGGGGCATTGATACTGTCCTTTTCTTCCACTGCGACCTTCATCACTCTTCCAAGGGGCACCAATATTGTCTTTTTATTCCACTGCGACCTCCACCACTCTTCCTAGGGGCATTAAAGCCATCTTGTTAAGCTACTGTGACGTCCATGTCTCTTCCACGGGGCATTGATATTGTCTTTTTATTCCACTGTAACCTCCACCACTCTTCCAAGGGACATTAAAACCGTCTTGTAAGCTACTGTGACCTCGACGTCTCTTCAAAGGGGCATTGATATTGTATTTTTATTCCACAAAACCTCCACCACTCATCCAAGGGGCATTAAAATCATCTTTTTAAGCTACTGTGACCTCCACGTCTCTTCCAAGGTGCATAAAAACCATCTTGTTAAACCACTCTGAACTCCACAGCTATTCCAATGGGCATTAAAACCGTCTATTTAAGTTACTGTGACCTCCACATCTCTTCCACGGGGCTTTGATAGTCTTTTTATTCCACAGCGACCTCCACCACCCTTCAAAGGGGCATCAAAACCATCTTGTTAAGCTGCTGTGACCTCCACATCTCTTCCACGGGGCTTTGATAGTCTTTTTATTCCACTGTAACCTCCACCACTCATCCAAGGGGCAATAAAACCGTCTTCTTCAGCTACTGTGAGCTCGACGTCTCTTCCAAGGGGCATAAAAACCGTCTTTTTAAACCACTCTGAACTCCACCACTCTTCCAAGGTGCATTAAAACCATCTTGTTTACCTACTATGACCTCCATATCTCTTCCACGGGGCATTAATATTGAGTTTTTATTCCACTGTATCCACCACCCCTCTTCCAAGGGGCATTGATATCATCTTTTTATTCCACTGCGACCTCCACCACTCTGCCTAGGGGCATTAAAACCATCTTGTTAAGCTACTATGACCTCCACGTCTCTTCCTCGGGACATTGATATTGTCTATTTATTCCACTGCGACCTCCACAACTCTTCCAAGCAGTGTTGATATTGTCTTTTTATTCCAATGCGACCTCCACCACTCTTCCAAGAGGCATTAAAACCATCTTGTTAAGCTACTGTGACCTCCACGTCTCTTCCAAGGGGCATTAAAACCATCTTGTTATACCAATAGGAACTCCACAGCTCTTCCAAGCCGCAATAAAACCAATTATTTAAGCTGCTGTGACCTCCCCGTCTCTTCCACGGAGCTTCAATATTGTCTTTTTATTCCACAGCGACCACCACCGCTATTCCAAGGGGCATTAAAACCGTCTTGTTAAGCTACTGTGACCTCCACGAGTCTTCCACGGGGCATTGATATTGTCTTTTTATTGCACTGTAACCACCACCCCTCTTCCACGGGGCATTGATATTGTCTTTTTATTCCACTGCGACCTCCACCACTCATCCAAGGGGCATTAAAACCGTATTGTTAAGCTGCTGAGAACTCCACGTCTCTTCCAAGGGGCATTAAAACCATCTTGTTTAACCACTCTGAACTCCACAGCTATTCCAAGGGGCATTAAAACCGTCTATTTAAGCTACTGTGACCTCAACGTCTCTTCCTCGGGGCATTGATAATGTCTTTTTATTCCACAGCGACCTCCACCAATTTTCCAAGGGGCATTAAAACCATCTTGTTAAGCTACAGTGACCTCCACTTCTCTTCCACAGGGCATTGATACTGTCCGTATATTACACTGTGACCTCCACGTTTCATGCGCGGGACATTGATATTGTCTTTTTATTCCACTGCGACCTCCACCACTTTTCCAAGGGGCATTGATATTGTCTTTTTATTCCACTGCGACCTCCACCACTTTTCCAAGGGGCATTGATATTGTCTTTTTATTCCACTGAGACCTCCACCACTCTTCCAAAGGGCATTAAAACTGCCTTGTTAAACTACTGTGACCTCCACGTCTCTTCCAAGGGTCATTGATATTGTCTATTTATTCCACTGTAGCCTCCACCACTCTTTCAAGGGGTATTAAAACCTCCTTGTTAATCTACTGGGTCCTCGACGTCTCTTCCAAGGGGCATTGATATTGTCTTTTTATTCCACTATAATCTCCACCACTCATCCAAGGGGCATTAAAACCGTCTTGTTACGCTGCTGTGACCTCCATGTCTCTTCCAAGGGGCATTAAAACAATCTTGTTAAACCAATCTGAAATCCACAGCTATTCCAAGGGGCATTAAAACCGTCTATTTAAACTACTGTGACCTCCACGTCTCTTCCACGGGGCTTTGATTTTCTCTTTTTATTCCACTAAAACCTCCACTACTCATCCAAGGGGCATTAAAACCGTCTTGTTAAGCTACTGTTAACTCCATGTCTCTTCCACGGGGCATTAATACTGTCCTTTTATTCAACTGCAACCTCCATCACTCTTCCAAGGGGCATTAATATTGTCCTTTTATTCCACTGCGACCTCCACCACTCTTCCAATGGGAATTGATATTGTCTTTTTATTCCACTGTGACCTCCACCACTCTTCCAAAGGGCATTAAAACCGTCTTGGTAAGGTACAGTTGCGTCAACGTCTCTTCCATGGGGCATTGATAATGTCTTTATATTCACTGTAACCTCCACCACTCTTCCAAGGGGCATTAAAACCATCTTGTTAAGCTACTGTGACTTCCACGTCTCTTCCAAGAGGCATTAAAACCATCTTGTTAAGCCACTATGAAATCCACATCTCTTCCAAGGAACAATAAAACCATTTATTTAAGCTACTGTGACCTCCATGTCTCTTCCACGGGGTTTTGTTATTATCTTTTTATTCCACAGCGACCTCCACCACTCTTCCAAGGGTCATTAAAACCATCTTGTCAAGCTACTGTGACCTCCACGTCTCTTCCACGGGACATTGATATTGTATTTTTATTCCACTGCGACCTCCACCACTCATCCAAGGGGCATTAAAACTGTCTTGTTAAGCTACTGTGACCTCCATGTCTCTTCCACGGGGCATTGATATTGTCTTTTTATTACACTGTAACCTCCACCACTCTTCCAAGGGACATTAAAACCGTCTTATAAGCTACTTTGACCTCGATGTCTCTTCGTAGGGGCATTGATATTGTCTTTTTATTCCACTGTAACCTCCACCACTCATCCAAGGGGCATTAAAACCGTCTTATTAAGCTACTGTGACCTCCAATTCTCTTCCAAGGTGCATAAAAACCATCTTGTTAAACCTCTCTGAGCTCCACAGCTATTCAAAGGGGCATTCAAACCGTCTATTTAAGCTACTGTGACCTCCACGTCTTTCCCACGGTGCTTTGAAATTGTCTTTTTATTCCACAGCGACCTCCACCACTCTTCCAAGGGGCATTAAAACCATCTTGTTAAGCTACTGTGACCTCCACGTTTCTTCCACGGGGCTTTGATACTGCCCTTTTATTCAACTGCGACCTCTATCACTCTTCCAAGGGGCATTCATATTGTGTTTTTATTCCACTGCGACCTCCACCACTCTTCCAAGGGGCATTAAAACCATCTTGTTAAGCTACTGTGACCTGCACATCTCTTACATGGGACATTGATATTGTCTTTTTATTCCACTGCGACCTCCACCACTCTTACAAGGGGTCATTGATATTGCTTTTTATTCCACTGCGACCTCCAATACTCTTCCAAGGGGCATTGATATTGTTTTTTCATTCCACTGCGACCTCCACCACTCTGCCTAGGGGCATTAAAACCATCTTTTAAAGCTACTGTGACCTCCACGTCTCTTCCAAGGAGCATTGATATTGTCTTTATTCCATTGCGACCGCCATCACTCTTCCAAGGGGCATTAATATTGTCTTTTTATTCCACTGCGACCTCAACCACTCTTCCAAGGGGCATTAAAACCATCTTGTTAAGCTACTGTGACCTGCACATCTCTTACATGGGACATTGATATTGTCTTTTTATTCCATTGCGACCTCCACCCTCTTACAAGGGGCATTGATATGGTCCTTTTATTCCACTGCGACCTCCAACACTCATCCAATGGGCATTAAAACTGTCTTGTTCAGCTACTATGACCTCCACGTCTCTTCCACGGGGCATTGATATTGTCTTTTTATTCCATTGTAACCACCACCCCTCTTCCAAGGGGCATTGACATTGTCTTTTTATTCCACTGCGACATCCACCACTCATCCAAGGGGCATTAAAACTGTCTTGTTAAGCTACTATGACTTCCACTTCTCTTCCAAGGTGCATAAAAACCATCTTGTTAAACTACTCTGATCTCCACAGCTATTCCAAGGGGCATTAAAACATAGTTACATAGTTACATAGTTACATAGTTTATAAGGCCGAAAAAAGACAAGCGTCCATCCAGTTCAGCCTATTTCTTGTGCACTGCAGCTATTCCGCAGCGTTGATCCAGGGGAACGCAAAAAAACACAAAACAAAACAAAAAAAAACATGCGGTATAGGCCAATTGACATCATTGAGGAAAAAATTCACTTCCCGACACCAATCTGGATTAATTAACTATCACTAAGCATAAGATGTAATTTTATTGTTCTCAAGAAAGGCGTCCAGGCCTCTCTTGAACTCATTAAGTGAGTTGGACATCACCACTTCCTCTCCCAGAGAGTTCCAGAGTCTCACGGCTCTGACCGTAAAGAATCCCCTTCTATGCTGGTGCAGGAACCTCCTTTCCTCCAGACGCATAGTGTGCCCCCTCGTCTTTGTCACCATCCTTGGTATAAACAGGTCATGGGAGAGATCTCTGTACTGCCCCCTGATGTATTTATACATGTTTATGAGGTCTCCCCTAAGCCTTCTCTTTTCCAACGTAAATAGGCCTAATTTTGACAACCTCTCTGGGTATTCTAGTCCCTCCATTCCCTTTATTACCTTAGTCGCCCTCCTTTGTACCCTCTCTAGCTCCAATATGTCTTTCCTGAGCCCCGGAGCCCAGAACTGTGCACAATATTCTAAGTGCGGCCTTACCAGCGCTTTATACAGAGGAAGAACAATGTTCTCATCATATGCCCCTATTCCTCTTCTGATGCATGCCATGACTCTATTTGCCTTCGCAGCTGCTGCCTGACACTGGGCACTCCAATTTAATTTGCTATTAACCAAGACGCCCAGGTCCTTCTCCATGTCAGATTTCCCCAACGGTTTCCCATTTAATATGTATGGGTGACTGCTGTTTTTCTTTCCCATGTGCATGACTTTACATTTATCGGCATTGAACCCCATTTGCCATTTTTTGGCCCAACTCCCCAATTTATCTAAATCCTCCTGTAGCTGTGCCCTATCCTCATCTGTGTTAACTACTTTACAAAGTTTAGTATCATCTGCAAATATTGCTATTTTACTATGCAACCCTTCCACTAGATCATTAATAAATATATTAAATAATATAGGGCCCAAGACAGACCCTTGAGGCACCCCGCTAGTAACCCTGACACACCCTGAGCTTACTCCATTGATAACCACCCTCTGCTTTCTATTACTCAGCCAGCTATTTACCCACTTACACACATTATCCCCCAGACCAAGCATTCTCATTTTATATACCAACCTTTTGTGTGGCACGGTATCAAACGCTTTGGAGAAGTCAAGGTATACAACATCCACTGACTCTCCCCGGTCCAGCTGTGAGCTCACCTCCTCGTAGAAGGCAATCAGGTTTGTTTGGCAGGAGCGATCTCTCATGAATCCATGTTGATATGGAGTTAGACAGTTATTATCATTAAGATATTCTACAATAGCATCTCTAAGAAATCCTTCAAACAATTTACCCACAACAGACGTTAAGCTGACTGGTCTATAGTTCCCAGGGTCACTTTTAGACCCCTTTTTGAATATTGGTACCACATTTGCTTGGCGCCAGTCTAGTGGGGCAGTCCCTGTCCATAAAGAGTGCTTGAATATAAGATACAGCGGTCTGTCTATCACATTACTTAATTCTTTTAGTACCCGGGGGTGTATGCCATCTGGGCCTGGTGACTTGTCTATTTTGATATTATTTAGGCGTTTCTGAACTTCCTCCTGGGTTAGGTGGGTGATATTTAGCGGAGGGTTTACTTTATTACTTTGCATTTCCTCCGATAAATTGTTTTCTTTTGTGAAAACAGTGGAGAAGAAGCTATTGAGTAGGTTTGCTTTACCCTCATCGCCCTCTATGATTTTACCCAGGTTATTTTTCAATGGGCCAACTCCATCAGTTTTAATCCTTTTACTGTTTATATAGTTAAAGAACAGTTTGGGATTCGTTTTACTTTCTTTGGCAATTAGTCTCTCTGTCTCCTCTTTTGCTATTCTTATTTGTTTCTTACAGATTTTGTTTTTTTCCCTATAAGTTATTAGCGCTTCCTCGCTGCCTTCTTGTTTAAGTTTACCGAAAGCCCTTTTTTTGTTTTTCATTGCCCTCTTGACTTCCTTATTTAGCCACATTGGCTTCCTCCTAAAAACCATCTATTTAAGCTACTGTGACCTCCACGTCTCTTACTCGGAGCTTTGATATTGTCTTTTTATTCCACAGTGACCTCCACCAATCATCCAAGGGGCATTAAACCGTCTTGTTAAGCTACTGTGGCCTCCACGTCTCTTCCTTTGGGCATTGATACTGTCCTTTTATTCCACAGCTACCTCCAACACTCTTCCAAGGGGCATTAAAACCGACTTGTTAAGCTACTGTGACCTCCACGTCTCTTCCACGGGGTATTGATATTGTCAGTTTATGCCACTGCGACCTCCACCTCTCTTCCAAGGGGCATTAAAACCATCTTGTTAAGCTACTGTTACCTATAAGTCTATTCAACGGGGAATTGATATCGTCTTTTTATTCCACTGCGACCTCCACCACTCTTCCAATGTTCATTGATATTGTCTTTTTATTCCACTCTGACCTCCACCACTCTTCCAACGGGCATTAAAACCGTCTTGTTAAGCTACTGTGACCTCCACGTATCTTCCAACGGGCATTAAAACCGTCTTGTTAAGCTACTGTGACCTCCACGTCTCTCCCACGAGGCATTGATACTGTCCTTTATTTCCACTACGACCTTCACCACTCTTACAAGGGGGATTAATATTGTCTTTTTATTCCACTGCAACCTCAACCACTTTTCCAAGGGGCATTAAAGCCATCTTGTTAAGCTACTGTGACCTCCATGTCTCTTCCACGGGGCATTGATATTGTCTTTTTATTCCACTGTAACCTCCACCACTCTTCCAAGGGACAGTAAAACCGTCTTGTAAGCTACTGTGACCTCGACGTCTCTTCAAAGGGGCATTGATAATGTATTTTTATTCCACATAACCTCCACCACTCATCCAAGGGACATTAAAACCATCTTGTTAAGCTACTGTGACCTCCACGTCTCTTCGAAGGTGCATAAAAACCATCTTGTTAAACCACTCTGAACTCCACAGCTATTCCAAAGGGCATTAAAACCATCTATTTAAGCTACTGTGACCTCAACGTCTCTTCCACGGGGCTTTGATAGTCTTTTTATTCTACAGTGACCTCCACCACTCTTCCAAGAGGCATTAAAACCATCTTGTTAAGCTGCTGTGACCTTCACGTCTCTTCCACGGGGCATTGATATCATCTTTTTATTCCACTGCGACCTCCACCACTCTTCCAAGGGGTCATTGATATTGTCTTTTTATTCCACTGTGAACTCCACCACTCTTCCAAGGGGCATTAATATTGTCTTTTTATTCCACTGCGACCTCCACCACTCTGCCTAGGGGCATTAAAACCATATTGTTAAGCTACTATGACCTCCACGTCTCTTCTTTGGGACATTGATATTGTCTTTTTATTCCACTGCGACCTCCACAACTCTTCCAAGCGGTGTTGATATTGTCTTTTTATTCCAATGCGACCTCCATCACTCTTCCAAGGGGCATTAAAACCATCTTGTTAAGCTACTGTGACCTCCACGTCTCCTCCAAGGGACATTAAAACCATCTTGTTAGGCTGCTGTGACCTTCACGTCTCTTCCACGGGGCATTGATACTGTTCTATTATTCAACCAAGGGGCATTAATATTGTGTTTTTATTCCACTATGACCTCCACCACTCCTCCAAGTGGTATTAAAACCGTCTTATTAAGCTACTGTGACCTCCACGTCACTTCCACGGGACATTGATATTATCTTTTTATTCCACTGCGACCTCCAACACTCTTCCAAGGGACATTAAAACGGTCTTGTTAAGCTATTGTGACCTCCATATCTCTTCCACGGGGAATTGATATTGTCTTTTTATTCCACTGTAACCTCCACCACTCATCCAAGGGGCAATAAAACCGTCTTCTTCAGCTACTGTGAGCTCGACGTCTCTTCCAAGGGGCATAAAAACCGTCTTATTAAACCACTCTGAACTCCACCACTCTTCCAAGGTGCATTAAAACCATCTTGTTCACCTACTATGACCTCCATGTCTCTTCCACGGGGCATTGATATTGAGTTTTTATTAAACTGAATCCACCACCCCTCTTCCAAGGGGCATTGATATCATCTTTTTATTCCACTGCGACCTCCACCACTCTTCCAAGGGGTCATTGATATTGTCTTTTTATTAAACTGTGACCTCCACCACTCTTCCAAGGGGCAGTGACATTGTCTTTTTATTCCGCTGCGACCTCCACCACTCTGCCTAGGGGCATTAAAACCATCTTGTTAAGATACTATGACCTCCACATCTCTTCCTTGGGCCATTGATATTGTCTTTTTATTCCACTGCGACCTCCACAACTCTTCCAACCGGTGTTGATATTGTCTTTTTATTCCAATGCGACCTCCACCACTCTTCCAAGGGGCATTAAAATCATCTTGTTAAGCTACTGTGACCTCCATGTCTCTTCCAAGGGGCATTAAAACCATCTTGTTAAGCTGCTGTGACCTACACGTCTCTTCCACGGGGCATTGATACTATCCTATTATTCAACTGCGATCTCTCTCACTCTTCCAAGGGGCATTAGTATTGTGTTTTTCTACCACTTTGAACTCCACCACTCTTCCAAGGTGCATTAAAACCATCTTGTTCACCTACTATGACCTCCATGTCTCTTCCACGGGGCATTGATTTTGAGTTTTTATTAAACTGTATCCACCACCCCTCTTCCAAGGGGCATTGATATCATCTTTTTATTCCACTGTGACCTCCACCACTCTTCCAAGGGGCATTGATATTGTCTTTTTATTCCACAGCGACCTCCACCGCTATTACAAGGGGCATTAAAACCATCTTGTTAAGCTACTGTGACCTCCACGAGTCTTCCACGGGGCATTGATATTGTCTTTTTATTGCACTGCGACCTCCACAACTCTTCCACGGGGCATTGATATTGTCTTTTTATTCCACTGCGACCTCCACCACTCATCCAAGGGGCATTAAAACAGTCTTGTTCGGCTGCTGAGAACTCCACGTCTCTTCCAAGGGGCATTAAAACCATCTTGTTAAACCACTCTGAACTCCACAGCTATTACAAGGGGCATTAAAACCGTCTATTTAATCTACTCTGACCTCAACGTCTCTTCCTCGGGGCATTGATTGTCTTTTTATTCCACAGCGACCTCCACCAATTTTCCAAGGGGCATTAAAACCACCTTGTTAAGCTACAGCGACCTCCACTTCTCTCCACGGGGCATTGATACTGTCCGTATATTACACTGTGACCTCCACGTTTCATGCACGAGACATTGATATTGTCTTTTTATTCCACTGTGACCTCCACCACTCTTCCAAGGGGCATTGATATTGTCGTTTTATTCCACTGAGACCTCCACCACTCTTCCAAGGGACATTAAAACTGCCTTGTTAAGCTACTGTGACCTCCACGTCTCTTCCAAGGGGCATTAAAACCTTCTAATTAATCTACTGGGACCTCGACGTCTCTTCCAAGGGGCATTGATATTGTATTTTTATTCCACTATAACCTCCACCACTCATCCAAGGGGCATTAAAACCGTCTTGTTATGCTGCTGTGACCTCCACCTCTCTTAAAAGGGGCATTAAAACAATCTTGTTAAACCACTCTGAAATCCACAGCTATTCCAAGGGGCTTTAAAACCGTCTATTTAAACTACTGTGACATCCACGTCTCTTCCACGGGGCATTGATATTGTCTTTTTATTCCACAGCGACCTCCACCACTCTTCCAAGGGGCATTAAAACCATCTTGTTAAGCTAATGTGACCTCCATGTCTCTTCCACGGGGCACTAATACTGTCCTTTTATTCAACTGCGACCTCCATCACTCTTCCAAGGGGCATTAATATTGTCCTTTTATTCCACTGCGACCTCCACCACTCTTCCAATGGGAATTGATATTGTCTTTTTATTTCACTGCGACCTGCACCACTCTTCCAAGGGGCATTAAAACCGTCTTGTTAAGCTACTGTGACCTACATGTCTCCTCCAAGGGGCATTAAAACCGTCTTATTAAAACACTCTGCACTCCACATCTCTTCCAAGGGAAATTTATATTGTCTTTTTATTCCACTGTGACCTCCACCACTCTTCCAAAGGGCATTAAAACCGTCTTGGTAAGCTACAGTTACGTCAACGTCTCTTCCACGGGGCATTGACATTGTCTTTTTATTCCACTGTAACCTCCACCACTCTTCCAAGGGGCATTAAAACCATCTTGTTAAGCTACTGTGACTTCCACGTCTCTTCCAAGAGGCATTAAAACCATCTTGTTAAAACACTATGAAATCCACATCTCTTCCAAGGAGCAATAAAACCATTTATTTAAGCTACTGTGACCTCCACGTCTCTTCCACGGGGTTTTGTTATTATCTTTTTATTCCACAGCGACCTCCACCACTCTTCCAAGGGTCATTAAAACCATCTTGTTAAGCTACTGTGACCTCCACGTCTCTTACACGGGACATTGATATTGTATTTTTATTCCACTGCTACCTCCACCACTCATCCAAGGGGAATTAAAACTGTTTTGTTAAGCTACTGTGACCTCCATGTCTCTTCCACGGGGCATTGATATTGTCTTTTTATACCACTGTAACCTCCACCACTCTTCCAAGGGACATTAAAACCGTCTTGTAAGCTACTTTTACCTCGATGTCTCTTCGTAGGGGCATTGATATTGTCTTTCTATTCCACTGTAACCTCCACCACTCATCCAAGGGGCATTAAAACCGTCTTGTTAAGCTACTGTAACCTCCAATTCTCTTCCAAGGTGCATAAAAACCATCTTGTTAAACCACTCTGAACTCCACAGCTATTCCAAGGGGCATTCAAATCGTCTATTTAAGCTACTGTGACCTCCACGTCTTTCCCACGGTGCTTTGATACTGCCCTTTTATTCAACTGCGACCTCTATCACTCTTCCAAGGCGCATTCATATTGTCTTTTTATTTCACTGCGACCTCCACCACTCTTCCAAGGGGCATTAAAACTGTCTTGTTCTGCTACTGTGACCTCGACGTCTCTTCCAAGCGGCATTAAAACCATCTTATTAAACCACTCTGAACTCCACCACTCTTCTAAGCGGCATTAAAACCATTTTGTTCAGCTACTATGACCTCCATGTCTCTTCCACGTGGCATTGATATTGAGTTTATATTTCACTGTAACCACCACCCCTCTTCCAAGGGACATTGATATCGTCTTTTTATTCCACTCCGACCTCCACCACTCTTCCAAGGGGTCTTTGATATTGCTTTTTATTCCACTTTGACCTCCAATACTCTTCCAAGGGGCATTGATATTGTCTTTTCATTCCACTGCGACCTCCACCACTCTGCCTAGGGGCAATAAAACCATCTTTTAAAGCTACTGTGACCTCCACGTCTTTTCCACGGGGCATTGATATTGTATTTTTATTCCACTGTAACGTCCACCACTCTTCCGAGTGGCATTAAAACCATCTTGTTAAGCTACTTTGAACTCTACGTCTCTTCCAAGGGGCATTGATATTGTCTTTTTATTCCACTGCGACCTCCGCCACTCTTACGAGGTGCATTCATATTGTCTTTTTATTACACTGCGACCTCCACCATTCTTCCAAGGTGCATTAAAAACGTCTTGTTAAGCTACTGTGACCTCCACGTCTCTTCCAAGGGGTATTGATATTCTCTTTATTCCATTGCGACCTCCATCACTCTTCCAAGGGGCATTAATATTGTCTTTTTATTCCACTGCGACCTCAACCACTCTTCCAAGGGGCATTAAAACCATCTTGTTAAGCTACTGTGACCTCCACATCTCTTACATGGGACATTGATATTGTCTTTTTATTCCACTGCGACCTCCACCAATCTTACAAGGGGCATTGATATGGTCTTTTTATTCCACTGCGTCCTCCACCACTCTTCCAAGGGGCATTAAAACCATCTTGTTAAGCTACTGTGACCTCCATGTTTCTTCCACAGTGCATTCATATTGTCTTTTTATTCCACTGTAAACTCCACCACTCATCCAAGGGGCATTAAAACCCTCTTGTTAAGCTACTGTGACCTCCACGTCTCTTCCAAGGGGCATTAAAACCATCTTGTTAAACCACTCTGAAATCCACAGCTATTCCAAGGGGCATTAAAACCGTCTTATTAAGCTACTGTGACCTCCACATCTCTTCCACGGGACATTGATATTGTATTTTTATTCCACTGCGACCTCCACCACTCTTCCAATGGGCATTGAAATTGTCTTTTTATTCCACTGCGATCTCCACCACTCTTCCAAGGGGCATTAAAACCATGTTGTTTAGTTACAGTGACCTCCACGTCTCTTCCAAGGTGCATTAAAACCACCTTGTTAAACCACTCTGAACTCCACCACTCTTCCAAGGGGCATCAAAACCGTCTTGTTCAGCTACTATGACCTCCCCGTCTCTTCCACGGGGCATTGATATTGTCTTTTTCTTCCACTGTTACCACCACCCCTCTTCCAAGGTGCATTGATATTGTCTTTTTATTAAACTGCGACATCCACCACTCATCCAAGGGGCATTAAAACTGTCTTGTTAAGCTACTGTGACCTCCACTTCTCTTCCAAGGTGCATAAAAACCATCTTGTTAAACTACTCTGAACTCAACAGCTATTCCAAGGTGCATTAAAACCATCTATTTAAGCTACTGTGACCTCCACGTCTCTTCCTCGGAGCTTTGATATTGTCTTTTTATTCCACAGTGACCTCCACCAATCATCCAAGGGGCATTAAACCGTCTTGTTAGGCTACTGTGACCTCCATGTCTCTTCCACGGGGCATTGATATTGTCTTTTTATTCCACTGTAACCACCACCCCTCTTCCAAGGGGCATTGATATTGTCTTTTTATTCCACTGCGACATCCACCACTCATCCAAGGGACATTAAAACCGTCTTGTTCAGCTACTATGACCTCCACGTATCTTCCACGGGGCATTGATATTGTCTTTTTATTCCACTGTAACCACCACCCCTCTTCCAAGGGGCATTGATATTGTCTTTTTATTCCACTGCGACATCCACCAGTCATCCAAGGGGCATTAAAACTGTCTTGTTAAGCTACTTTGACCTCCATGTCTCTTCCATGGGGCATTGATATTGTCTTTTTATTCCACTGTAACCTCCACCACTCTTCCAAGGGACATTAAAACCGTCTTGTAAGCTACTGTGACCTCGACGTCTCTTCGTAGGGGCATTGATATAGTCTTTTTATTCCACTGTAACCTCCACCACTCATCCAAGGGGCATTAAAACTGTCTTGTTAAGCTACTGTGACCTCCAATTCTCTTCCAAGGTGCATAAAAACCATCTTGTTAAACCACTCTGAACTCCACAGCTATTCCAAGGGGCATTCAAACTGTATATTTAAGCTACTGTGACCTCCACGTCTTTTCCACGGTGCCTTGATATTGTCTTTTTATTCCACAGCGACCTCCACCACTCTTCCAAGGGGCATTAAAACCATCTTTTTAAGCTACTGTGACCTCAAAGTCTCTTCCATGGGGCTTTGATATTGTCTTTTTATTACACTGTAACCTCCACCACTCTTCTAAGGGGCATTAAAACTGTCTTGTTCTGCTACTGTGACCTCGACGTCTCTACCAAGCGGCTTTAAAACCGTCTTATTAAACCACTCTGTACTCCACCACTCTTCCAAGGGGCATTAAAACCATTTTGTTCAGCTACTATGACCTCCATGTCTCTTCCACGGGGCATTGATATTGAGT
This sequence comes from Phyllobates terribilis, assembly GCF_046119375.1. Lineage (NCBI taxonomy): Eukaryota > Metazoa > Chordata > Amphibia > Anura > Dendrobatidae > Phyllobates > Phyllobates terribilis. The sequence goes on from NW_027363079.1 coordinate 1,878,266, forward strand.
TTTTATTCCACTGTAACTACCACCCCTCTTCCACGGGGCTTTGATATTGTCTTTTTATTCCACTGCGATCTCCACCACTCTTCCAAGGGGTCATTGATATTGTCTTTTTATTCCACTGCAACATCCAACACTCTTCCAAGGGGCATTGATATTGTCTTTTTATTACACTGCGACCTCCACCACTCTGCCTAGGGGCATTAAAACCATCTTTTAACCCCTTAAGCCCAGGAGCATTTTCCGTTTTTGCATTTTCGTTTTTGCTCCCCTTGTTCCCAGAGCAATAGCGTTTTTATTTTTTGGTCAATATGGCCATGTGAGGGCTTATTTTTTGCGAGACGAGTTGTACTTTTCAACGCCATTACTAGTTTTACCATATCCTGTACTGGAAAACGGTAAAAAAATTCCAAGTGCGGTAAAATTGCAAAAAAAGTGCAATACCACAGTTGTTTTTTTTTTTTTTTTTTTTACCACGTTCACTGAATGCTAAAACTGACCTGCCCTTCTTATTCTACAGGTCATTACGAGTTCATAGACACCAAACATGCATAGGTTCTTTTATATTTAAGTGGTGAAAAAAAATTCCAAAATTTGGTAAAAAAATAAATAAAAAAATAGCGCCATTTTCTAAGACCTGTAGCGTCTCCATTTTTCGTGATCTGGGGCTGGTTTATGGCTTATTTTTTGCGAACCGGGCTGTCGTTTTTATTGATAACATTTGGGGTAGATCCGATGTTTTGATCGCCCGTTATTGCATTTTATTTCAATTTTGCGGCGACCAAAAAAAGTAATTCTGGCGTTTAGAATTTTTTTCTCGTTACGCCGTTTACCGATCGGATTAATTTTTTTTTTATATTGATAGATCGGACGATTCTGAACGCGGCGATACCAAATATGTGTATGTGGGTTTTTTTTTTTTATTTTGAATGGGGCGAAAGGGGGGTGATTTAAACTTTTATATTTTTTTATTTTTTTTATATTTTTAAAAACTTTTTTTTTTTATTTTTTGCATGCTTCTATAGTCTCCATAGGAGACTAGAAGCAGCAACTATCCGATCGCCTCTGCTACATACAGAGGACGAGCAGATCCCCTGCATGCAGCAGAAATGGTCCTGTGTTATGAGCGCCGACCACTAGGTGGCGCTCATAGCGATAAGATCATGACAACCACAGGCGTCTGCTGCAGACCCTGGGTTGTCATGCACGCCCATCGGCGACCCGCGATCACGTGACGGGGTCGCCGGTGGGCGTGGCTTATGACGTGCCACCCGGAAGCGACCGTTAAATGCTTGACAGCAGAGATTGACAGCAGCATTTAACATGTTAACAGCCACGGGTGGATCGCGATTCCACCCGCGGCTGTTGCGGGCACATGTAAGAATCAGCTGACATGTGCTCCGTTCAGTGAGGGCTCAGCGCAGCAGCCCTCACTGAACGGGCAGTACGCAAATATGCTTACTAATACGTCCTCGGTAGTTAAGGGGTTAAAGCTAGTGTGACCTCCACGTCTTTTCCACGGGGCATTGATATTGTCTTTTTATTCCACTGTAACCTCCACCACTCTTCCGAGGGGCATTAAAAACGTCTTGTAAGCTACTATGAACTCTACTACTCTTCAAGGGGCATTGATATTGTCTTTTTATTCCACTGCGACCTTCACCACTCTTCCGAGGTGCATTCATATTGTCTTTTTATTCCACTGCGACCTCCACCACTCTTCCAAGGGGCATTAGAACCATCTTGTTAAGCTACTGTGACCTACACGTCTCTTCCACGGGGCATTGATATTGTCTTTATTCCACTGCGACCTCCACCACATTTCCAAGGGGCATTTAAACCGTCTTGATAAGCTACTGTGACCTCCATGTCTCTTCCTGAGGGCATTGATATTGTCTTTTTATTTCCCTGTAACCTCCACCACTCTTCCAAGAGACATAAAAACCGTCTTGTTCAGCTACTGTGACCTCCACCACTCTACCAAGGGGCATTAAAACCGTCTTGTTAAGCTACTATGAACTCCACGTCTCTTCCACGAGGCATTGATATTGTCTTTTTATTCCACTGTAACCTCCACCACTCTTCCAATGGGCATTAAAACCATCTTGTTAAGCTAATGTGACCTACACGTATCTTCCAAGGGGCATTAAAACCATCTCAATAAACCTCTCTGAACTCAACGTCTCTTCCAAGGAGCATTAAAAGCGTCTTGTTAAGCTACTTTGACCTCCACGTTTCTTCCACGGGGCATTGATATTGTCTTTTTATACCACACCAACCTCCACCACTCTTCCAAGGGGCAATAAAACCATCTTGTTAAGCTACTGTGAGCACGACGTCTCTTCGAAGGGGCATTGGTATTGTCTTTTTATTCCACTGCGACCTCTACCACGTTTCCAAGGTACATTAATACTGTCTTGGTAAGCTGCTTTGACCTCCACGTCTCTTCCTCGGTCATTGATATTGTCATTTTATACCACAGCAACCACCAGCACTCTTACAAGGAGCAATAAAACCATCTTGCTAAGCTACTGTGACATCCACGTCTCTTCCCCGGGGCATTGATATTGTCTTTTTATTCCACTGCGACCACCACTACTCTTCCAAGGGACATTAAAATCGTCTTTTTAAGCTACTGTGACCTCTACGTCTCTTCCAAGTAGCAATGATACTGTCCTTTTATTCCAATGCGACCTCCATCACTCTTCCAAGGGGCATTAATATTGTCTTTTTATTCCACTGCGACTTACACCACTCATCCAAGGGGGATTAAAACAGTCTTGATAAGCTACTGTGACCTCCACGTCTCTTCCAAGTGGCATTGATATTGTCTTTTTATTCCACTGCCACCTCCACCACTCTTCCAAGGGGCATTAACAGCTTCTTGTTAAGCTACTGTGACCTACATGTCTCTTCCAAGGGGCAATAAAACCATCTTGATAAACCACTCTGAACTCCACAGCTCTACCAAGGGGCATTAAAGCCATCTTGTTAAGCTACTGTGACTTCCACGTCTCTTCCACGGGCCATTGATATTGTCTTTTTATTCCACTGCGACCTCCACCACTCTTCCATTGGCCATTGATATTGTCTTTTTATTCCACTGCCACCTCCACCACTCTTCCAAGGGGCATTAAAACTGTCCTTTAAAGCTACTGTGACCTCCACGTCTCTTCCAAGGGACATTGATATTGTCTTTTTATTCCATTACGACCTCCACCACTCATCCAATGGGCATTAAGAAAGTTTTGTTAAGCTACTGTGACCTACACGTGTCTTCCAAGGGGAATTAAAGCCATCTTGTTAAACCACTCTGAACTCCACAGCTATTCCAAGGGGCATTAAAACCGTCTATTTAAGCTACTGTGACCTCCACGTCTCTTCCACGGGGCATTAATATTGTCTTTTTATTCTACTGCGACCTCCATCACTCTTCCAAGGGGCATTAAAACCATCTTGTTAAGCTACTGTGACCTCCATGTCTCTTCCTTGGGACATTGATATTGTCTTTTTATTCCAGCGTAACCTCCACCACTTTTCCAAGGGGCATTAAAACCGTCTTGTTAAGCTACTGTCACCTCCACGTCTCTTCCAAGGGGCATTAAAACCATCTTGATAAACCACTCTGAACTCCACAGCTCTTCCAAGGGGCATTAAAACCATCTTGTTAAGCTCCTGGGACCTCCACGTCTCTTCCACGGGGCATTGATATTGTCTTTTTATTCCACTGCGACCTCCACAACTCTTCCAATGGGCATTGATATTGTCTTTTTATTCCACTGCGACCTCCACCACTCTTGCAAGGGACATTAAAACCGTCTTTTTAAGCTACTGTGACCTCCACGTCTCTTCCAAGGGGCATTAATATTGTCTTTTTATTCCACTGCGATGTCCACCACTCACTCAAGGGGCATTAAAACAGTCTTGCTAAGCTACTGTGAACTCCACATATCTTCCAAGGGGCATTAAAACAATCTTGTTAAACCACTCTGAACTCCACAGCTATTCCAAGGGGCATTAAAAACATCGATTTAAGCTACTGTGTCCTCCACGTCTCTTCCACGGGGCTTTTAAACCATCTTGTTAAGCTACTGTGACCTCCACGTCTCTTCCACGGGCCATTGATATTGTATTCTTACTCCACTGTCACCTCCACCACTCTTCCAAGAGACATTAAAACGGTCTTGTTAAGCTACTGTGACCTACATATCTCTTCAAAGGGGCATTAAAACCGTCTTGTTAAACCACTCTGAACTCCACAGCTCTTCCAAGGGGCATTAAATCTATCTTGTTAAGCTACTGTGACCTCCACGTCTCTTCCACGGGGAATTGATTTTGTCTTTTTATACCACAGCGACCTACACCTCTCTTCCAAGGGGCATAAAACCTTCTTATTAAACTACTGTGACCTCCACGTCTCTTCCCCGTGGCATTGATATTGTCTCTTTATTCCACTGTGACCTCCACCACTCTTCCAAGGGGCATTGATATTGTCTTTTTATTCCACTGCGACCTCTACCACTCTTCCAAGGGGTATTAAGAACGTCTTGTTAAGCTACTGTGACCTCCACGTCTCTTTCTCGGGGCATTGATATTGTCTTTTTATTCCACTGCGACCTTCAACACTCTTCCAAGGGGCATTAAAACCATCTTTTTAAGCTACTGTGAACTCCACATCTTTTCCATGGGCATTGATATTGTCTTTTTATTCCACTGTAACCTTCACTACTCTTCCAAGGAGCATTAAAACCATCTTGATAAACCACTCTGAACTCCACAGCTCTTCCAAGAAGCATTAAAACCATCTTGTTAAGCTACTGTGACCTTAACGTCTCTTCCACGGCGCATTGATATTGTCTTTTTATTCCACTGCGACCTCCACCACTCTTCCAATGGACATTGATATTGTCTTTTTATTCCTCTGCGACCTCCACCACTCTTCCAAGGGCATTAAAACTGTTTTAAAGCTACTCTGACCTCTACCTCTTTTCCACGGGGCATTGATATTGTCTTTTTATTCCACTGTAACCACCACCACTCTTCCAAGAGACATTAAAACCATCTTGTTAAGCTACTGTGACCTCCACGTCTCTTCCAAGGGGCATTTATATTGTCTTTTTATTCCACTGCGACCTCCACCACTGATCCAAGGGGAATTAAAACCATCTTGTTAAGCTACTGTGACCTCCACGTCTCTTCCACGGAGCATTGATATTGTCTTTTTATTCCACGGTAACCTCCACCCCTCTTCCAAGGTGCATTGATATTGTCTTTTTATTCCACTGTGACCTCCACCACTCTTCCAAGGGGTCATTGATATTGTCTTTTTATTCAACTGCGACCTCCACCACTCTTCCAAGGGGTCATTGATATTGTATTTTTATTCCTCTGTGACCTCCACCACTCTGCCTAGGGGCATTAAAACCGTCTTGTTAAGCTACTGTGACCTCCACGTCTCTTCCACCGGGCATTGATATTTTCTCTTTATTCCACTGTAACCCCCACCACTCTTCCAAAGGGAATTAAAACCGTCTTTTGTTAAGCTACTGTGACCTCCATGTCTCTTGCAAGGGGCATTAAAACCGTCTTATTAAACCACACTGAACTTCACCACTCTTCCATGGGTCATTAAAACTATCTTCTTCAGCTACTATGACCTCCACGTCTCTACCACGGGGCATTGATATTGTCTTTTTATTCCACCTTTACCTGCACCCCTCTTCCAAGGGGCACTGATATTGTCTTTTTATACTACTGTAACCTCCACCACTCTTCCAAGGGGTCAATGATATTGTCTTTTTATTCAACTGTGACCTCCACCATTCTTCCAAGGGGCATTGATATTGTATTTTTATTCCACTGCGACCTCCACCACTCTGCCTAGGGGCATTAAAACCATCTTGTTAAGCTACTGTGACCTCCACGTCTCTTCCATAGGGCATTGATATTGTCTTTTTATTCCACTATAACCCCCACAACTCTTCCAAGGGGAATTAAAACCGTCTTTTGTTAAGCTACTGTGACCTCCCCGTCTCTTCCATGGGGCATTAAAACCGTCTTATTGAACCACACTGAACTCCACCACTCTTCAAAGGGGTATTAAAACCATATTGTTAAGCTACTGTGACCTCAACGTCTCATCCACGGGTCATTGATATTGTCTTTTTATTCCATTGCGATCTCCACCACTCTTCCAAGGGGCCATAAAACCATCTTCTTAAGCTACTGTGACCTCGACGTCTATTCCCCGTGGCATTGATATTGTCTTTTTATTCCACTGCCACCTCCACCACTCTTCCAAGGGGCATTAAGAGCTTCTTCTTAAGCTACTGTGACCTACATGTCTCTTTCAAGGGGCAATAAAACCATCTTGATAAACCACTCTGAACTCCACAGCCCTACCAAGGGGCATTAAAGCCATCTTGTTAAGCTACTGTGACTTCCACGTCTCTTCCACGGGCCATTGATATTGTCTTTTTATTCCACTGCGACCTCCACCACTCTTCCATTGGCCATTGATATTGTCTTTTTATTCCACTGCCACCTCCACTACTCTTCCAAGGGGCATTAAAACTGTCTTTTAAAGCTACTGTGACCTCCACGTCTCTTCCAAGGGGCATTGATATTGTCTTTTTATTCCATTACGACCTCCACCACTCATCCAATGGGCATTAAGAAAGTTTTGTTAAGCTACTGTGACCTACACGTGTCTTCCAAGGGGAATTAAAGCCATCTTGTTAAACCACTCTGAACTCCATAGCTATTCCAAGGGGCATTAAAACCGTCTATTTAAGCTACTGTGACCTCCACGTCTCTTCCATGGGGCATTAATATTGTCTTTTTATTCTACTGCGACCTCCATCACTCTTCCAAGGGGCATTAAAACCATCTTGTTAAGCTACTGTGACCTCCATGTCTCTTCCTTGGGGCATTGATATTGTCTTTTTATTCCACCGTAACCTCCACCACTTTTCCAAGGGGCATTAAAACCGTCTTGTTAAGCTACTGTGACCTCCACGTCTCTTCCAAGGGGCATTAAAACCATCTTGATAAACCACTCTGAACTCCACAGCTCTTCCAAGGGGCATTAAAACCATCTTGTTGAGCTCCTGGTACCTCCACGTCTCTTCCACGGGGCATTGATATTATCTTTTTATTCCACTGCGACCTCCACAACTCTTCCATGGGCATTGATATTGTCTTTTTATTCCACTGCGACCTCCACCACTCTTGAGAGGGACATTAAAACCGTCTTTTTAAGCTACTGTGACCTCCACGTCTCTTCCAAGGGGCATTAATATTGTCTTTTTATTCCACTGCGATGTCCACCACTCACGCAAGGGGCATTAAAACCGTCTTGTTAAGCTACTGTGAACTCCACGTATCTTCCAAGGGGCATTAAAACAATCTTGTTAAACCACTCTGAACTCCACAGCTATTCCAAGGGGCATTAAAACCATCGATTTAAGCTACTGTGTCCTCCACGTCTCTTCCACGGGGCTTTTATATTGTCTTTTATTTCCACAGCGACCTCCACCACTCTTCCAATGGGCATTAAAAACATCTTGTTAAGCTACTGTGACGTCCACGTCTCTTCCAAGGGGCATTGATATTGTCTTTTTATTCCACTGTAACCTTCACAACTCTTCCAAGGGGCATTAAAACCATCGTGATAAACCACTCTGAAATCCACCACTCTTCCAAGGGGCATTAAAACCATCTTGTTCAGCTACTGTGACCTCCACGTCTCTTCCCCGTGGCATTGATACTGTCTCTTTATTCCACTGTGACCTCCACCACTCTTCCAAGGGGCATTGATATTATCTTTTTATTCCACTGCGACCTCCACCACTCTTGCAAGGGACATTAAAACCATCATTTTAAGCTACTGTGACCTCCACGTCTATTCCAAGGGGCATTAATATTGTCTTTTTATTCCACTGCGATGTCCACCACTCATTCAAGGGGCATTAAAACCGTCTTGTTAAGCTACTGTGAACTCCACGTATCTTCCAAGGGACATTAAAACAATCTTGTTAAACCACTCTGAACTCCACAGCTATTCCAAGGGGCATTAAAACCATTGATTTAAGCTACTGTGTCCTCCACGTCTCTTCCACGGGGCTTTTATATTGTCTATTATTTCCACAGCGACCTTCACCACTCTTCCAATGGGCATTAAAAACATCTTGTTAAGCTACTGTGACGTCCACGTCTCTTCCAAGGGGCATTGATATTGTCTTTTTATACCACAGCGACCTCTACCACTCTTCCAACGGGCATTAAAACATCTTGTTAAGCTAATGTGACGTCCACGTCTCTTCCACGAGGCATTGCTATTGTCTTTTTATTCCACTGCGACCTCCACCAATCTTCCAATGGGTATTGATATTGTCTTTTTATTCCTTTGTGACCTCCATCACTCTTCCAAGTGGCATTTAAACCATCTTGTTAAGCTACTGTGACCTCCACGTCTCTTCCACGGGGCATTGATATTGTATTCTTACTCCACTGTCACCTCCACCACTCTTCCAAGAGACATTAAAACGGTCTTGTTAAGCTACTGTGACCTCTTCCACGGGGAATTGATATTGTCTTTTTATACCACAGCGACCTACACCTCTCTTCCAAGGGGCATAAAACCATCTTATTAAGCTACTGTGACCTCCAAGTTTCTTCCCCGTGGCATTGATATTGTCTTTTTATTCCACTGTGACCTCCACCACTCTTCCAAGGGGCATTGATATTGTCTTTTTATTCCACTGCGACCTCTACCACTCTTCCAAGGGGTATTAAGAACGTCTTGTTAAGCTACTGTGACCTCCACGTCTCTTTCTCGGGGCATTGATATTGTCTTTTTATTCCACTGTAACCTTCACCACTCTACCAAGGGGCATTAAAACCATCGTGATAAACCACTCTGAACTCCACAGCTCTTCCAAGAAGCATTAAAACCATCTTGTTAAGCTTCTATGACCTCCACGTCTCTTCCACGGGGCATTGATATTGTCTTTTTATTCCACTGCGACCTCCACCACTCTTCCAATGGACATTGATATTGTCTTATTATTCCTCTGCGACCTCCACCACTGTTCCAATGGCATTAAAACTGTGTTTTAAAGCTACTCTGACCTCCACGTCTTTTCCACGGGGCATTTATATTGTCTTTTTATTCCACTGCGACCTCCACCATTCATCCAAGGGGAATTAAAACCGTCTTGTTAAGCTACTGTGACCTCCACGTCTCTTCCACGGGGCACTGATATTGTCTTTTTATTCCACGGTAACCTCCACCCCTCTTCCAAGGTGCATTGATATTGTCTTTTTATACTACTGCGACCTCCACCACTCTTCCAAGGGGTCACTGATATTGTCTTTTTATTCAACTGCGACCTCCACGATTCTTCCAAGGGGCATTGATATTGGATTTTTATTCCACTGCGACCTCCACCACTCTGCCTAGGGGCATTAAAACCGTCTTGTTAAGCTACTGTGACCTCCACGTCTCTTCCATAGGGCATTGATTTTGTCTTTATATTCCACTGTAACCCCCACCACTCTTCCAATTGGTATCAAAACCGTCTTTTGTTAAGCTACTGTGACCTTCCCGTCTCTTCCTAGGGGCATTAAAACCGTCTTATTGAACCACACTGAACTCCACCATTCTTCCATGGGGCATTAAAACCATCTTGTTCAGCTACTATGACCTCGACGTCTCTTCCACGGGGCATTGATATTGTCTTTTTATTCCACTTTAACCTTCACCCCTCTTCCAAGGGGCATTGATATTGTCTTTTTATACCACTGCGACCTCCACCACTCTTCCAAGGGGTCACTGATATTGCCTATTTGTTCAACTGCGACCTCCTCCACTCTTCCAAGGTGCATTGATAATGTATTTTTATTCCACTGCGACCTCCACCACTCTGCCTAGGGGCATTAAAACAGTCTTGTTAAGCTAAAGTGACCTCCACTTCTCTTCCACGGGGCATTGATATTGTCTTTTTATTCCACTGTAATCTCCACCAATCTTCCAAGAGGCATTAAAACCGTCTTTTGCTAAGCTACTGTGACCTGCCTGACTCTTCCAAGGGGCATTAAAACCGTTTATCTAAGCTACTATGACCTCCACGTCTCTTTAACAGGGCATTGATATTGTCTTTTTATTCCACTGCGACCTCCAGCACTTTTCCAATGGGCATTGATATTGTCTTTTTGTTCCACTGCGACTTCAACCACTCTTCCAAGGGGCATTAAAACTGTCTTTTTAAGCTACTCTGACCTCCACGTCTCTTCCACAGAGTATTAAATCCATCTTGTTAAACCACTCTGAACTTCACAGCTCTTTCAAGGGGCATTAATAAGGTCTATTTAAGCTACTGTGACCTCCATGTCTCTTCCACGGGGCTTTGATATTGTCTTTCTATTCCACAGCGAGCTCCACCACTCTTCCAAGGGGCATTAAAACCGTCTTGTTAACCTACTGTGACCTACACGTCTCTTCCAATGGGCATTAGAACCATCTTGTCAAAGCACTCTGAACTCCACAGCTCTTCCAAGGAGCATTAAAACCACCTTGTTAAGCTACTGTGACCTCCACGTCTCTTCCACGGGGCATTGATATTGTCTTTTTATACCACAGCGACCTCCACCACTCTTCCAAGGGGCAATAAAACCATCTTATTAAGCTACTGTGACCTCCACGTGTCTTCCCCGTGGCATTGATATTGTCTTTTTATTCCACTGCGACCTCCACCACTCTTCCAAGGGGCATTGATATTGTCTTTTTATTCCACTGCAACCTCCACCACTCTTCCAAGGGGCATTAAAACCGTTTTTTAAATCTAATTTGAACTCCACGTTTTTTCCACGGGGCATTGATATTGTCTTTTTATTCCACTGTAACCTCCACTACTCTTCCAAGGGGCATTAAAACTGCCTTGTTAAGCTACTGTGACCTACACGTCTCTTCCAAGGTGCATTAAAACCATCTTGATAAACCACTCTGAACTCCAAAGCTCTTCCAAGGGGCATTAAAACCATCTTTTTAAGCTACTTTGACCTCCACGTCTCTTCCAAGTGGCATTGATATTGTCTTTTTATTCCAATGCGACTTCCACCACTCTTCCAAGGGGCAATAAAACCATCTTATTAAGCTACTGTGACCTCCACATCTCTTCCACAGGGCATTGGTATTGTTTTTTTATTCCACTGCGACCTCCACTACTCTTCCAAGGGGCATTAATATTGTCTTTTTATTCTACTGTGACCTCCACCACTCTTCCAAGGGGCATTAAAACCAACTTGTTAAGCTACTGTGATCTCCACGTCTCTTCCATGGGGCATTGATATTGTTTTTTTATTCTACTGTAACCTCCACCGCTCCTCCAATACGCATTAAAACCGTCTTGCTAAGCTACTCTGACCTACACGTCTCTTCTAAGGGGCATTAAAACCATCTTGATAAACCCCTTAGAACTTCACAGTTCTTCCAAGTGTCATTAAAACCGTCTTGTTAAGCTACAGTGACCTCCACGTCTCTTCCACAGGGCATTGGTATTGTTTTTTTATTCCACTGCGACCTCCACTACTCTTCCAAGGGGCATTAAAACCGTTTTTTTAATCTAATTTGAACTCCACGTTTTTTCCACGGGGCATTGATATTGTCTTTTTATTCCACTGTAACCTCCACCACTCTTCCAAGGGGCATTAAAACTGCCTTGTTAAGCTACTGTGACCTACACGTCTCTTCCAAGGTGCATTAAAACCATCTTGATAAACCACTCTGAACTCCAAAGCTCTTCCAAGGGGCATTAAAACCATCTTTTTAAGCTACTTTGACCTCCACGTCTCTTCCAAGTGGCATTGATATTGTCTTTTTATTCCAATGCGACTTCCACCACTCTTCCAAGGGGCAATAAAACCATCTTATTAAGCTACTGTGACCTCCACATCTCTTCCACAGGGCATTGGTATTGTTTTTTTATTCCACTGCGATCTCCACTACTCTTCCAAGAGGCATTAATATTGTCTTTTTATTCTACTGTGACCTCCACCACTCTTCCAAGGGGCATTAAAACCAACTTGTTAAGCTACTGTGATCTCCACGTCTCTTCCATGGGGCATCGATATTGTTTTTTTATTCTACTGTAACCTCCACCACTCTTCCAAGGGGCATTAAAACCGTCTTTTTAAGCTACTGTATACTCCACGTCTCTTCCACGGGGCATTGATATTGTCTTTTTATTCCACTGTAACCTCCACCACTCTTCCAAGGGGCATTAAAACTATTTTGCTAAGCTACAGTGACTTCCACGTCTCTTCCACAGGGCAATAAATCCATCTTGTTAAACCACTCTGACCTCCACAGCTATTCCAAGGGGAATTAAAACCGTCTATTTAAGCTACTATGACCTCCACGTCTCTTCCACGGGGAATTGATATTGTCTTTTTATTCCACTGCGACCTCCACCACTCATCCAAGGGGCATTAAAACCGTGTTATTAAGCTACTGTGACCTCCACGTCTCTTCCACGGGACATTGATATTGTCTTTTTATTCCACTGCGACCTCCACCACTCTTCCAAGGGGCATTGATATCGTCTTTTTATTCCACTGCGACCTCAACAACTCTTCCAAGGGGCATTAATACCATCTTGTTAAGCTGCTGTGACCTCCATGTCTCTTCCACGGGGCATTGATATTGTCTTTTTATTCCACTGTAACCTCCACCACTCTTCCAAGTGGCATTAAAACCATCTTTTGTTGAGCTACTGGGACCTTGACGTCTCTTCCAAGGGGCATTAAAACCATCTTATTAAGCCACTCTGAAATCCACCACTCTTCCAAGGGGCATTAAAACCATCTTGTTCAGCTACTGTGACCTCCATGTCTCTTCCACGTGGCAGTGATATTGTCTTTTCATTTCACTGTAACCTCCACCACTCTTCCAAGGGACATTAAAACCGTCTTGTCAAGCTACTCTGACCCCCACTTCTCTTCCAAGGGTCATTAAAACCATCTTGATAACCACTCTGAACTCTACAGCTCTTTCAAGGGGCATTAAAACCGTATATTTAAGCTACTGTGACCTCCACGTCTCTCTCACAGGGCTTTGATATTGTTTTTTTTTCCACAGCGGCCTCCACCACTCTTCCAACGTGCTTTAAAACCATCTTGTTAAGCTACTGTGACCTGCACCTCTCTTCCAAGGGGCATTGATATTGTCTTTTTATTCCAATGCGATCTCCACCACTCTTCCAATGGGCATTAAAACCATGTTGTTAGGCTACTGTGTTCTCCAAGTCTCTTCCACGGGGCATTGATATCGTCTTTTTAATTTCACTGTAACCTCTATCACTCTTCCAAGGGGCATTAAAATTGTCTTGTTAAGCTACTGTGTTCTCCACGCCTCTTCCATGGGGCATTGATATAGTCTTTTTATTCCACTGCGACATGCACCACTCTTCCAAGGGGAATTGATATTGTCTTTTTATTCCACTGTAACCTCCACCACTCTTTCAAATAGCATTAAAACCGTCTTGTTAAGCTACTGTGTTCTCCAAGTCTCTTCCACAGGACATTGATATCGTGTTTTTATTCCACTGTGACATCCAGCACTCTTCCAAGGGGCATGAAAACCTTCTTGTTAAGCTACTGTGACCTCCACCTCTCTTCCACGGGGAATTGAAATTGTCTTTTTATTCCACTGTAACCTCCCCCACTCTTTCAAGGGACATTAAAACCATCTTGTTAAGCTACTGTGACCTCCACGTCTCTTCCAAGGGGCATTAAAACCATCTTGTTAGAACACTCTGAACTCCATGTCTCTTCCAAGGGGCATTAAAACCGTCTTGTTAAACCACTCTGAACTCAACGTCTCTTCCAAGGGGCATTAAAATCGACTTGTTAAACCACACTTAACTCCACGTCTCTTCTAAACGGCACTAAAACCGTCTTTTTAGGTTACTGTGACCTCCAAGTCTCTTCCAAGGGGCATTAAAACCTTCTTGTTAAACCACTCTGAACTCAACGTCTCTTCCAAGGGGCATTAAAATCGACTTGTTAAACCACACTTAACTCCACGTCTCTTCTAAACGGCACTAAAACCGTCTTTTTAGGCTACTGTGACCTCCAAGTCTCTTCCAAGGGGCATTAAAACCGTCTTGTTGAACCACTCTGAACTCCATGTCTCTTCCAATGCGCATTAAAACAGTCTTGTTAAGCTACTATGTCCTCCACGTTTCTTCCAAGGGGAATTAAAAGCGTCTTGCTAAACCACTTTGAACTCCACGTCTCTTCCAAGGGGCATTGATATTTTCTCCTTATTCTACTGTGACCTCCACGTCTCTTCCAAGGGGCATTAAAACCGTCTTGTTAAACCACTCTGAACTCCATGTCTCTTCAAAGTGGCATTAAAATTGTCTTGTTAAGCTACTATGACCTCCACGTCTCTTCCAAGGGGCATTAAAACCATCTTGTTAAACCATTCTGAACTCCACGTCTCTTACAAGGGGCATTAAAACCGTCTTGTTAAACCACTCTGAACACCAAGTCTCTTCCAAGAGGCATTAAAACCATCTTGTTAAGCTACTGTGACCTCCACGTCTCTTCCAAGGGGCATTAAAAACGTCTTGTTAAACCACTCTGAACTCCACGTCTCTTCCAAGGGGCATTAAAACCGTCTTGTTAAGCTACTGTGACCTCCACGTCTCTTCCAAGTGGCATTAAAAACGTCTTGTTAAACCACTCTGAACTCCACGTCTCTTCCAAGGGGCATTAAAACCGTCTTGTTAAGCTACTGAGACCTCCACGTCTCTTCCATGGGGCATTAAAAACGTCTTGTTAAACCACTCTGGACTCCACGTCTCTTTCAAAGTGCATTAAAATTGTCTTTTTAAGCTACAGTGACCTCCATGTCTCTTCCAAGGGGCTTTAAAACCGTCTTGTTAAGCTACTATGACCTCCACGTCTCTTCCAAGGGCCATTAAAACCGTTTTGCTAAACCACTCTGAACTCAACCTCTCTTCCAAGGGGCATTGATATTGTATCTTTATTCCACTGTAACCTTCACCACTCTTCCAAGGGGCATTGATATTGTCTCTTTATTCCACTGTGACCTCCACGTCTCTTCCAAGGGCCGTTAAAACCATCTTGTTAAACCACTCTGAACTCCACGTCTCTTCCAAGTGGCATTAAAACCGTCTTTTTAAGCTACTGTGACCTCCACGTCTCTTCCAAGGGGCTTTAAAACTGTCTTGTTAAACCAATCTGGACTCCACGTTTCTCACAAGGGGTAATAAAACCGTCTTGTTAAACCACTTTGAACCCCAAGTCTCTTCCAAGAGGCATTAAAACCGTCTTGTTAAGCTACTGTGACCTCCACGTCTCTTCCAAGGGGCATTAAAACCGTCTTATTAAACTACTCTGAACTCCACCACTCTTCCAAGGGGCATTAAAACCGTCTTGTTCAGCTACTATGACCTCCCCGTCTCTTTCACTGGGCATTGATATTGTCTTTTTATTTCACTGCGACCTCCACCACTCTACCAAGGGGCATTGATATTGTCTTTTTATTCCACTTCGACCTCCACCACTCATCCAAGGGGCATTAAAACCGTCTTGTTAAAAAACTCTGAGCTCCACAGCTCTTCCAAGGGGCATTGATATTGTCTTTTTGTTCCACTGCGACTTCCACCACTCTTCCAAGGGGCATTAAAACTGTCTTGTCTAGCTATTCTGACCTCCACGTCTCTTCCACAGGGTCTTAAAACCATCTTGTTAGACCACTCTGAACTCCATGTCTCTTCCAAGGGGCATTAAAACCGTCTTGCTAAGCTACTGTGACCTCCACGTCTCTTCCAAGGGGCATTAAAACCTTCTTGTTAAACCACTCTGAACTCAACGTCTCTTCCAAGGGGCATTAAAATCGACTTGTTAAACCACTCTTAACTCCACGTCCCTTCTAAACGGCACTAAAACCGTCTTTTTAGGCTACTGTGACCTCCACGTCTCTTCCAAGGGGCATTAAAACCGTCTTGTTAAGCTATTGTGACCTCCACGTATTTTCCAAGGGGCATTAAAACTGTCTTGTTGAACCACTCTGAACTCCACGTCTCTTCCAAGGGGCATTAAAACCATCTTGTTAAGCTACTATGTCCTCCACGTCTCTTCCAAGGGGCATTAAAACCGTCTTGCTAAACCACTCTGAACTCCACGTCTCTTCCAAGGGGCATTGATATTGTATCTTTATTCCACTGTAACCTCCACCACTCTTCCAAGGGGCATTGATATTGTCTCTTTATTCTACTGTGACCTCCACGTCTTTTCCAAGGGGCATTAAAACCGTCTTGTTAAACCACTCTGAACTCCAATTCTCTTCCAAGAGGCATTAAAACCATCTTGTTAAGCTACTGTGACCTCCACGCCTCTTACAAGGGACATTAAAAACGTTTTGTTAAACCACTCTGAACTCCACGTCTCTTCCAAGGGGCATTAAAACCGTCTTGTTAAGCTACTGTGACCTCCACATCTCTTCCAAGGGGCATTAAAAACGTCTTGTTAAACCACTCTGAACTCCACGTCTCTTCCAAGGGGCATTAAAACCGTCTTGTTAAGCTACTGTGACCTCCACGTCTCCTCCAAGGGGCATTAAAAACGTCTTGTTAAACCACTCTGAACTCCACGTCTCTTTCAAAGCGCATTAAAATCATCTTTTTAAGCTACAGTGACCTCCATGTCTCTTCCAAGGGGCTTTAAAACCGTCTTGTTAAGCTACTATGACCTCCACGTCTCTTCCAAGGGGCACTAAAACCGTGTTGCTAAACCACTCTGAACTCAACCTCTCTTCCAAGGGGCATTGATATTGTATCTTTATTCCACTGTAACCTCCACCACTCTTCCAAGGGGCATTGATATTGTCTCTTTACTCCACTGTGACCTCCACGTCTCTTCTAAGGGGCATTAAAACCGTCTTGTTAAACCACTCTGAAATCCACGTCTCTTCCAAGGGCCGTTAAAATCATCTTGTTAAACCACTCTGAACTCCACGTCTCTTCCAAGGGGCATTAAACTTGTCTTGTTAAACCAATCTGGACTCCATGTTTCTTACAAGGAGTAATAAAACCGTCTTGTTAAACCACTCTGAACTCCAAGTCTCTTCCAAGAGGCATCAAAACTGTCTTGTTAAGCTACTGTGACCTCCACGTCTCTTCCAAGGGTCATTAAAAACGTCTTTTTAAACCACTCTGAACTCCACGTCTCTTCCAAGGGGCATTAAAACCATCTTGTTAAGCTACTGTGACCTCCACGTCTCTTCCAAGGGGCATTAAAAACGTCTTGTTAAACCACTCTGAACTCCACGTCTCTTCCAAAGTGCATTAAAATCGTCTTGTTAAGCTACAGTGACCTCCATGTCTCTTCCAAGGGGCATTGATATTGTCTTTTTATTCCACTGCGACCTCCACCACACTTTTAGTCAGCTTTTGCTTTTCAATGCATAAGTGAACACTAAGGGAGACCCACTCCCCAATAATGGGTAGAAGGTTTTTAGTATGCTGTAATCCACGTCTGTTTCAAGGGGCATTGCAGTTCCTCATAATTTTTGGAAAGCTTTCCATTCACTGCTTAGGCCAACAGTGTACAGTAGACCCAGTTGCTATAAATGGAAAAAAAGGTTTAGTTAAGGCCCTCTGACCTCCATGTCACTTCTAAGGGGCATTGGAGTGCCTCAAAATTTTTGGTAGGCATTGCACTCACTGTATGCCCTATAACTGTGTAGCCAAACCTCTCCTTTTGGTACAGAAACATATCCTACAAGACATGTGTGGTTGACTGACCTGACATTGGTGTGAATGGTTCCTGTTCCTCCTGCTCTTTCTCCTTTGCCACCACCTCATCCATCATTCATCACATCAAGCTTTTTTTAAACGGGAGTCATAGAACAGGGATAGTAGCAGGAAAACATCCAGCAATCCTCGTAGGAGGTAGGATATGCGTCAAAACGCTGACCACCTCAGGCCTAGCTGCTACTACATACATGCGCTTGCATTCCAAGGAACAGAAAACTAAGGAGATGGATGGCCTCATGATCATGAATAATTTACTCGTTGTGTAGGAGGCCGACCACTGCTGCTGTCTACCTTCGGAACTTTGTCAGTCAACATAACTGACCAATAGAGTCATGCAGAAATTTAGTAGGAGGGACCCAAACGTGACGCTGTTCAACGTCAACTAGTAAGTATATCAAATAGAAAAAAGACGTAAACTGAATATTATCCAAAAAATACAAAGAATTCTTTATTAGTAATATTTAAAATCAGACAAAAACACAATGTTTAAAAAAAGGCAGTAAGTATTAATAATTAACCAAAAAAAAAAAAGAAAAGAGCACCATAATAGATACCCACATGAGCATGAATTACAGTAGTACAGGTCAAACAATGAAAAATAGAAAAAATCTTTATAAAACTTGTTCAAGCCAAGTCACTAAGCAAATCATCAATCTAGATCATATGAGGATCTGTACCTCACCTCACCTCACCTCATATGATCTAGATTGATGATTTGCTTAGTGCGCATGTGGGAGACCTCGTTTCTGAAACTCTATGACGTGTACCATTGCTATCACTGTTCCAAAAAGCCCATTTTTGATGTCTTTCAAATGGCTGCTGAGTTTCAGTGAAAATACGCGTGCGACTTTCAGTGAAAATACAGCAGATAGTCCTACTGAAAGACTGTTAGAATTTGTATTATGGCAAGAAAAAAGCAGCTAAGTAAAGAAAAATGAGTGGCCATCATTACTTTAAGAAATGAAGGTCAGTCTGTCCGCAAAATTGGGCAAACTTTGAAAGTGCAGTTGCAAAAACCATCAAGCGCTACAAAGAAACTGGCTCACATGAGGACCTCCCCAGGAAAGGAAGACCAAGAGTCACCTCTGCTTTTGAGGATAAGTTTATCCGAGTCACCAGCCTCAGAAATCACAGGTTAACAGCAGCTCAGATTAGAGACCAGGTCAATGCCACACAGAGTTCTAGCAGCAGACACATCTCTTCAACAACTGTGAAGAGGAGACTTTGTGCAGCAGGCCTTCATGGTAAAATAGCTGCTAGGAAACCACTGCTAAGGACAGGCAACAAGCAGAAGAGACTTGTTTGGGCTAAAGAACACAAGGAATGGACATCAGAACAGTGGAAATCTGTGCTTTGGTCTGATGAGTCCAAATTGAGATTTTTGGTTCCAACCACCGTGTCTTTGTGAGACGCAGAAAAGGTGAACGGATGGACTCTCAATGCCGGGTTCCCACCGTGAAGCATGGAGAAGGAAGTGTGATGGTGTGGGGGTGCTTTACTGGTGACACTGTTGGGGATTTATTCAAAATTGAAGGCATACTGAACCAGCATGGCTACCACAGCATCTTGCAGCGGCATGCTATTCCATCTGGTTTGCGTTTAGTTGGACCATCATTTATTTTTCAACAGGACAATGACACCAAACATACCCCCAGGCTGTGTAAGGGCTATTTGACAAGAAGGAGAGTGATGGGGTGAAACGCCAGATGACCTGGCCTCCACAGTCACCAGACCTGAACCCAATTGAGATGGTTTGGGGTGAGCTGGACTGAGTGAAGGTAAAAGGGCCAAAAAGTGCTAAGCATCTCTGGGAACTCCTTCAAGATTGTTGGAAGACCATTTCCGATGACTACCTCTTGAAGCTCATCAAGAGAATGCCAAGAGTGTGCAAAGCAGTCATCAAAGCAAAAGGTGGCTATTTTGAAGAACCTAGAATATAGGACATATTTTCAGTTGTTTCACACTTTTTTGTTAAGTATATAATTCCACATGTGTTAATTCATAGTTTTGATGCCTTCAGTGTGAATGTACAATTTTCATAGTCATGAAAATACAGAAAAATCTTTAAATGAGAAGGTGTGTCCAAACTTTTGGTCTGTACTGTATATATTCTGTTTTGTATATTATAGTGACTGTCGGGGGCGCTCTTTTACACCTCTCCCCGTGGAGCTCCGCACACTCTTCACTATGTCGGGGCTGTGGACAAATGGGAAAAGTCACATTCTGGCAAAACTGAATAATCAGTGCTGAGTGTAATTTTTTATATTGCAAAAAGTGACAATGCAAGTTTTATTAATCTGGAAAAAAAAGAATTTTGCCCAAACACAAAGTATAAGAGTGTAAAAATAGAAAAAATATATAACAGTGCATAAAAAAATCCTGTTTGACCTGTGATGTTTGCTCCATTAAAAACATGAGCAATTCCATAAAAAAGCATTAAAACTACAATAAAAAGCCAGAAGAGGCATCTAGATTGCAGAGTGTATGAGAAGCTCCTGGAATCAACTACGATCTAGTGGTGTCAGTGCTGAACTGTCTACATTGGAGTTGTTCTCTTGAGGCCCTCACTCCAGCAACTCCGATCTAGTCACCTCAACACTGAAGCATCTAGAGTGGAACTGTTAAAACGGTTAACACAAAAGATAAACTCCAATCTAGACACCTCAGCACTGAAAGCACTAGATCGAAGAGGAGAATGTGAGAACCTCAAAAGATAAACTCCGATCTAGACGCCTCAGCACTGAAAGCACTAGATCGAAGAGGAGCATGTGAGAACCTCAAAAGATCAACTCCGATCTAGAAAGTTCAGCAGTGAGGCATCTAGAATGGAGTGGCTAAAGTGAGGACCACAAAAAATCAACTGTGATCTAGACGCAACCGTGTAATGAGACAAGGATCTGACAATTGGCCACTTCCTGTTTCATAAGTTGCAATGGAATCTGAGCAAAAGGACCTGCATGACTCACTTCTGGTCATGTGATCAGGTCACATGATCGCAAACACGGAAGTAACAAGCACAAATGTGTATGTCGCCACCCGGTGTCATGTTATTGGATCTGCAATAACCCAGATCCAAATAGAAAAGAAAAAAATAGGTAAAGGCAGTTAAAATGAATGGGGAATATATATATAATAGAATCACAGGTGTTCATAAAGCGTAGACCTCTGGCTACCAATGGTATTAGTAAGAAAAATATAGTAATACATGTTTAAGGGATAAACTAGACCAAGGGGAAAAAAATATAAGGAAAAATAATTTAGGGAAATATACTGATCACTACCCAATGTAGTATTAGATTGAAATAAAAGAAAAGAAAGGAAGAGAAGAAAATAGAGAGGAGTAGGTGATATCTAGCATTAATCAACAGACAACATCATCACCCACAGGAGTGAATAAAGTTCTATGAGAAGAAATGTGATTTCATGCAGTTCCAGAGAAAGGAATCAAGTAGTACGTGTCTGAAACAGAAAAACAATAATTAATACATTTACAGAAAGCTAGATAACTCATACTCTCTATTTAAATCCCGAGGTTACAACGTATCCAACGTATGGATCTAAAAAGCTTCACGACGTTTTAATGCCTGAATCCTATTATCCCCACATATTAATGGTGGTACATGTTCCAGAACCTGAAAATTGACTTGTTCTACGGAGTGCTTCTTTAAATTAAAATGGTAAGATAAGGGGAGATAAGTCTTCCCACATCTTATACTCGACTTGTTTTGAGATATGCGGTCTCGTATAGGTTAGGTTGTCTCACCAACATATATGAGACCATCAAGGACATTTGATCGCATACACTACAAAAGAAGAATCACAAGTAAAAAAACCTTGAATTCTAATCCCGGTATGGGGGTGGAAAAAAGTATCACCCCGCTGTATATTGCTACATTGCGGGCAGCGTAGGCATGGGTATGTACCTTTTTTCTGAGTTCATAGAAAGGTTTGTATTGGCGTCTTTCTCAAGGAATGCCAATACAAACAAGTTGAAAGAGTACTTGTTTAAAATTTGCTCGAATCTTTTACAAAAATTGTCATTATCTTTAAACATTGTTGGTTGAAAGTTTACCCTCAAGCCATGTGGTATTCTTTGTGCCAAATCACTGGGAATTCAGACATTGGAAATAATTTCAGCTACTTCATTTGTAGTATAAGAAAAGGTTTCACTAGACATACAGTTAGGTCCATATATATTTGGACAGAGACAACATTTTTCTAATTTTGGTTCTAGACATTACCACAATGAATTTTAAACAAAACAATTCAGATGCAGTTGAAGTTCAGACTTTCAGCTTTCATTTGAAGGGTATCTGTGTCACCCTGACCTGGATGCCACAAGTGTAATTAAAGCTGTGTCTGAGAGCAAGGGGGAGGTTCTCTAGTCAGGGGAACATTAGCATGCAATGCCTCCTGTCTCAGGCCAGTAGGGGGAGCTGGCTGCCCCTATAAAAGCTGGTACTGAGGGCAGGGTTAGAGAGAACTGGATTGCCTGTCTCAGCACTGAGACGTGTCCCAGAGTGGAGCAGGGACAGAAAGTTGATTGCACCTAAGAGGAAGTGTGGCAGTAGGAGAGCCACAAGTCAGAGACAAGAGGCGAAGAGAGCCTGTCTTGGCAGAGAAAAGACTTAACTTTACCAGACTTTGGTGTCTGAGGCTGGAAGGATTCCACATCCCCCAGCAGAGAACCAGTCCGCAAGGGACTGTACATTCCTTGGCCTAAGAAGCCTGGAGGCCCTGCCACAACCGAAGGGACCAGTAAAGCCGTACAAGGCTGGGAGCAGAAAGGAACCCACGTCGCAGGCCATACAGGCGAGAATACACGGAGAGCTCGGAAACGTGGGCTGTTATCCTATCAGGAGGAGATAGCCAGAAGGAGCGCAGAAAGCACGGTAGGCCTACACCCTCACCCTGACCAGGGCCAATTTCCCCGTTGCTCTCAGACATCCAGGTCCCCTCCTAGCCGGGACTGTTTGTGGGTCAATTTACCTGTTTTAGTAAAGACCCTGGACTGCAACCTGTTGTCTGTGTGCTCCTTGCTCCTCCAGCACTACCAGCACTGGGACTCTCAATACCATCACTCCCACCATCCACTATACTGCCCTGGGGCCGCACTCTTCCCGTGGGGAGTCACACTACCCTAGCTGCACACCTCATCAGCCCCAGCGGTCTGCATGCAGCGGCGGTTCCTAATAACCGCAATCCACGGGTGGCGTAGTCGGACATAAACATCAGTACATAACGGACTACCACTGGCCTGACCACCCTGAGCCACGGAACCGGGTTGCCACTACTACTCCCACCGTTTCCCTATTGCCCGGATCCGAGTGCCCCACGGCCCAGGGGGCGAGTCAGCTTTGGCGTAGTCGGCAGGATTTCGTGCCCGCAACCACCGGGTACTGCGTGCCTGAAAAAGACTTTTGTAACTTACCTGTGGAGTCGTTTCCCGCCATCCGGAGCCGATTCCCGCCATTAGACGCCATCTTGGACCGTTTCCCGCCGTCCGGAGTCGTTTCCCGCCATCCGGAGCCGATTCCCGCCATCAGACGCCATCTTGGACCGTTTCCCACCGTCTTCGGCCGTCTTCCCGCCATCCGCGGCTGCTTCCCGCCATCGGACGCCATCTTCAGGACGCCGCGCGGGAAGAAGAGGGGCGTGGACGTCAAAACCGCGCGAGATCCGAAGCTCCGCCCCACGCACCGACGCTGCGCAAGGTCCTGGAAGGGAGAGAGAGCGACGCTGACGTCATCAGGACGCGACGCCAGGTCCTCGTCCATAGCAGCAGCAGCGGAGCCGCGGCCTACAGAAGAGGATCGTCGGAAGGTAGGCCACGCTTAACTAGGGGGGAGGAAGATGTCGGACACAGAGGCGCCCACTACCACCAACGCAGCTGCAGCAGCGGTGATGCCCTTTGCCCTGCCCTACATCCCTGGAGCGGCCTGGCTGCCCAAATACTCAGGGGAGCCCCATGCCCTAACTGACTTCAAGGAAAGGCTATACAGTTTGTTCCAGGTTTACCCCCTGACAGAGGAGCAGAAGGTCAGCATATTAACAGGGCAGTTAACTGGCGCAGCCCAAAGGGAGGTAAAATCATGGCCCACTGAGGAGAAAAGGACTGTGAAGGGTATTCTGGCCCGGCTGCGGGGTACCTTTGATACACGTACCTCCGCTGAGATTAAAATGAGGTTCTATGGATGTAAGCAGCGGGCACAGGACAGCATCAGAGACTATGCCCTAAATCTGCAGGAAGCCTTGAGGGCTATTCAACAAACTGACCCTGGCAGTGTGCAGGAAACCGATAAGCTGCTAACAGAACAATTCATAGAAGGTCTGCTGTCTAGCGCCCACAGGGCCCAACTGCGCCTCATGTTCTTTCAGAACCCCGACCTGACCTTTGCCCAATTTAAGGACAGGGCCATAAGGGTGCTCCGTGAATCTGCAACCAGTGGCGCTATAAAACCCCCGGCGCCCTGCTATCACCTACCACCAGGAGGCGGCGCCCTCCTCTATGGACTCCGTGGAGGCTGATGCACAGGCCCTGAACCAAGCCCCGTCGAAAGGCCTGCACCACCAAGTCCAGGAGCTGACCAGGAGCGTCGCGGCGTTGACCAGGACCGTCCAGGCGTTGCAAGTGGACCCGTCAAGACCCATCGAGCTGGCTTCAAGTCCGGAGGATGTCCCGTGGTGTCGACAGAGGAGGATCCCGTCGTTCCGAGGGAGGCCCACAGACCGCTACGCAGAGGATGGACAGCCCATTTGCCGTCGATGCAACCAGACCGGACACATTTCCAGGTACTGTAATTTAAACGGGTCCTACCTGGGGCAGAGGGCCGACCCCCAGGCATAAGATCACCAGGCCCTTATAATTGGCGTGATAAGTACATTGGGGGGCGCCCGGTTTTACCCGTGGTGCTGGACGGTATCCCCATGAGCGCCTTGCTGGATACTGGGTCGCAAGTAACCACAATCCCTTATGTACTTTTTAAGCAGTATTGGACTGATGCTGATATCACACGGTATCCAGACAGTAACTTGAGCATCATCGCCAGTAATGGCTTACCCGTGCCGCAGATGGGGTTCAAGGAGATGACCATTAAAATTGGTAAAGTTGAACTGCCGGCACAGGGAGTGATTATTGTGGACATTGACCGTCATGAAAGTCACCCTAAAATAACTGTGGGTACTAACATAATTGAAAATTGTCTTTCAGAGGTAATTGTAATTCAACAACAGGTGGCGGTGAATGCTAGTTCCAGCCAACAGAGGGTCCTCAACAAGGAGATAAAAGCCCTGATGAGACGGCAGCAGGTAGAACTGTCTGGTGGTGAGATCGGTAGCGTAAGACTCAGTGATCCATTCCCCATTTCCATGCCTCCCAAAAGTGAAATGATGATCTGGTGTCGGACTGCAATCGGGTTGAGAGGTAGAGACTACCAAGCCATGGTAGAACCCGTGTACTCAGACAGCAGGCCCACCATTTTGACAGCCCGGGGGGTGGTTGATGTCCGTCATGGGAGGGTGCCCGTCCGCATCCTCAACATTGGGGAGCGGGAAGTACACTTACCCAGGTACGCTACACTCGCCAAACTGTTTGTTGTCGAACACCAAGCTATCAGGGCCGTGGAACCCTTGCCTCCATCTCCTCAGGCGGAGGGTAATGGCTCCCAGAAACAAAAAGAGGACTGGTGCCAGAAACTCCACGTGGGTGCTGACTCCACTCCCCTGCACCAAAAACAAGGAGTCTACCGGGTGGTACAGGAGTACGAGAGAGTCTTTAGTAAGCACCCGCTAGACTTCGGCAGAGTAAAAGGGATAGAACACCACATCCCCACAGGGAGCCACCCACCAATAAAAGAGAGGCACAGACCTGTACCCCCTGCACATTATCAGAACGCCAAGGGTATGCTGCGGGAAATGAAAGAAGCTGGGGTCATTAGAGATAGCTGTAGCCCCTGGGCAGCCCCCTTGGTTCTGGTGAAAAAGAAAGACGGCACCATGAGAATGTGCGTGGACTATAGACAAATCAACCGTATCACCCACAAAGACGCATATCCGCTGCCTAGAATAGAAGAGTCTTTAGCCGCACTAAAATCTGCTAACTTCTTTTCTACTTTGGACCTTACTAGCGGGTACTGGCAGGTTCCTGTGGCAGAGGCTGACAAGGAGAAGACCGCCTTCACCACCCCGATGGGACTGAGCGAATTCAACTGTATGCCTTTCGGGCTCTGCAACGCACCAGGGACCTTCCAGCGGCTGATGGAATGCTGTCTAGGGCACCGAAACTTCGAGACGGTCCTCCTTTACCTGGACGACGTGATCGTCTATTCGAAGACCTACGAGGACCATCTCAAGCACCTGGCCGAGGTGTTCGAAGCCCTGGCAGGCTATGGCCTGAAGGTGAAACCATCGAAGTGTCACCTGCTGAAACCAAAAGTCCAGTACCTAGGGCACGTGGTAAGTGCGGAAGGAGTAGCCCCCGACCCTGACAAGGTCACGGCAATCAAGAGCTGGCCAAGCCCCTCGAACATCAAAGAGGTGAGACAGTTTCTCGGGTTGGTAGGCTACTACCGAAGGTTCATCCCCGGGTTCACTAAGATGGCAGCTCCTATGCAGGACCTCCTGATCGGACAGTCCAAGTCCAGGAGTCAAAAGCCACCCTTCAAGTGGGATAAACCGGAAGAGGAGTCCTTCCGCCAGCTAAATATGGCCCTCACGGGGGATGAGATCCTGGCCTACCCTGATTACGGCCAGCCTTTCATTCTCCACACAGATGCCAGTAATGTGGGACTGGGAGCCGTACTGTCCCAAAACTAACAGGGCACAGAACGGGTGATCGCATACGCCAGCCGGAAGCTGAGGCCCACCGAGAGGAACCCGGAGAATTACAGCTCCTTCAAGCTAGAATTCTTGGCGGTGGTGTGGGCCGTGACGGAACGCTTCAAGCATTACCTGGCCTCCGCGAAGTTCACCGTGTACACGGACAACAACCCGTTGACACACCTGGACAATGCAAGACTGGGTGCCCTGGAACAGCGGTGGATGGCCCGTCTCTCCAACTATGACTTCTTGATCAAGTACCGGGCAGGCAAAACCAACGCCAACGCGGACGCCCTATCAAGAATGCCTCACTTACCTGAAGGTGACGAAGACCCAGAAGAGCTGGAGGAGGTAGAACTCCCCGCGTTTCACCGGTATGGAGCCTCTCAACACTCTCACCGCGTGAAGGAGGAGGATCTAACAACTGTGATGATGAATCCCCTACCTCACCACAGCTGGGCCGAGACCCAAGATAGTGACCCTGCAGTCCGCCTGGTGAAAGATCTGCTGACCCGGGAAGACGCCCGCCTAGATCCAGATGCCCCAGAGGAAGCCAAGCAGCTATGAAAGGAGAAGAGCAAGCTGTTCCTCTACGAAGGCAAGTTGTGCAGAAGGATTGTCAACCACCGGACGCACGAGCTGACCTGGCAAGTCCTGGTCCCAAGGCGGGATGCAGCTATGGTCCTGGGGGCTTACCATGACAGAGTGGGACACTTCGGTTGGAAGAAACTGGAGTTCCTACTAAGAGGAAGGTTCTTTTGGGTCGGCATGAGAGGAGCAGTAGAAAAGTGGTGCAGAGACTGTGTCCCTTGTCACCTGAGGAGGAAGGACCGCACCAGCCAGAAGACATCCTTGAGGCCCATCGTCACCACGCAGCCTCTTGAGCTGGTAGCTCTGGACCACGTCAAGTTGGCTCCAAGCCGGTCCGGATACATCTACGCACTGACAATCGTGGACCACTATTCCCGTTTTCTAGTGGTGGTCCCGGTAAAGGACTTGACAGCCCAAACAGCGACCAGAGCCTTCCAGCAGTACTTCTGCCGTCCACACGGGTATCCGGAACAGGTCCTGACAGACCAGGGTCCAGCGTTCGAGGCTGAAATCTTCCAGGAGTTCTGCAACCTCTATGGCTGTAAGAAAATTCGTACAACGCCTTACCACCCACAAACCAACGGGATGTGTGAGAAGATGAACAATATAGTCATTGATCTCCTGAAGACGTTGCCCCTGGAGGAACGCAGCCAGTGGCCAGAAAAACTGCCGGACCTGATAGACCTATACAACAATATCCCGGTGAATGCTACAAACTGCACCCCGGCTTATCTGATGCGAGCTAGACCAGGTAAGCTGCCTGTAGACCTGGAGATGGGAGTCCTAATACCTGAGGACACCTCCCCGGATGCAGACTGGGATACGGAAAGGCAACTGCAGTACAAGAAGGTACAGGAGAGTGTGGAGAAGAGCCTGGCCCAGGTGAGAGAGAGGCAAGAAAAACTCTTCAACCAACACACCCCTGCTGGTCCCCTAGACCCTGGTGAGCAAGTCCTAAAGCGGAAGAGAAGGCTACATAAGTTGGACGACCAGTGGGAAAGGGAACCCTACACCGTACTGCAGTCTGACCACGACAACCCAAAGGTGTGCGTAATCACCAAGGACGGAGGAGAAACCACTAGTGTCGTCTCCAGAGACGACCTCAAAAGGTGCCCCGAGCAACTCCGTAGTGCAGAAGAAGATCAGAGTGACCTTGAACCCGCAGAGGACAAGGAAGAAATGATCAGCACCGTTCTCGGAGAGATCCCTCAGTCCTGGACTCGCATAAATGATGCTATAGTGGTACCCGTCCTGCATTTCCTGCAACCGGCCCAGCAACAACCAACACCAGAGCCGGAAGGTGAAGAGGAGCAAGCGGTTCCAGAGGCAGAAGAGCCTGTTCCAGCAGCCCAGGAGAGTCAACCCTCTGCTGACAGTGAGCCTGCCATACCTGCGGTAAGCCAAAGGACCCGCAGACAGCTGCCTGCCCTACCTGTACACCCAGCTGGTAGCTGTACCCCTAACGCTATTGAGGAGAGCCAAGTTGGTCCACCACCAGACAGTGGGCTACGTAGGTCAACCAGGAGCACAGAGGGGCAGATACCCGCTCGCTGGAGAATATAGAGTGTGCTAAATTGTAAATAACCCTGTTGCCAAATGTTGAAATGTTTGCCAAGTTACCTGCATGTTTATTAATAGTGTGTTTCAGTTTCTTGCAGCTACCGTAAGGACTCACAGGTTATGGACTTTTTATAACCGGGACCTTGTATGGACTGCATTCTGAGCCTAACCCAGGAATGAACTAAGACTGTGAAGGACTTGGGGTAGGACAGACCCCCACCTGGTTAAGGCTCCCGTTGTTTTGGTGATATGGACACCTGGTCACAGACCACACTGTGACCTTAAGAACTCAATTTGTGCGTCGTCTGTCTATTAATGTTTTATTGTTATGTATATTATCTTTGTTTACTGCTTAGTCCCGGAGTACTAAATTTCACTAGGGGGGAATGTGTCACCCTGACCTGGATGCCACAAGTGTAATTAAAGCTGTGTCTGAGAGCAAGGGGGAGGTTCTCTAGTCAGGGGAACATTAGCATGCAATGCCTCCTGTCTCAGGCCAGTAGGGGGAGCTGGCTGCCCCTATAAAAGCTGGTACTGAGGGCAGGGTTAGAGAGAACTGGATTGCCTGTCTCAGCACTGAGACGTGTCCCAGAGTGGAGCAGGGACAGAAAGTTGATTGCACCTAAGAGGAAGTGTGGCAGTAGGAGAGCCACAAGTCAGAGACATGAGGCGAAGAGAGCCTGTCTTGGCAGAGAAAAGACTTAACTTTACCAGACTTTGGTGTCTGAGGCTGGAAGGATTCCACATCCCCCAGCAGAGAACCAGTCCGTAAGGGACTGTACATTCCTTGGCCTAAGAAGCCTGAAGGCCCTGCCACAACCGAAGGGACCAGTAAAGCCATACAAGGCTGGGAGCAGAAAGGAACCCACGTCGCAGGCCATACAGGCGAGAATACACGGAGAGCTCGGAAACGTGGGCTGTTATCCTATCAGGAGGAGATAGCCAGAAGGAGCGCAGAAAGCACGGTAGACCTACACCCTCACCCTGACCAGGGCCAATTTCCCCGTTGCTCTCAGACATCCAGGTCCCCTCCTAGCCGGGACTGTTTGTGGGTCAATTTACCTGTTTTAGTAAAGACCCTGGACTGCAACCTGTTGTCTGTGTGCTCCTTGCTCCTCCAGCACTACCAGCACTGGGACTCTCACTACCATCACTCCCACCATCCACTATACTGCCCTGGGGCCGCACTCTTCCAGTCACACTACCCTAGCTGCACACCTCATCAGCCCCAGCGGTCTGCATGCAGCGGCGGTTCCTAATAACCGCAATCCACGGGTGGCGTAGTCGGACATAAACATCAGTACATAACGGACTACCACTGGCCTGACCATCCTGAGCCACGGAACCGGGTTGCCACTACTACTCCCACCGTTTCCCTATTGCCCGGATCCGAGTGCCCCACGGCCCAGGGGGCGAGTCATATCCACATTAAAATTGGATGAAGGGTTTAGGAGATGCTCGGCGCTCGGTGAGTACTTCCTGGATGCTCGGGCGGGAGCTCAAGTTCCCGCATCCGCATGTTTGGCGCTGTTTAGACAGCAAATAAACATGCGGGGATTGCCTGCCAGTCACTGAAATGCCGCGGCCATGTTGGTTGTGGCGTAACAGTGATTGGCTGGCCGCATAGCGTCATCTGGTCTATAAAAGACTCGATGACCTATGCTCATAACAGTCTACAGTTCAGACAGGCAGAGCTGCAGCTGAGTGAGGGAGAGAATTGGTGGTTTATTTAGTGAGGTATTCCACAACAATAAACATCTAAACTAACAGTCCTCCTAAGGACTAACCCATATGCATATCAATCCTGGTGATAGCAGGAGTTAGGCAGGCATAGTTTGTGGAGAGTGTATAGAACAGAATAGGGTGCATTGCACATTCTGTCTGCTGCTGTTACTGATATCCATAGCCCTATATATCAGGGCTAATATTCTTTTTGGTCTTAATCCTGATTATTTGCTTGAAAAGCAATATAATACATAATTGTTACAGCTCCATTTGCTTGTTAGCAGCATACAGCCAGGTTTGTTTGATTTTAATAGCATTGCTGTATTGTAGAAGCAGAGAAACTTGTCCGTCATCTCAAGTAATCTGATATTACTGTGGTAATAATCCATTTTTGGGAACGTGACAAATATTATACTCCATTGAAAGTCTGCCAGTTGTGTGTTGTTCAAACCTATTCACACTTGGTCCCTTACCAACATAATACTACTAGGTCACTGCCTAAAACCGTGGTCATCAGACGTGATCCGATATTATAGTAATAATGCTGTCATTTTTGGGAGCGTGCCTAATATTACACTCCTTTTAAAGTCTGCCAGTTGTGTGTGGATCAAACCTATTTACACTTGGTCGCTGACCAATACAATACTATTAAGCCAGTGCCCAAAACCGTGGTCATCAGACGTGATCCGATATTATTGTAATAATGCTGACATTTTTGGGAGCGTGCCAAATATTACACTCCATTTAAAGTCTGCCAGTTGTGTAATGTTCAAACCTATTCACACTTGGTCACTGATCAATACAATACTATTAAGCCAGTGCCTAAAACCATGGTCATCAGACGTGATCCGATATTATTGTAATAATGCTGACATTTTTGGGAGCGTTCCAAATATTATACTCCATTTAAAGTCTGCAAGTTGTCTTTTGTTCAAACCTATTCACACTTGGTCGCTGAGCAATACCATACTATAAGGCCGCTGCCTAAAACCGTGGTAACCAAACATGATCCGATATTAGAGCAGTTATAATGCTGACATTTTTGGGACTGTGACAAACATTATACTCCATTTAAAATGGGCAAAGCGCATAGCAAAGGACTGGGAAGTGGACGTGATGGTGATGGTGCACGCAGAGGCTGAAGCCGTGGGCAAGCTGAAATTGTGCCTGCTGAGGGAGCACAATAAGCACCCACATCATGTCACTCTACCTTCCTGTTCATTTTTGTAAGTGGCCGTAGAACACCACTATTGAAGCCAGAGCAGAGTGAAAAGTTGTTGGTTGGATAGCAGATAATGCTTCCAGTAAGTTTGCCACCAAAACTACCTTGTCTTCCACATGGTTTAGTCTCTGTAGCCTTAAGTCTGAACCACATATTCCTCACCCTGATCATTAATCCCACCATGCCGAGTGCCTGGAGACAACTGATCCCACACTTGGACACGCCAAAGAGCTGTTCACTTTTCCATTTATAGATTCGGGCCTCTTGCCCGGTCCGCTTCAAGCTGGGCAAGAGGAGATCACATGTAGCGATGCCCAAGTATTTGAGCAGCCATGGTCACACGAAGACAATGGTGGGAAAGTGCAATTACTGTGGCAAGAGGTGGGTGATGATGATGAGACACAACTGCCAGCAAGTCAGGAGGAGGCTTAGGGTGTGTATGTGGATGACGAGGTGGTGGACGATGAAGTCACTGAGCCAACCTGGCAAGCAAGGAGGGCAGCACAGAGGAGGAGGGAGGTGTAGCACCACAACAGGCAGGAATAAGCAGTGGGGTGGTCACAGACACAAGGCGGGCAGTTGTTCCCCAGAACATCAATATGAGGGAAGTTGCCAGTCCAACTGTTAAGTCTTCCAAAGACTGTCAAGTTAACCACAAAAAGGCCATTTGCAACATGTGCCATGCCAGAATCAGCAGGGGCAGCAAAACTACCAGCCTGACCACAACCAGCATGCTCAGGCACATGACAGCAAAGCACCTGTCACGGGTGTGTCGCCACGAAGATCGTCACGAGTACACAGCCTGACTTCTCGCAGCTGACTTGTTGGTGCTTTGTGTTTTTCGGCAGTGAGGGAGTTAATTCTCTCTCTCTCTGTGCTAGATGAGGTCCAGCCTCGCCCAGCTGCAATCAATATTTCTGTAGTGAGACTCCTTCAAATGCCTGCTGGTCTGTTTGGGAAGTGTCGGTGAAAGCATTTCATTCAGACTTACAGAGCGGATCGTGGTGTTTGGAGTTTCTGAGATAAGTGTATTTGGAAGTGTTTTTTCCCTTTCCTCGCTTTATCATTTATCTCCTTTCCCGTTGGTGTTCCCTCTGTTGTAGTTGTGTAGTTGTTGTATGCAAGGTGGTTTTGGTTTTTCCCTTGTACTGTCTCGTTCGTCTAAGTACTGTGTGTGGGCATATTATTTCTTGTTCCCTTTTGTTGTGATCGGGGTCCTTCTCAGGACTAGATTACTTAGGTGCAGGGATCCTCAGGAGGTAGGGGTTACGCTGGCGGCCTGGACATCTGTACCTTTAACAGTACCTCCAGGTTGAGGGATTAGTCAGGGCCCCAGCTTAGGGTCAGCTTAGGCCCCCTACCTCCAGTATACTGAGACAGCGTGACATTTTCACCGACCCACTTAGCTTTTTTCCAGCTACCATGGATCCAGTAGCCGGTCTAGCTCGGCAGTTGCAGAGTTTGTCCATGGAGCTGGCGGACGTTAGGTCCAAGGTTTTGCATCCTCAGGAGCAAGCCGGACCAGAACCTAAAGTAGCTCTCCCTGACATGTTCACTGGGGGGCGGGACAAGTTTTTTGTTTTCCGGGAGGCATGCAAATTGTACTTTCGGCTGCGGCCTCGGTCATCGGGGAGTGAAGAACAAAGGGTGGGAATTGTCATCTCGCTCCTACAAGGGGACCCACAATCTTGGGCGTTCTCTCTTCCCCCGGGCTCCCCGGCTCTCCAGTCAGTGGATAGGTTTTTCGCTGCTCTGGGACTCGTATATGATGACCCAGATCGGATCTCCCTTGCTGAGTCTAAGTTACGTAGGATCCAGCAGGGAGATCGTCCGGCGGAGGAATTCTGTTCGGAGTTCCGTAGGTGGGCCACGGACACCCAGTGGAATGACCCGGCTCTTAGGAGCCAGTTTTGTCATGGTTTATCCGACAAATTACAGGATGTGTTGGCACAGTATGACTCTCCCGCGTCACTGGAAGCCGCTATGGCCCTTGCTATTCGCGTTGACAGACGGCTTCAGGAGAGGTGCGGGATAACTCTACCCCCTGTGATGACTCCACCTCCTACAAGGTCCCCTCATATGGTGGTTCCCCTGGTCAGTCCAGAGGAGCCTATGCAATTAGGAGGGACATCATTTCGGGGGAGGGGACCGGTGGTGCGCCATAAGACAGGAAGGTGTTTCTTCTGCGGGAGAAAGGGACATTTTATTGGGGGGTGTCCATCCCGTTCCTTGCAGAGTGAAGAGTCGTCGGAAAACTGTTGATCCCAGGTTGTGTGGTGGACGGCAATCTGGGAGTAGGTATTTCGTCCCTAGGTTTGTCTCAGTTTCTCGTACCGGCGGAGGTGGTGGTGGGTACGAGAACTGAGAGGATATCTGTTCTTCTGGATAGTGGGGCCGGGGCTAATCTGGTTGATGCTCGGTTTGCCCGGGTTCAAGGTATGCGATTGAGTGAGTTGGCTAAACCCATCCCCATATTCTCGATCGATGCCAGGCCTCTCGGTCAGGGAAGTTTTTTGCAAGCTGTGCATGACGTAAAACTTCAAGTGGGGGCAATACATAAAGAACTGTTGTCTTGCTACGTGTTGGAGGGTCTTCCCACTCCTATAGTGTTGGGCCTTCCTTGGTTAGCTAAGCATAACCCGGTTATTAATTGGCAAACCAGAGAGATAAGCCAATGGAGTAAATTCTGTAATAAAAACTGCATGAACACGGTCATCGGTGCGGTTTCTCCTTGGGTCTTACCTCCATTTCTGGCGGACTTTGAGGATGTATTCTCGGAGAAAGGGTGTCAGGAACTACCTCCTCATCGCGAGTATGACTGTTCTGTAAAACTGCTCCCTGAGGCCAAGTTACCTAAAGCTAGGTTGTATAACCTTTCTGGTCCTGAGAGGCAGGCCATGAAGGATTATATTTCAGAAAGTCTGGCTAAGGGGCATATTAGACCTTCATCTTCACCGGTGGCTGCGGGGTTCTTCTTTGTTAAGAAGAAAGATGGAGGCCTACGCCCTTGCCTGGATTTCCGTGAACTTAATCGGATTACGGTCCGAGATCCGTATCCGCTCCCACTTATTCCCGATCTCTTTAATCAGATCGTGGGCGCCAAATGGTTCTCTAAGTTGGATCT
This sequence comes from Phyllobates terribilis, assembly GCF_046119375.1. Taxonomy (NCBI): domain Eukaryota; kingdom Metazoa; phylum Chordata; class Amphibia; order Anura; family Dendrobatidae; genus Phyllobates; species Phyllobates terribilis. The sequence continues at coordinate 1,913,148 of NW_027363079.1, forward strand.
CAGGGGGGCGTACAATCTGATTAGGATGAAGGAGGGGGATGAGTGGAAGACGGCGTTTAACACTCCGGAGGGGCATTATGAGAACCTTGTAATGCCATTCGGTCTGACTAATGCCCCGGCGGTGTTTCAACACTTTGTTAATGACATTTTTCGCCGCCTGGTGGGACAGTTTGTTGTCATATATCTGGATGATATCTTAATTTACTCGCCGGATCTGGTGTCTCATCAGGAGCACGTTAGGCAGGTGTTACAGATCTTGCGGGATAATAAACTGTATGCCAAGTGGGAAAAGTGTGTGTTCGCCGTACAGGAACTCCAGTTTTTAGGCTTCCTGGTTTCAGCGTCCGGTTTTCGTATGGACCCTGGGAAAGTGCGGGCAGTTCTTGAGTGGGATCGGCCAGAGAATCTTAAGGCACTACAACGTTTCCTGGGGTTTGCTAATTATTACCGGAAGTTCATTCGTAATTTCTCGTCCATGGTTAAGCCTCTCACTGACATGACTAAAAAGGGGACGGATTTTTCTAGGTGGTCTGACAAGGCTTGTCAAGCATTCTCCTCCTTGAAAAAATGTTTTGCCTCGGCACCCATACTCATTCAACCTGATGCGTCACAGCCATTCATTGTAGAGGTAGACGCTTCCGAGGTAGGGGTGGGAGCAGTATTGTCACAGGGTTCGTCCCCTGGTAAGTGGCATCCGTGCGCCTTTTTCTCTAAAAAATTGTCGTCCGCTGAGAGGAATTACGATGTCGGCAATAGGGAACTCTTGGCCATTAAATTAGCTTTTGAGGAGTGGCGCCATTTTTTGGAGGGGGCAGTTCATTCGGTCACCGTCATCACCGATCACAAGAACCTGCTATATCTGGAGTCCGCGAAACGTCTGAATCCCAGACAAGCTAGGTGGTCATTGTTTTTTACCAGGTTTAATTTTGTCGTTACATATCGTCCTGGGTCAAAAAATGTAAAGGCGGATGCCTTATCTCGTAGTTTCCCTGGGGCCGGGAATACGGACGACCCGATTCCTATCCTTCAGGAGGGGGTGGTGGTTTCGGCAGTATGCTCTGAGCTGGAGGAGGAGGTATTGGAGGCTCAGGGGGACGCCCCTGCTGGACCTCCGGGGAGACTGTTTGTTCCAGATCAGTTGCGACAAAAGGTTATCGAGGCACACCATAACTCAGTTTTTGCAGGACACCCGGGGAGTAAAGCAACTGTGGATCTCCTCTCGCGTCGGTTTTGGTGGCCTAACTTACATAAGGAGGTGGTAACTTTTGTCGCGTCCTGTGGGGTTTGTGCGCGCTCTAAGACCTCACATACCCGTCCGTCTGGGGCCCTCTTACCTTTGAAGATCCCGGAGCGTCCTTGGACTCATCTGTCTATGGACTTTATTACGGACCTCCCTCCGTCTTCGGGTAAAACGGTCATACTCGTTGTAGTGGACAGGTTCAGCAAGATGGCACATTTTATCGCTCTTCCGGCTCTCCCTAATGCTAAAACTCTTGCGCAGGTGTTCATTGGGGAGATTGTGAGGCTTCACGGGGTACCCTCCGAGGTGGTGTCTGATCGGGGGTCTCAGTTTGTGTCCAAGTTCTGGAAGGCGTTTTGTGCACGGCGGGGGATGCATTTGTCATTCTCATCGGCTTTTCATCCTCAGACCAATGGTCAGACGGAACGTATGAACCAGAGCTTGGAGACATATCTCCGGTGTTTTGTGTCAGAGAACCAGGAGGACTGGGCTTCTTTCTTACCTCTGGCAGAGTTTGCTCTTAATAATAGGCGGAGCGAGTCCACTGGTAAGTCCCCGTTTTTTGGGGCATATGGTTTTCACCCCCAGTTTTGTACTTTCAGTAGGGGGGGCTCTTCGGGGGTTCCTGAGGAGGAACGATTTTCCTCATCACTCGCTTCAGTATGGAGAGGGGTGCTGAAGAATCTGAATACTATGGGAAACCGATACAAACGTATGGCTGATAGGAGGAGAGTGTCTGGTCCGGACCTAAGTGTGAACGATCGGGTATGGTTGTCTACCAGGAATATTAAACTTAAGGTTCCCTCCTGGAAACTGGGTCCCAGGTTCATCGGGCCGTACAGAATCAGTTCTATTATTAATCCGGTGGCATTCCGTCTTGACCTCCCCCCTACGTTTAAAATTCACAACGTGTTTCACAGATCATTGCTTAAGAGGTATGTGGCGCCGGTGGTACCGTCACCTTTACCTCCCCCTCCAGTGGTGGTCAATGGTAACTTGGAGTTCCAGGTATCGAGGGTCATCGATTCACGCTTTAATCGCCGGTCCCTTCAGTACCTGGTTCATTGGAAGGGGTATGGTCCTGAGGAGAGGATGTGGGTTCCTGCGTCGGATATTAACGCAGACCGATTAGTTCGGGCCTTCCACACGACTCACCCGGATAAACCTGGCCCTGAGGGTCCGGAGGCCCCTCGTAGAAGGGGGGGTACTGTTACGGGTGTGTCGCCACGAAGATCGTCACGAGTACACAGCCTGACTTCTCGCAGCTGACTTGTTGGTGCTTTGTGTTTTTTCGGCAGTGAGGGAGTTAATTCTCTCTCTCTCTGTGCTAGATGAGGTCCAGCCTCGCCCAGCTGCAATCAATATTTCTGTAGTGAGACTCCTTCAAATGCCTGCTGGTCTGTTTGGGAAGTGTCGGTGAAAGCATTTCATTCAGAATTACAGAGCAGATCGTGGTGTTTGGAGTTTCTGAGATAAGTGTATTTGGAAGTGTTTTTTCCCTTTCCTCGCTTTATCATTTATCTCCTTTCCCGTTGGTGTTCCCTCTGTTGTAGTTGTGTAGTTGTTGTATGCAAGGTGGTTTTGGTTTTTCCCTTGTACTGTCTCGTTCGTCTAAGTACTGTGTGTGGGCATATTATTTCTTGTTCCCTTTTGTTGTGATCGGGGTCCTTCTCAGGACTAGATTACTTAGGTGCAGGGATCCTCAGGAGGTAGGGGTTACGCTGGCGGCCTGGACCTCTGTACCTTTAACAGTACCTCCAGGTTGAGGGATTAGTCAGGGCCCCAGCTTAGGGTCAGCTTAGGCCCCCTACCTCCAGTATACTGAGACAGCGTGACAGCACCTGTCTAGTTGGGCCGAATGCCAGGGTCCAGAAACAGTGTCTAAGGGAGACACCACTGCCAGTTCTGCTGTTGAGCATGCACGCCAATCCCCTGTCCATGGTGCAGGCGAAGATGCCTCCTGCCATGCACCTGTCATTGCACATTTATAACCACCATCATCAGCAACCAAGTCCACAATCTTGTCCCAGGGCAGCGCCTCTAAAAATTTTCCCCACGGGCATCATAAACACCCTTAAAAAATTATGTGGCTGTTGCATCTCGGTCACCATAGTGATATGGTGGTGGAGGATGAGGAGAAGGACAAGAAGGACAACATAAAATAGGTATACGCTTCAGGATTTTGTCTGTCTTGGTGTGAAGAGGTTAATGGGAATAGACCCCCACAAAACCCCCACTGGATTTGACTTCATGTTCCGCTGCTATCATCCAGTGGTGTTGAGAAGTTTGGCCCAATCCAGCCTGTGAGGCAGTGACCGGGATCGTATACGAGGGACATTATATATCCCCCAGAATGTGTACAGAGACCTATTAAGTCCATTGGAGTGCATTGCAGTTGTAGCACCCCGAGGGTTCGGTTGCTACAGAGGTATTGCATCTCACCCAGATGTGCGATATCTCACTTCCAGGTAAGGATGGAGTGTGGCTCAGGACCCTAACACCCACATGCACTACACCACATTTCCGGGGGACAGCTCGACGGTGCTCCCATTAGTTATGCAGGCACGAGTGAGCATGTCCCTGGCTGGAGTGGGGGGAGGGAACACCTAGAGAAGGGAACCCGGTAGTGTGTGCGTGGGGGAAGTAGATCCTGGGTGCACTCTGTACAGGAGTATAAGAGGGGGGCACCATTTTGGAAAAGGAGTGAGTTCAGAGAGGAGAAGCCAGAGAGCAGAGCTGCTTTATGGGCTCTGCTCCACAGGCAAGGAGAAGCCAGGGAGCAGAGCTGCTTTATGGGCTCTGCTCCACAGGCAGGCCCTGTCAGGAGGAGAAGCCAGGGAGCAGAGCTGCTTTATGGGCTCTGCTCCACAGGCAGGCCCTGTCAGGAGGCCTGAGCCTGGAGGAGGGAAGAAGGAGGAAGAGGAGCAGACTGGGCTCCAAGAAGGACAGAGGGGACCCCAGGGGTGTGGACTGGCTGGTAGCCACCACACGCCCGCCGCTACCCGAGTAGGGGGGTCAGGTCAAGAAGAAGGGAACCGGATCCCAAATTAGTGGAGGAGAGAAACTACCCTCAACTAAGAACCGGAGGCTGCGACATTACATGTGGAGCAGCCCCTCACCAAACCCGCTAGAAAGGCACCACATAGGACCTGGGAAACGCAGGCCAACGTTTGCCCACCAAGAAGGTCCGAGGCAGCTGGACATAAGCGTGGTCACTAGTGGGGTTGAAGACCAGAAACAGGAGACATAAAGGGGGTCCTGCAAAGCACTCCAGAAAGACCTGGGGGTTAATCGAGCCCCTCACCTGGTGAGCACAGCGCGACACAGGCGGCCACCTCTGCAGCGGTGGCCTGGAGCAGTTACCGAGTAACCGTGAGTAAAGACCCTGAACTGCACCATCAAGACTCCGAGTTATCTTTGTTGCGCTCATGTACCACCATCACCCCCATCATCCGCACAAGCTGCCCTGAGGCCATACCTCTCCCGTTGGGGGTTATACCACCATTGCTGCACACATACCACCGGACTCAGCGGACTGTTCTGCAGCGGCGGCTTCAAAGCCGCACTCAACGGGTGGCGTAGTCGACATTCATCCAACATCTACTGCTAGTACTCTGCCACTTAGTCTGACTCCCTGGGCACGGACCGGGTCACCGCCACGAGACTACAACCCTCAACAGATCCGGCTCCGGGTAAGCTCCCGCGTGCGCAACGCAGTGCGACACAGGCCCAGGGGCGCGTCAACTTTTGGCGTAGTCGGCAGGATAACGTGCCCGCAATCACCGGGTACTGCGTGCCTGAAGAAAAGTTCACATTTACTTCAAAAAGAAGTCTCCCGCCGATTCCAGAGGGTCCCCGCCATCGGACGCCATCACGGATCGTTTCCCGCCGGTTGCCCGCCATCTGCAGCTTTTTCCCGCCATCCACGGAGTTTCCCGCCGCTGGGAGACGATTCCCGCCATTTCAGAAGATTTCCCGCCCTGGCAGAGCGGACGCCATTATGGGCGTGCCAGAGGGTGGCAAGAGGCCACCTCCCATCGTGGGCCAGGTCCAAGAATGGCGCCAAAAGCGGAAACCGCCCCCACTAACAGAGACTGTGATGATAGAAGTGTCCATCAGCGTGAGGGAACTGCCCCTGGAACTGACAATCACCAAGTTGCCCCGGGACCATCCCCAAAGGGGGCAGATACAGAACAAAAGAGCGAAGATGGGTGCCGCCTGGAGGAGTCTGGAGAGAGCGCACCCGGAGATGAGGAGTCTGGAGAGGAGTCCGGAGAAGTCGCACCCGGAGATGGAGGGAGAGTCAGGCAGCACCGACCCTGTGGTCAGGAGCCTGCTGCAAGCGACAACCCCACTAGGCATGGTGGAGATCCTGGCACAGCTCCCCCGAGACCGGGAGTGTGCACAGACCGCGCTGGAGGGCCTCGCACGGAGGATGGCCCAGGTGCAGCGAGAAACGCTGACGGAATGGAGCAGGGAGATGGCCCAGCAGGCTGGAACCTGCCAGCGGAGCACACCACCCGCAACGAGGAGCACGCCTGCCCCTGAAGAGGATGCAGAAGGGACGGAGGCAAGTAAAGGGGACGTCACTACCCCAAGCCCAGCCACCGTAAGCCTATCCCCGCTCCCCGTCGCAGAGCCCGAAATCCCACCGCTCGTGCCCGTTGCCGCACCGCTACCGCTCCAGACTAGGCCTCAAGCAGAAGCCGCGACCACGCCCCCTGGGACGTCACGCGCCTCAACCCTGAGCGCGGCCAAGCAGGAGACGCCACCAGCCTGGTCGCAAGGCCGAGTGCCCCCGGGCGCCGCAGTGCCAACAGCGCCCTCTACTTCCACTGAGCCATCGGCCTGGTCGCTGGGCCAAGTAACCCCGGGCGCCGCCGTCCTAACGGTGCCCTTTACCTTTAGGATGCCCCAAGCCTGGTCGCAAGGCCTGGTCAACCCGGGCGCCGCTACCACCACCGCGCCCTCAACATCTAGAGTGCCGCACCTGGGTGAAGACTTGTTTGCTCAGCACACTTGCCCGGATGGGCAGCCCTTTATATGGCCACCGGAGTACTACCAACTACAACTCCAAAAGGAAAGGCCCCTGTGCGAGCCCCTGATTCCGGCTCCGAAGCCCGTCAAGAGGACCCCGCTCTCGTTGGAGGAGGCACAGTTTGAGTGGGATCCCACTGAAGGAGACCTCATGGGGTTCACCCAAGAAACTCGGGCGGCCGCAGCTGAGCGTGCGGAGTGCTGCCGCCAGCAGTTGGAGGTATTTGAGCAAGAGCGGAGAGAGAGGCGGGTCCGTGAGCAGCGGCTGCAAATACAAAGTGCAGAACAGAAGAGTCGGACCCGGAGGAACCCCCGTGCAGCTCATGGTCCCCGTGCCACCGGGACTGTGATTAAATTCCAACTGCAGCACGGTTGGGGTTTCATCAGGGATCACCGCACCCCCGGCGACGTCTTCGTGACCAGGAGAGATGTCGAGTCCCACCTACCGGAGGGACACAGAGGACGTGACCTATACGTAGGGGATGAGGTCACATTCACCCGGCACAAATGTGCCAAAGGACCCTATGCCCTTCATGTACACCGTTTGACGGAGGAAGAGCTGAAGTGTCAGGAGGAGCAAGAGGACCCGGACGGGTCTGAAGCTTACCCGCGAGAAGGAGCAGGAGGACGCCGTTACTAGAGTACGGTAAAGAGAACTGTAAAATAGTTACCCGTCAGGGTACAGAGAACTGTTAATAGTTAAAATATGTTCCCGTTGGGACAAGTGTGAACTGAAACCCGTGTGTCCCTATTCCCACTGACCGAGGACTGAGAGCGGTCATCCTTTCCTAATACCTGGCCGAGGACTGAGAGCGGCCATACCTCCCCTTGTATATAGTTGCGCTTTCTAAGGCGCCCCCTATTGGTTTTATAAGGAACTGTGTTTTTTTCAGAAGAGACTGTTGCACTTTACCCGGTCACAAGTTGCACCGTGGCCGGAGGCACAAGAATGTTGATAATGAACAGTTTATAATGAAAAAGTTTTTATGCTGCTGATAATATATATATAATGTTTTCTATGTTTATGATGTTATGAAAAAAAATTGTATGTTTTTGTATGTTTTTGCTCTTTTACAGCCCGAGGACGTGCTGTGATTTACCAGGGGGGAATGTAGCACCCTGAGGATTCGGCTGCTACAGGGGTATTACACCTCAAGCCAGAGGTGTGGTATTCCACTCCCGGGTAAGGATGGAGTGTGGAACTGAGCTAGTAGGCTGCATGCACTACATACATCCCATTTCCGGGGGACAGACCGACGGTACTCCCACCAGTATATGTGCAGGTACGACAGCGTCTGTCCCTGGCTGGAGTGGGAGGGGGGTGGAACATCCCAGTAGTGTAGGGGCAGATAGGGGGAGTAGTCTGGGTAAGGCTAGGAGCTCATTGGGTGCTGGTCACCTGAGCTCACACATAGAGGGAGTATATAAGGTGGGCACCATCTTAGGACAAGGAGTGAGTTCAGAGAGGAGAAGCCAGGGAGCAGAGCTGCTTTATGGGCTCTGCTCCACAGGCAGGCCCTGTCAGGAGGAGAAGCCAGGGAGCAGAGCTGCTTTATGGGCTCTGCTCCACAGGCAGGCCCTGTCAGGAGGCCTGAGCCTGGAGGAGGGAAGAAGGAGGAAGAGGAGCAGACTGGGCTCCAAGAAGGACAGAGGGGACCCCAGGGGTGTGGACTGGCTGGTAGCCACCACACGCCCGCCGCTACCCGAGTAGGGGGGTCAGGTCAAGAAGAAGGGAACCGGATCCCAAATTAGTGGAGGAGAGAAACTACCCTCAACTAAGAACCGGAGGCTGCGACATTACATGTGGAGCAGCCCCTCACCAAACCCGCTAGAAAGGCACCACATAGGACCTGGGAAACGCAGGCCAACGTTTGCCCACCAAGAAGGTCCGAGGCAGCTGGACATAAGCGTGGTCACTAGTGGGGTTGAAGAACAGAGACAGGAGACATAAAGGGGGTCCTGCAAAGCACTCCAGAAAGACCTGGGGGTTAACCGAGCCCCTCACCTGGTGAGTAACCGAGTAACCGTGAGTAAAGACCCTGAACTGCACCATCAAGACTCCGAGTTATCTTTGTTGCGCTCATGTACCACCATCACCCCCATCATCCGCACAAGCTGCCCTGAGGCCATACCTCTCCCATTGGGGGTTATACCACCATTGCTGCACACATACCACCGGCCTCAGCGGACTGTTCTGCAGCGGCGGCTTCAAAGCCGCACTCAACGGGTCGCGTAGTCGACATTCATCCAACATCTACTGCTAGTACTCTGCCACTTAGTCTGACTCCCTGGGCACGGACCGGGTCACCGCCACGAGACTACAACCCTCAACAGATCCGGTTCCGGGTAAGCTCCCGCGTGCGCAACGCAGCGCGACACAGGCCCAGGGGCGCGTCACAGTCACAAACTCACCTGCGGCTGCAATGCAGGAATGAAGGTGAGCATTGATCTGGTCAGGCTATCTGGCTAAGGCAGATTAAGTAAAACCTGGCAGGGCCTTCATTTCTTGGGGGAGGCTACAGGAAGGCAGTGGGACGGCCTCCTCCCTCCAACCGGGGTTTTCCAGTAGCTCTTGCCACAGGTCCTTTAAAAACCCTGCACTAAGGATTAGTGTTGTTCTGTATTGGAACCTGCTAGGAGCTTAGCAGGAAAGCTCAGCAGGATTGAGTGTGGCTGAACCCACGCCTGGGAAGGCTCTGCACATGTCAGGCTCTGAGCGGCCCGGCATGGCCGTTGCCCACGGCAACCGTTGTTTAAGGAATCGTGTTAACCCGGCTGCAAACCGGAGGACTTTTCTGTTTCCCCGTGAGTTGCTGAATAAAGCTTGCTTGGATTTGCTTGGGTCACCGTCTCAGTTACATAACGGTGTGAACACTGCCGCCTTACAGCTTGGTGGAGAATGCGGGCATAGTGACTGAGGCATACCCCACCGGCAGCTGCATGACCACAATCCGGCCGGCCATCTTTCCGCCCCACCCCGTTGACAAAATGGAGCAGCTGGTACTTACCCAGCAGCAGCAGCTGCAGTGTCAGTGGCAACAGCAGGAGCAGCACCAGAATCTCCAACAGCAACAGCAGGAGCGGGAACAGCAGCATAAGCAGCAGCAGCTACTGTACCAGCAGCAGCAAAAAACAAATGAACTGTTGCTGCAACAGATTGCTGCCCTGCGGGAGACGCCAACAGCACCAGCCTCAGAACGTAGTGAGGCCCGGGACAAGGTTCGCTCAGCGAAGATGGGACCGGAGGACGATGTGGAAGCCTTCCTGACCAGCCAGTCAGTGGGCAGAAGTGGTGGCTCCGTTTCTGGTCGGCGATTCCCAAAAGGCCTACTTCGACCTCAGTCGGGAGGACGCCCAGGACTAACAGAGGCTCAAAGGTGAGATCCTTGTCCGACTGGGGGTCAATATATATGTGAGGGCTCAGCGTGTATTTACATGGGCCTATGTGGAGACCCGACCCGCCCGTTCTCAGGCTTATGACCTACTGCAGCTGGTAGAGGTGGCTCCAGCCTGAGACTTTGTCTCCAGCCCAGATGGTGGAGAGGGTGGTGGTTGACCAGCTGCTGAGGACTCTGCCAGCCGCTATCCAACGTTGAGTGGGGCAAGGGGACCCCGGCACACTCGACCAAGTGGTCAGCCTGATCGAGCGCTACTCGGCCACTCAGGACTTTATCTGGGACTCTGCCCCCTCACGGCTGTCACGCCGATCCCTGTCAACCCAGGAACCGGGAAAGGGGTCGCGTCCCTCTGCTGAGGACAGTCAGCACCGTACCCGTGCTGAAGGGGTATCCCGGAATGAGAGTGGTAGGAGACCGGTTCCCTCCCAAACAGTCATAAGACCTAACAGTACCTCCACCATTAGGTGCTGGCGGTGTCAGGGGCCGGGACATGTGATTGCTAACTGTCCCCTGACTACGGAACCCATGGACTGCGGGTTTATCCGCCAGGTCTCAATGTACGCCCAGACTGTCTGCACTGCGAGTGCCGACCCCCCGGACAGTGAACCCCAACTGTGCCAGGTACTGGTTAATGGGTACCACACGGAGGCCCTCTTAGATTCGGGAAGCCTAGTGACTTTGGTACATGGGTCGCTGGTGGCAGGAGACAACCCCAGTGGATGGACAGTCGGGGTTGTGTGTATCCATGGGGACCTCTGAGAGTACCCAACCGTGGAGGTAGTTTTGTCCACGCCTTGTGGAGACATAAAACATGTGGTGGGGGTGGTAAAAACTCTTCCCTATGGGACTGTGTTGAGAAGAGACTTGACCCTGTTCTGGACTCTATGGAAAAACAAAATCCACTCTCCCCCGGTAAAATGTGTTACAGGCGCTGTACCCGATGAACCCGAGTCACGGGTACCTGCCGTAGGGGTGTCCAACCTAGGGACAGAGTGTGACCCCGATAGGTTTCCCCTAGAGGTGCTGGCAGGAGAGGTCGAGGAGACCCCATCGATCCTGGAGCTGGAAGTGTCCCGGGGCACGTTTGGGACAGCTCAGCTACAGGATCCTACTCTGACTCGGAGCTGTGGGAAAGGGTGTTAAAGGTAAATGGCGTAGCTCAACAGCCCGGTGCAGATACTGTATTTCCACGCATGGTAGTCAACGGTGAGTTGCTCTATAGGGTAGACAAAATCAGGGACGAGGTTGTGGAACAGTTAGTGGTACCTCAGTCGTACCGTTCTGGAGTTGGCACACACACACCTTCTGGGTAGACACTTAGGGGTTAAAAAGACGCAAGAGCGTATCTTGCAGCGGTTCTTTTGGCCGAGGATTTACGCGGCGGTCCAAAAGTACTGCGAATCCTGCCCCGAATGTCAGTTGACCACACCCACCGCAAGTTTCCGTAGCCCATTGGTACCTCAGCCAGTAATAGAGGTACCTTTTGAACGAATTGCAATGGACTTGGTAGGGCCCATTGTAAAATCCGCTCGTGGCCACCAACATATACTGGTGGTCGTCGACTATGCCACCCAGTACCCGGAGGCTATACCGCTACACTGCTACGCCACACTTCGACAAATCTGATTGCACGGGAGCTGTTTGCCATGTTCTGTTGCCTTGGACTACCTAAGGAGATACTGACGGATCAGGGGACCCCTTTTATGTCCAAAGTGACAAGGGAACTGTGCAAACTGCTAAACATTAAACAATTGCGCACCTCGGTGTACCATCCTCAAACCGACGGGCTAGTAGAACGGTTCAATAAAACCCTCAAGTCCATGTTAAAAAAGGTGGTTTCTAAGGACGGAAGGGATTGGGACATGTTGCTACCCTATTTGATGTTCGCCGTCCGTGAGGTACCCCAGACTTCCACAGGGTTCTCTCCCTTTGAGTTATTGTACGGCAGACACCCTAGGGGTCTGTTGGACATAGCCAAAGAGATGTGGGAACAAGAGCCGACTCCACATAGGAGTATAATTGAACATGTGGCTAGTATGCAGGACCGGATCGCGGCGGTCATGCCCATCATGAAAGAACATCTGTTAGATGCCCAGGCAGCCCAGAGACACACATATAATAAAAGAGCCAGAGTCAGGTCTTTTAATAAGGGCGATCGGGTGTTAGTACTGGTACCCATAGCTGAGAGTAAGCTCATGGACAAGAGGCAAGGGCCATATGAGGTTTGAGAAAAGGTGGGGGAGGTAAATTACCGGGTGTATAAACCCGGAAGGAGGAAACCTGAGCAGCTTTATCATGTAATCCTGCTAAAACCTTGGAAAGATCGAGAGTGTTTAGTTACAGACGTCACTCTAGGCATATCGCCAGAGAGTTCTCTACCTTCAGCCAGGGATGCGTCCGGGGGAGAGGTGAGGATAAGTGATGCTCTCACTAAACAGCAGCGACGGGAGGCTCGCTCACTGGTGCAGCAGAATACCGATATGTTCTCAGAGCTACCGGGTAGGACTACAGTTCTCCAACATGACATTGTCACCGAACCTGGGGTAAAGGTGCGAATGAGACCGTACCGGGTACCCGAAGCCCGGAGGCAATCCATCAAGGCTGAGGTAAAACAAATGCTCCAGTTAGGCGTCATCGAGGAATCACTGAGTGAGTGGGCTAGCCCCAACGTACTGATTTCGAAACCAGACGGATCGTTACGCTTCTGTAACAATTTCCGAAAACTAAATGAAGTGTTGAAGTTTGACCTTTATCCAATGCCCAGGGTGGATGAGCGGATTGAGAGACTGGGGCAGGCCCAGTACTTTACCACGCTCGATCTCACCAAGGGTTACTGGCAGGTGCCTCTCACGAAATCGGCGAAGGATTTGAACGCCTTCATAACTACGGAGGGTCTATATCACTATGTGGTTTTACCTTTTGGGCTACATGGGGCCCCGGCTACATTCCAGTGGTTGATGGACATAGTGCTCAAGTCTCATCAGGTGTACGCGTCCGCGTATCTAGATGATATTATCATCTTTAGCACCGACTGGCATACGCATCTATCCCAGGCACAAGCAGTGCTGGATTCTCTCAGAGCCGCTCGATTAACGTCAACCCCAAAAAAATGTGTGATAGGGCTAGAGAAAGCCCGATATTTGGGGTATGTGATTGGCCGAGGAATTATCAAGTCCCAAATCAATAAAGTTGAGGCCATAAAAAATTGTCCTAAACCGTCAAGTACAAAGCAGGTGAGGGCGCTCCTTGGCATTCTTGGGTATTACCGCCGGTTTATACCTAATTTTGCTGGGAGAATGGTGGCCCTGACCGATCTCTTGAAAGGAAAAAAATCAAGTAATGGTTCGGTGGAACCCTCAGGCAGAAAAAGCCTTTCAGTAAATGAAGTTGGCCCTGTGTGGACAGCCGGTCCTCATCAGCCCCAACTTCAAGGAAACCTTCATTGTACAGACAGATGCCTCGGAGGTAGGCCTAGGGGCGGTATTGTCACAAAAAGTGAATGGTGAAGAGCACCCGGTCACCTACTTGAGTAGAAAACTTGTCCCGGCAGAGAAAAACTATAGCGTGGTAAAGAAAAAGTGTTTGGCTATTAAGAGGGCCTTGGAATCGCTACGTTATTATTTACTCAGGCGTCAGTTCCACTTGGTGACGGACCACTCACCCTTGGTATGGATGAAAAATGCCAAGGAGAGGAATGCGCGAGTCACCGGCTGGTTCGTGTCACTGCAAAATTTCAGGTTCTCTGTAGAACATCGCCCTGGAAAGTCGCAGGCAAACGCGGATGCCCTGTCCCGGGCACTCTGTATGATGTCAAATGTTCAACCCCACAAGTTTGAACAGAGGGGGGGATATGTGAGGCAGTGACCGGGATCGTATACGAGGGACGTTATATATCCCCCAGAATGTGTACAGAGACCTATTAAATCCATTGGAGTGCATTGCAGTCACAAACTCACCTGCGGCTGTCATCTGGGAAGGCTCTGCACCTGTCAGGCTCTGAGTGGCCTGGCGTGGCCGTTGCCCACGGCAACCGTTGTTTAAGGACTCGTGTTAACTCGGCTGCAAACCGGAGGACTTTTCTGTTTACCCGTGAGTTGCTGAATAAAGCTGTTTGTGCTGGACTTGCTTGGGTCACTGCCTCAGTTACTGCATGGTGTGAACACCGCCGCCTTACAAGCCCTTGTTCATTTTTATAAGATGCGCCTATCAGTTATAATGCCCCCGGCAGCACTAAAAACACGCTCTGACAAAACACTAGCTGCAGGGCTGGGCCTCTAACTCCAAGGCATAGAGTGCCACGTGTCCAGCTCGGATACCCTATAGTTATAAGGCACAGAGGAATCACGGAGGACGTTGGTACGGTCATCAAGGTACTCTTTCAGCATCTTCCAAAACTTTTCCATCCTTGTCAGAGTACCCCGCGCATCAGGGCCTGGGCACTGGGAGGGGCTGAGAAAGCTGTCCCAGACCTTTGACAGTGTTCCCCTGCCTCTGCTTCATCGTATTTGTGTCTCCCTCTCCTGTACTCCTTGGTTGTCCAACAAACTGTGACATCTGCCACCAGCGTTTTGAGATGGGAATTTTAAGAATTCTTCAACAAGAGCCTTCTGGTACTGCAACATTTTATTAGATCTCTCCGACACGGGAAGAAGAGATAAAAAGTTCTTCTTGTAGCATGGGTCTAGAAGTGTGACCAACCAGTAACTAGTGTTGACCAAAATGCATACAATGCGAGGGTCACGGGAAAGACAACGGAACATAAAGTCAGCCATGTGTGCCAGATTGCCAACAGCCAAGACTTCCCTGTCCTGACCAAGAGGGCGACTGTCCATGCTCTCCTCCTCATCCTTTTCCTGGTCCTCCTCCTCCCTCTCCTCAGGCAATTCACGCTGAACAGACGGTATGACTGTTGTGTGGATAGTACCGTCTGTAGTGCAGGAAAACAGCTCCTGTTCCTCCTCCTCATTATCACCCAATTCGCGTTGAGATGAGGCTGGGTTGTGTGGCATCACCCTGTATAGTTCCTTGCTCTATCTCATCGTGCTTTGCCTTTAATGCCTCCTCTTTAATTGTGAGCAGCGAGCGTTTCAGTAGGCAGAGAAGATGGATGGTGACGCTAATTATCGCATCATCACCGCACACCATCTTGGTGGAGTCCTCAAAGTTTTGTAGTGCAGCACAGATGTCAGACATCCATGCCCACTCATCAGCTCTTATGTGCGGAGGCTGACCTGAATACCGACGGGCGTGTTGAAGCTGGTACTCAACAACTGCCCTCTGCTGCTCACTAGTCCTTACCAACATCTGAAACGTTGAGTTCCATCGCGTGGTGACATTGCACACCAGTGGATGAGCTGGAAGGTGCTGAAGCACGGCAAGGTTAAGAGAAGCTGTAGGTGACTTTCTGAAATGTGCACACACGCGGCATACTGTCACAAACTGCTCAGTCAGATCCAGGTAGGTTTTGAGAAACAGCTGAACCACTAAGTTGAGCAGATGGGTCAGGCAAGGTACCTGTGCAAGGTTGCCAAGCCTCAGAGCTGCCATCAGTTTCCGGCCATTGTCACACACGACAATGCCTGGCTGTGGGTTCAGCGGTGACAGCCACAGATGTGTCTGCTCTGTTACAGCTATCTATAACTGTGCAGCGTTGTGCAGTTTGTTACCTAAGCACATTAGCTTCTGCACAGCCTGTTTCCGCTTGGCTGAGGCAGTGCTGCAGTGCTTCCAGCTTCTGACTGATGTGGTCATTTTGTAGATGGAGGCTGAAGAGGAGGAGGAGGTGCAGGAGCTATAGAATATGGAGGCAACTCGGATTGACCCAGGGCCCGCAATC
Organism: Phyllobates terribilis; assembly: GCF_046119375.1. Classification (NCBI taxonomy): domain Eukaryota; kingdom Metazoa; phylum Chordata; class Amphibia; order Anura; family Dendrobatidae; genus Phyllobates; species Phyllobates terribilis. Next base: position 1,928,659 of record NW_027363079.1, read on the forward strand.
CTTGGCATCGGGAGGTCTTGTTCCGTCCCAGGGTCCGACTGTGTCTCAGCTTCCACAATATAAACCCAGTGTGCCATCAGTGAGATGTACCGTCCCTGGGACTTGTCCACATGTCCGTGGTTAGGTGAACTTTCCCAGTAACTGCGTTGGTGAGGGTATGGCTAATGCTCTTTGACACGTGCGTGTGTAAGGTGGGGACGGCATACCAGGAGAAATAGTGGTGGCTGGGAACCGAGTACCAAGGGACGGCTGCCACCATGAGGTTGCAGAAAGATTCCATCTCCATGAGCCTAAAAGGCAACATTTCAAGTGCAAGCATTTGAGAAATGTGGCAGTTTATTTGCACTTGCGTTCAAATGACTGGGGTAGGGACAATTGAATGCTGCGCTGGAACAAGGACGTGGACGCTGATGGAGGTGGTTGCAAGTGTGCAATGACATGTCACGCATGTCACCTTGTCAGGTTGGGTTAGTGACTTCATCTTCCACCACGTCGTCTTGCACGAATGCACCCTGGGCCTCCTCTTGGCTTGCTGGCAATTGTGTCTCATCATCATCACCCACCTCTTGTGACAGTAACTGCACTTTCCCATCGTCGCCTATGTGTGACTGTGGCTACTATATGCAATCTCATCTTTCATGGCTTGAAGAGGGCCAGGTGAGAGGCCCTAATCTGTAAATGGAAAAGTGAACAGCACTTCAGACTGCCCAAGTTTGGAATCACTTGTCACTGGGCACTCGGCATGGTGGGAGGAACGAGGATCAGGGTGAGAAATATGTGGTCCAGACTCACGACTACTGAGACTGGACTGTGTGGAAGACAGGGTGGTGGTGGTGGCAAAGAAACTGGAAGCATTATCTGCTATTCAACCAGCAACCTTTTCACACTGCTCTGGCTTCAATAGTGGTGTCCGCGGCCTCCTACAAAGTGGGACAGGAAGATAGAGCGACATGATGTGGGTGCTTGTTGTGCTCCCTCAGCAGGCACAATTTCAGCTTGCCCAAGGCCTCGGCCTCTGCGTGCACCATCACCATCACGTCCACTTTCCAGGCCCTTGCCACACGCCTTGCCCATTTTAAATGGAGTATAATATTTGGCATGCTCCCAAAAATGTCAGGATTATTACCGCAGTAATATCGGATTACGTCTGATTACCACGGTTTTAGGTAGTGGCCTTATTGGCATGGTATTGGTCAGCAACCAAGTGTGAATAGGTTTGAACAACACACAGCAGGCAGACTTTAAATGGAGTATAATACTTGTCACATTTACCAAAAAAGTCAGGATTATTACTGCATTATTATCGGATCACCTGAGATGATGGACAAGTTTCTCTGCTTCCACAATACAGCAATGCTACTAATATCAAACAAATCTGGCTGAATGCTGCTAACAAGCAAATGGAACAGTAAAAATGGTGCATTATATTTCTTTTCAAGCAAATAATTATGATTAAGAGCAAAAAGAATGTTAGCCCTGATATCTAGAGCTATGGATATCAGTAATAGCAGCAGACAGAACGTGCAATGGACCATATTCTATTCTATACGCTGTCCACAAACTATGCCTGCCTTACTCCTGCTATGACCAGGATTGATATGCATCTGGATTAGTTATTAGAAGGTCTGTCAGTTTAGATACATATTTCTGTGGAATACTTCACTAAATAAACCACCAATTCTCTCCATCACTCAGCTGCAGCTCTCCCTACTCTGCCTGTCTAAATGGTACACTGTGACGAGCATAGGGTCAGAGGTTCTTATATAGACCTGATGATGCTATCACTGTCATGCCACAACCAACATGGCTGCTGCATTTCAGTGACTGGCAGGCAATCCCCATATGTTTACTTGCTGTTTAAATAGTGTCAAACATCCAGGGCGGGGACTCGAGCTCCCGCCCGAGCATCCAGAAAGTACTCGCCAAGCATTTCAAACAGTGAGATGTCCAGGCGAGTACCGAGCAGTTGTGAGCACGCTCACTCATCACTACTGTAGATGCATCCGCAGTTGGTCCTTCAGGGTTCTGGACTGATTAGCACTAGACCTCTTTAAAAGGTGCTGGCTGACTGCTTACAGAGGCTCTTATTGAAGCTTGATCCATTCCCGGCCGACAACGTAGAGGTTTTTGGCTTTCAGTGGGTGACTGGGACTGCCGTTGTGGAATCCACCTATCTCCTGTGTGGATTGCTGTGGCAAAAAATAAATGCACCTGAAAGATAAGCAAAGCCTGTTTCTTTTGACTTTGGACAAGTTAATAACATTCACAATGAGGCTGAAGAAATCAGAAATCAGTGCATAAAGATTCTACATTAAGTATTTTTATACAGGTTTTTGGATTCCTCAAAACAGACAGAAAGTTCACTAGCTCATCCCTATGAGCACATGAAAGCTCAGCTTCCCTCCAAACTGTTAGAAGAGTTACATGGACTGAATTTGTATATAGCAGGCCTCAGTGATCTCCCAAACCATATTCTTGAAGCTTTTTCCACTCAACAACATGACAAGGTCCTGTCAGCTTCTTGGCATCTGCTCCACCGGCACCTGGATACACATTGGTCTACTTTAGAAATTCTGCGGTTTTTGGGAGAAAAGTTGAAAGATCAAATTGTTTATGCCCATCAATATATTATTATTATTATTTATTATTATAGTGCCATTTATTCCATGGCGCTTTACATGTGATAGGGATATACATAGCAAAAACATTTACATAATCTTAACAAAATGAGTCAGCGACTGGTACAGGAGGAGCGAGGACCCTGCCCGCGAGGGCTAACATTCTACAAGGGATGGGTGAGGATACAGTAGGTGGGGGTAGAGGAGGCCATGCAGTAATGTGGTGGAGTGGTGGTTACTGCAGGTTGTAGGCTTGTCGGAAGAGGTAGGTCTTCAGGTTTCTTTTGAAGGCTTCCATGGTAGGCGAGAGTCTGATGTGTTGGGGTAGAGAGTTCCAGAGTAGGGGGGATGCACGGGAGAAATCTTGTATACGATTGTGGGAAGAGGAGTTAAGAGGGGAGTAGAGAAGGAGATCTTGTGAGGATCGGAGGTTGCGTGCAGGTAAGTACCAGGAGACTAGGTCACAGATGTATGGAGGAGACAGGTTGTGGATGGCTTTGTATGCCATGGTTAGGGTTTTGAAGTAGGATTCTCTGGGCAATGGAGAGCCAGTGAAGGGATTGACAGAGGGGGGAGGTCGGGGAATAGCGGGGGGACAGGTGGATTAGTCGAGCAGCAGAGTTTAGGATAGATTGGAGGGGCGCAAGAGTGTTGGAAGGGAGGCCACAGAGCAGGAGGTTGCAGTAGTCAAGGCGGGAGATGATGAGGGCATGCACTAGTGTTTTTTGCAGAGTCTTTGCTGAGGAATGCACGGATCCGGGAAATATTTTTGAGTTGGAGTTGGCAGGAAGTGGAAAGGGCTTGGATATGTGGTTTGAACGAGAGATCAGAGTCCAGGGTTACCCCAAGGCAGCGAGCTTGTGGGACTGGGGACAGTGAACAGCCATTGATGTTGATGGATAGGTCAGATGGGGGATATGAATGAGAGGGTGGAAAGATGATGCACTCTGTTTTATCCATGTTGAGTTTTAGAAATCTGGCAGAGAAGAAGGATGAGATGGCGGACAGACATTGTTGGATTTTGGTTAGTAGGGAGGAGATATCGGGTCCAGAGAGGTAGATCTGTGTGTTATCAGCATAGAGGTGATACTGAAAGCCGTGAAAGTGTTAAATAGCTGTTTAGAGTTGTGAGTAGTGTTGAGCCACCCCCGTAGTATTCGGGTTCGGTTCGGTTCGTCGAACACCGGGATGTTCGAGGAACTGTTCGTCGAACACCTTAGAACACCGTCGAACACCATTAAAACCAATGGCAGGCAAACAAAAACACATAGAAACACATATAAAACACCTTCAAAGGTGTCCAAAAGCTGACAAACTGCTCAGAAGACGCTCTCTTTAAAAAAGCCGGCCGGCAATTCAGCAGCGGCATACACCGGTACCCGACAATTTAGACAAGAAGGAATAGAGCATCACACATAGATTAGATAGATAGAAACATGTCAGTCACATATATAAGAAGTACAGTGTCAGTGTTGGTTACTGTACTTGTCATTTAGTGTAAAGGATTTATTAAAAAAAATATTAGTGTTTTCGTGCACCGTCTCTTTAAAAAAGCCGGCCGGCAATTCAGCAGCGGTACCCGTCAATTTAGAACAGAAAGAATAGAGCTTCACACATAGATTAGATAGATATAAACATGTCAATCACATATATAATAAGTACAGTGACAGTGTTGGTTACTGTACTTGTCATTTAGTGTTAAAATAAAGGATTTATTAAAAAAAAAATTGGCGTGGGGTTCCCCATAATTTTAGTCTCTAGCGGAGGTTAAGCAGACGGCTGGGGCAGATGTTTGAAGCCTGGGAAGGGGGTAATACCCACGGAGCTTCCCAGGCTACTAATTTCAGCCCCCAGCTGAATACCTAGCCTTTCCTAGCTATTAAAATGGGGGACCCCCCCCAAAAAAATGACGTGGGGTCCCCCCTATTTTAATAGCTAGTAAAGGCTAGGCAGACAGCTGGGGGCTGATATTAATAGCCCAGGAAGGGTGCCATGAATATTGGCCCCCTCCCAGGCTAGAAACACCAGCCGTCAGCCATCCCAGAAATGGCGCATCCATAGGATGCGCCAATTCTGGCACTTAGCCTCACTCTTCCCACTGCCCTGTAGCGGTGGCAGTGGGGTAATAGGGCTGGGGTTGATGTCAGCTTATAATGCCAGCTGACATCAAGCCCAGGTTAGTAATGGAGAGGCGTCTATAAGACACCCCCATTACTAACCCCATAGTCAAAGTTAAAAAAAACACAAACACCCAGAATAAAGTCCTTTAATTGAAATAAACACACAATTCTTTATTGTTCTAAATTAAACCATACTTACCATCACGCCCATTCCAGCTGAAGCCAACGATCTCCTGCAATAAAAGTAAAATAATAAAGCAACATCATCCTTACCTTTCCATGGTTCCCACGACAGCTCCAGCTCTGCTACATCGAGATGACAGGCTGGACCGCAGCAGAAAGCTGCCATCCAGCCTGTCATCCCGCAGACACTGAGAAGCGCAGGCATGCTTGCGCTCCTCAGTGTCTGGCTGTGACGGCATCCAGATGAGCCGACAATGAACTCAGCTCACCTCATGCACGTCACTGACAGCGTGGGAAAATTCTCCTGCAGTCAGCGCTTCAGCGTGAGAATTTTCCCACGCTGTCAGTGACGTGCATGAGGTGAGCTCATATCCAATGAACTCAGCTCACCTCATGTACGTCACTGACAGCGTGGGAGAATTCTCACGCTGAAGCGCTGAGTGCAGGAGAATTTTCCCACGCTGTCAGTGACGTGCATGAGGTGAGCCGAGTTCATTGGACATGAACTCGTCTCATCTGGATGCCGTCACAGCGAGACGCTGAGGAGTGCAAGTATGCCTGCGCTTCTCAGTGTCTGGGGGATGACAGGCTGGATGGCAGCGTTCTGCTGCGGTCCAGCCTGTCATCTCGATGTAGCAGAGCTGAAGCTGTCCTGGGAACCATGGAAAGGTAAGGATGATGTTGCTTTATTATTTTACTTTTATTGCAGGAGATCGTTGGCTTCAGATGGAATGGGCGTGATGGTAAGTATGGTTTCATTTAGAACAATAAAGAATTGTGTGTTTATTTCAATTAAAGGACTTTATTCTGGGTGTTGTGTTTTTTTTTAATACTTTACTAGAAATTCATGGTGGTCATGTCTAATATTGGCGTGACCCCATGAATTTCGGGCTTAGGGCCAGCTGATAATACCAAGCTGGCCCTAACCCCTTTATTACCCAGTGAGCCACCGCACCAGGGCCCTGGATGAGTTGGGTACATCGCCAGAAGATGGCGCTTCTATGAACGCGCCATTTTCCGGGGTGGCTGCGGACTGCAATTTGCAGTGGGTGGGGCCCAGAAAGCTTGGGCCTCCCAGTGCTGCGGATTCCAGCCCCCAGCTGCCTAGTTGTACCTGGCTGGACACAAAAATAGGGCGAAGCCCCACGTATTTTTTTTTTTATTATTTCATGAAATTCATGAAATAATTAAGAAAAAAAGGGCTTCCCTATATTGTTGTGTCCGGCCAGGTACAAATAGGCAGCTGGTGGTTTGGGGCAGCCCGTTCCTGCCTGCTGTACCTGACTGGACACAAATATAGTGCGAAGCCCCACGTCAATTTTTTTAAATTATTTCAGGAAATTCATGAAATAATTTAAAAAAAATTGACGTGGGGCTTCGCACTATATTTGTGTCCAGCCAGGTACAGCAGGCAGGAACGGGCAGCCCCCAACCACCAGCTGCCTATTTGTACATGGCCGGACACAACAATATAGAGAAGCCCTTTTTTTTTAAATTATCTACTATATAATTGTCTTATCCCGTCTGTCTGTCTGTCTGTCTGTTTGTCCAGGAAATCCCACGTCGCTCATTGGTCCGGCAGCGGCCAATCAGCGCCGCGGAATTTCTGAAAAAAGATGGCGGCCGTTAGCGGCTCATCTGCGGGAAGGAGCTCAGCAGCAATGCAGCCAGGAGATGAGCGGCGCGAGACGCTCATCTCCCGGCTGGTAACAGCAGAAGGACCCCGACCGCCGGACCCATCTGCGGGACGGAGATGCAGCCGGGAGATGAGCGGCGCGAGGCGCTCATCTCCCGGCCGGTAGCAGCGGAAGGACCGCCGGCGTCGCTGACCTCCATGCAGAAGGGAGGACCGGGGAGCGGCGCTGCGGGTCGAGATACTTCTGCTGCGAGCGCCCGCTCATGTCTCGGGTTCTCGCAGCGGAAGTAGCCGCACAGGCAGCGCCGCTCCCCGGTCCTCACCAAGACGATTCGATGATTTTTCGCGGTCTTCGGACCCGACCAATCACTGATCTTACCGCAAAAGTTAAACACCGCTGTGCTGATTGGTCGCGTACGCTGCCCGCGACCAATCACCGATTTGGTCGCCACATTTAAATATCGGCCGCGACCAATCAGCACAGCGGTGTTTAAATGTGGAGCCAAGATCGGTGATTGGTCGCGGCCGATATTTAAATTTGGCGCACAAATCGGTGATTGGTCGCGGGCAGCGTCCGCGACCAATCAGCACAGTAGTGTTTAACTTTGGCTGCAAGATCAGTGATTGGTCGCGGGTCAAGACCGCGACCAATCACCGATTTGTGCGGCACATTTAAATAGCGGCTGCGACCAATTGGATGTCAGCGCCGCTCCCCTGTCCTCCCTTCACACCCTAGCCGCATGGATGTCAGCGGCGCTGCCTGTGCGGATACTTCCACTGCGAGAACCAGGGACATGAGCGGGGGCTCACAGCAGAAGTATCCCGACCCGCAGCGCTGCTCCCCGGTCCTCCCTTCACACCCTAGCTGCTGATGTCCCCACAGTATCCGCATGGTGTTACAAAGGTCCAGACATTTGTGTTAAAAATCGCTGATTGGTCGCTGGCGCTGCCCGCGACCAATCACCGATTTGGGCGCCAAATTTAAATATCGGCCGCGACCAATCACCCATCTTGGCTCCACATTTAAACACCGCTGTACTGATTTTTTCGCGGACGCTATTTAAATGTGGCGCAAAAATCGGTGATTGGTCGCGCCCAGCGTCGGCAACCAATCAGCACAGCGGTGTTTAAATGTGGAGCCAAGATCGGTGATTGGTCGCGGCCGATATTTAAATTTGGCGCCCAAATCGGTGATTGGTCGCGGACAGCGCCAGCGACCAATCAGCGATTTTTAACAGAAATGTCCGGATCTTTATAACATCATGCGGATACTGTGGGGACATCAACGGCTAGGGTGTCAAGGGAGGACCGGGGAACGGCGCTGCGGGTCGGGATACTTCTGCTGCGAGCAGTCGCTCATCTCCCGGCTTCTCGCAGCGGAAGTATCCGCACAGGCAGCGGCGCTCCCCGGTCCTCACCAATACGATTCGCTGATTGGTCGCGCTCTCTGCACGCGACCAATCAGTGATCTTGGCGCTAAAGTTAAACACCGCTCTGCTGATTGGTCGCGGACTCCAGCCACGACCAATCAGCGAGATTGGCACCAAATTTAAACCCCGCTCTGCTAATTGGTCGCGGATGCCAGCCGTGACTAATCAGCATTATTGGCGCCAAATTTAAACACCGCTCTGCTGATTGATCGCGGTCGCTGGCCCGAGATCAATCAGCAATATTGCCGCAAAATTTAAACACCGCTCTGCTGATTAGTCGCGATCGCCGTCCGCGACCAATCAGCAGTATTGGCGCCAAATTTAAACCCTGCTCGGCTGACTGGACGCGGTTGCAGGCCACGACCAATCAGCAGTATTGGCGTCAAAATTAAACCCGGCTCTGCTGATTGGTCGCGGCCGCCGGCCAGACACGTCACTGACAGCGTGGGAAAATTCTCCTGCACTCAGCGCTTCAGCATGAGAATTCTCCCACGCTGTCAGTGACGTGCATGAGGTGAGCCGAGTTCATTGGACATGAACTCGTCTCATTTTTATGCCGTCACAGCGAGACACTGAGGAGCGCAAGCATGCCTGCGCTTCTCAGTGTGTGCGGCATGGCAAGCTAAATGGCAGCGTTCTGCTGCGGTCCAGCCCGTTATCTCGATGTAGCAGAGCTGAAGCTGTCGTGGGAACCATGGAAAGGTAAGGATGATGTTGCTTTATTATTTTACTTTTATTGCAGGAGATCGTTGGCTTCAGCTGGAATGGGCGTGATGGTAAGTATGGTTTAATTTAGAACAATAAAGTATTGTGTCTTTATTTCAATTAAAGGACTTTATTCTGGGTGTTTGTGTTTTCTTTTAACTTTGACTATGGGGTTAGTAATGGGGGTGTCTTGTAGACGCCTCTCCATTACTAACCTGGGCTTGATGTCAGCTGGCATTATAAGCTGACATCAACCCCAGCCCTATTACCCCACTGCCACCGCTACAGGGCAGTGGGAAGAGCGAGGCTAAGTGCCAGAATTGGCGCATCCTATGGATGCGCCATTTCTGGGACGGCTGATGGCCGATGTTTCTAGCCTGGGAGGGGGCCAATATTCATGGCACCCTTCCTGGGCTATTAAGCTGTCTGCCTAGCCTTTGCTAGCTATTAAAATAGGGGGAACCCCACGTCATTTTTTTGGGGGGGTCCCCCATTTTAATAGCTAGTAAAGGCTAGGTATTCAGCTGGGGGCTGATATTAGTAGCCTGGGAAGCTCCGTGGGTATTACCCCCTTCCCAGGCTTCAAACATCTGCCCCAGCCATCTGCTTAACATCCGCTAGAGCCTAAAATTATGGGGAACCAAACGCCAATTTTTTTTTAAATAAATCCTTTATTTTAACACTACATGACAGGTACAGTAATCAACACTGTCACTGTACTTCATATATATGTGACTGACATGTTTCTATCTATCTAATCTATGTGTGATTCTCTATTCCTTCTATTCTAAATTGTCGGGTACTGCTGCTGAATTGCCGGCCGGCTTATTTAAAGAGATGGTGCATGAAAACACTATTATTTTTTTTAATAAATCCTTTACACTAAATGACAAGTACAGTAAGCAACACTGTCACTGTACTTCATATACTGTATATGTGACTGACATGTTTCTATCTATCTAATCTATTTGTGATTCTCTATTCCTTCTATTCTAAATTGTCAGGTATCGCTGCTGAAATGCCGGCCGGCTTTTTTAAAGAGACGGTGCATGAAAACACTATTATTTTTTTTAATAAATCCTTTACACTAAATGACAAGTACAGTAAGCAACACTGTCACTGTACTTCATATATATGTGACTGACATGTTTCTATCTATCTAATCTATGTGTGATTCTCTATTCTTTCTGTTCTAAATTGTCGGGTACCGGTGTATGCCGCTGCTGAATTGCCGGCTTTTCATGTTTCACTGTGGGCACTGTTCCCATCGATTTGGGCAATCACTGTAATGCCACAACAACCATGGCTGTGGCATTACAGTGAGTGGCAGACAATCCCTGCATGATTGGTGCTCAAAAATAGCGCCAGACATGCAGGACACGCTTTTGGTGCACGAACAGTTATCGAACATAACCTCGAACAGCCGAATTTTTTGCAAATCGTTCGAGCTCGTCCAATACCGCCCAAAACAGCTCAAATTTGAGATTGGCGAACAGTTCTAGTCGAACACCGCTCATCTCTAGTTGTGAGATAGGGAGGATATGAGAGATGAGAAGTAGGATTGTTTCGCTGTAGTGAGTGCGGACTTGAAAATAGTGAGGGATTGTTTGAATGCGATGAAGTGCTCGATGGAGTGAGACCTTTTCCATCTCTGCTCCGCAACCCTGGAGGCCCGTCGCAGTTCTTTAGTAAGTTTGGTGTGCCAGGGTTGCCTGTTGATTGTGCGAGATTTGGTATGTGTGAGAGGGGCGGGGATAGCTGCAGCTATTGTGGTGTTATGTAGTGTTATATGAAGCTGCAGCAACATCTGCATTGTGTAAGGAATTTATGTCTGCAAGAGGGAGGAGGGATTCAGAGAGTGAGTGTAGGTCAAGGTGTTTGAGATTTCTGCGAGCGTGTGTAAGTTTGTGGAGTGGGGATTGTGCACCTGGACAGGAGAGGGTAGAGAATGTGAGGAGGTTATGGTCAGAGAGAGGGAGGGGTGAGTTAGAGAGGTTAGATAGGGAAAAGAGGCGGGTGAAGATGAGGTCCAGTGTGTGGCCATCTTTATGAGTAGCTGCCGAAGACCATTGAGCAAGGCCGAAGGAGGAAGTGAGGAATAGGAGCTTAGAGACAGATGAGTGGGAAGTGTCAATGGGGATGTTGAAGTCACCCATTATGATAGTGGGGATGTCAGTGGAAAGGAAGTGAAGCAGCCAGGTGGTGAAGTGGTCTAAGAAAGTGGTGGCTAGCCCTGGGGGTCGGTAAATGACGGCCAGTTAGAGGTCAGAGGGGGAATAGATGCGCACACAGTGCACCTCAAAAGAGGGGAGTATAACAGAGGGTGGCAGTGATATTTGGGTGAAAACGCAGGTATCTGACAGGAGAAAACCTACGCCTCCGCCATGTTTGCCATTGGGGCGGGGGGTGTGGGTGTGTTAGAGGGGGTGAGCCAGGTTTCGGTGATGGCGAGGAACGAAAGTTTGTTAGTAATGAAAAGGTCGTGGATGTAGGAAAGTTTGTTGCAGACGGAGCGAGCGTTCCATAGAGCTCCTGTTAGAGCAACTAAGGAAGTGGGGATTAGTTGGATGGGTATGAGGTTAGAAGGGTTGCGACAGTTTGTGGAAGGTCGTGGATAGGAGGTAGAAGTAACTGTGGGGATATGGCGAGGAGGACCAGGATTTGGAGAGATATCTCCAGCAGTGAGGAGGAGCAGAGAAGGTGTTAGCAGGTGGGAGCAAGAGAGAGCATGAGGTGGCTGTCTGTGTTTGGAGATCCAGGATTGAATTTTGAGGAATAATTCGGAGGAGGAGGTGAGATGAATGGGGAGGATGGAGGGAGAGATGAAGAGTTTCTTACTAGGTGTAGGGATTTGAGGGGTTACTAGAAAGTGGAGGACTATAGAGGAAAAAGTGAGAGCTAACAGAAACATAGTTAAAAGAGAGTAAGTGGTCAAAGTGTTGGTTACCTGACTCCTGCCCTGACTAACTGCCTCTGAAATAACTGCCACTTATCTCCGAAGCCACTTTGCACAAGAAGACGGTGCACAACCCAGCACGTGTGCACCCCTTAAAGATCTTCTAAATATAGAGGGCACACTAAACCATCAGGTGAGGGGCATTGTGGGAGCTGCTTGTGGCTAAATTAGCAGCTGGTCATCTCACCAGGAGATGGCTGGGTGATCAAACACAGAGCTAGGACTCTGTAGGCTCTGCAGTTTGGCACCTCTAAACATCAGATAAAATCTACAGTGGGGATAGGACAGACATATGTGAGTATTGAGTGGAATGGGACAGATAAAGTAGAAATATCAAGCAGAGAATTCTACCAGTGAGTTGAATCAGGAGAGCAGAGCATTAGATGGCGGCATATACAGCAGGCAGAGGAATTGTGCAGGAGAAGAGCATGTACCTGTGTGAAAAGAGAAGAAGACGGGTGTTAGTCCATGGCCTCTGAAATAACTGCCACTTATCTCCGAAGCCACTTTGCACAAGAAGACGCGTGCACAACCCAATATATCAATCTGATTCGAGAAAACGTAATAAACGTGAGCTTATTAGAGGAGTAAATATTCAAAGGGTTCGTCTCTCTGAAGCATGGAGTAGTCACATGTACAGTTTCTGTCAGTGGCGTACCGCCAATGGCGGCAGACTACGCCACTGCTATGGGGCGCGTGGCTGGAGGGGGCCCGTGAGGGCCCCAAGCAGCGTGGGAGCGAGGAGGATAGGTAAGTAGGAGGTTGCAGCGGCAGAGGAGCGGGTTGCGGCAGTGGAGGAGCGGAGCACACACAGTAGCCGCTGCTGCAGCTACCACGTGTGCCCGCTGCTAAAGGTACATGAATATTCCCTCTTCTCCACTCCCATGGGCGTGGAGAAGATGGAATATTCATTCTCTTTAGTAGCGGGCACGGAGGAGCGCTGAGCCCCGGCTCCTGCTGTCAGTGCCTGCCCGCCGCTAAAGAGAAAGCATATTCAAGCTTCTCCACGCCCATAGTCTCGGCGTGGAGAGGAGTGAATGTGCCAGCAGCAGCAGCAGCTCACCTCAGCTTCTGAGAGCGCGTGCAGCTCAGATGCCGACATGAGCTGCTGGAGCAGAGGTGAGGAAGGAAGGTGAGTATAAGTGTTTATTGTTTTATGTGTGCAGTGATTGAGGGGTTGAGGAGGCCACACATACCAGGATACATGGATTGAGGAGGCCACACATACCAGGATTTGGGGATTGAGGAGGCCACACATACCAGGATTTGGGGATTGAGGAGGCCACACATACCAGGATTTGGGGATTGAGGAGGCCACACATACCAGGATTTGGGGATTGAGGAGGCCACACATACCAGGATTTGGGGATTGAGGAGGCCACACGTACCAGGATTTGGGGATTGAGGAGGCCACACGTACCAGGATTTGGAGATTGAGGAGGCCACATTTACCAGGATTGGGGGATTGAGGAGGCGACACATACCAGGGATTGTGGGATTGAGGGGGCCACACATACCAGGGATTGTGGGATTGAGGGGGCCACACATACCAGGGATTGTGGGATTGAGGGGGTCACACATACCAGGGATTGTGGGATTGAGGGGGTCACACATACCAGGGATTGTGGGATTGAGGGGGCCACACATACCAGGGATTGGGGGATTGTGGAGGCTACACATACCAGGGATTGTGGGGGCCACACATACCAGGGATTGTGGGATTGAGGGGGCCACACATACGAGGATGGGGAAATGTACCAGTAGCTGCTGCATTTCTCACTCTTCAGTCTTGCACGCAAGCAGAGGGAAGGAGACCGGGGGCCGTCGGAAGGTGAATATATCTTATTTTTTATTTTATTCTTGTTTTTACAGCTTTTTAATGGTACCTGGGTGTGGAGGAGAGTCTCCTCTCCTCCACACCCGGGTACCATCCGCACATTAGAATGCGCCAATAACGCAAGTACAAATGCAGTCTTGCGGTATTGGCGCGTTCTAATGCAAGTCAATGGCGGCAAAAACGCCGCGTTTCCGAAAAATTAATGGACATGCTGCGGATTTTTGAGCGCAGCATAAACGCTGCAGAAAAATCCGCAGCATGGGTACAGCACATGCGGATTATCATTGGGAACATTGCTGCCCTTCTACCATGCGTTTTTAATGTGTTTCCGCAGCGTTTCCGCAGCTGCAAAAACGCTGCGGAAACGCATTAAAAACGCATTGTGTGCACACAGCCTAAAGGCTGGAAAGTTATGAGAGCTGCTCTTCTGTGACATAGACAAATATTTATTTTTTGTAGGGGGGGGGGCCCAATTAGAGCTTCTGCTATGGGGCCCCATGACTTCTATGTACGCCCCTGCTTTCCGTGTATAAAGGAGACGTGGACTTTATTTATTCTACTTTTTGATCATAGAAGCAAAGGATATTATTCAGAGTTTCTGCACATTAATGAGTACGATATTGCAGCATTACCAATGGAACTCTGTCAATCAAGAAAAGGGACTGACTTTAATTTTTAAATGGTAGGGTGTAATGATCTAAGAAGACATAATTAGCCAAGCCAAGGGTGCACATAAGAGCCCTCATTTGCATCTAAAACATGAAATAATAAATTATAACCTGGGCTATGTCTCCAATAGAAATGTGTAAGCAAATTAATTGGCATTTTGGGAGTGAACCACTCCGTTTAAATGTCCTTTGTACACATGTACTGCTGAGAAGAGTGCTTTTCTTTGTGCACAGGATGATCATGTTAATATTCGTTCTGTGCACATGAAAGCAAAATGACATCCTGTCTAAACAGGTTATTATGGGACTGCCGATTGGCTTCATATAGCAGATCAGCGATCATTTAAAGGCTGAAACTGACCAATGTAAATGCACATTAGATATAAGTACCTGACTCCATGATGATTTTTCCAGAAATAGTACCATTAAAAATGACATTGTCATTATAATGCCACCTGAATACTACCCCTGCTACCCCATTTTCCATACAGAACTCCCTCATGCTATCCCAGTCTCCATACCGAGGCCCCATGCTACCCCATTTTCCATACCGAGCCCCCTCATGCAACTCTATACTCCTTACCGAGCCCCCTCATGCTACCCCATTCTTCATGCCAAGCCTCCCCATGCTACCACATTCTCCATGACAAACCCCACTATGATATACCTTCTCCATATCAAGCTTTCTCATCTCATACTACCTCTTCTCCATACCAAGCCCCCATGCTACCCTATTCTCCTTACCAAGCCCCTCATGCTACATTATTCTCCACATTGAGGCCCCCACACTACCCCATTCTTCATGCTGAGCCTGCCCATGCTATCCCATTTTCTTTTATGAGCCTCCCATGTTACCCCTTCTCCATACTGAGCCCCCTCATGCTACCCCTTCTCCATAGCGAACACCCTCATGCTACCCTTTCTCTATTATCGAGCCCTCCTCCCTATTCTCATACTAAGCCCCTCACCCCATTCTCCATACTAAGGACCATCACATTCACCATACCAAGGCCCCCACCCCATTCTCCATACCAAGGCACCCCCGAGTATATTTGTCTCTATGAGTCATTACCTGCTGCAAGATTTGGCTTTTCCTTCTTCATGGTGCTCTGCAATGACATCAGTAGGGTGATGAGTTGACCTCATCGCGCTGCAGTGACATCAGCAGCATGAGTACATCTCTGTACATTGGATCAGGGAGCTGATTGGAGCTCAACTAACCCAGTGTCACGCAAGGTGTGGGAAAGACTTAGTGCAAAACAGAGGGAAGAGGGAAAGGGAGCCAAGACACTAGGGAAAGGGGGGAGTGGAGACCTCCTAGTCTGGTCTAGTGTCACCCAGCCTCAACTATCGACCCTGTATTGGCTCTTAACCAATTGCCGCACGCGTTCCTCGCCCTGTCTTTCCCTGGCGTTAGACTCAGGCTAGGGAAGGGAGGAGATGAGCACTAGCCGATCTCCACTGAACTCAAAAGACTAAAAGGAGGGACAAACAGGGCAAATTGCTTAGCTTTTAGATGACTCCAAACAAATATGCACATGTCCTCAAACACCAGAGAAGAGGAAGTACTGCTGTTGCTGAAGTCTTCACTAGGAGTAATGAATATCGCCGGCAACTCCCTCTGAAACACAGAAGGTATTTATACACCCAGGCCAGGTAGCCGCTGGGTCCTAGAGAAAACCTCAAGAAAATGTGTATAATGCCAAATGTGGAGATCTCCTGCGAACAACTGTAGGGCGACTGTCTGTCACCTCTGACACACCCGTGACAGTACCCCTTCCTCTACGAGTGGCCTCCGGACACTCAGGACCGGGTTTCTCAGGATAAGAGGTGTGGAATGATCGAACCAACCTGGGAGCGTTCACCTCTGACGCTGAAACCCACATACTCTCCTCTGGACCATAGCCTTTCCAGTGCACCAAGTATTGTAGAGAACGACGTTGGAGACAAGAATGTACAATCCTTGAAATTTGAAACTCCAGATTGTTGGTATATGCAACAGTTGTGGACTTCTTTGTTTGTGTGAAGGAGGACTTTATGCTGATCTGACAGTAGATGGCGATGTTGTGTAAAGTTTCCTTGTTTACTGTATTGTAAAAAGAAAAAAAATCTCTCTTGTATTTTCTGTTTTGTTCTTACTTCCTGGTGCAGTACTGTGTGACTGTGCGTTTTTTCCTTTACCTCATGTTCTGAGAAGTAATACCTTGTTATCCCAAGTACTCTGCTCTGTGAAGTTTCTACTGCAACTGTGGGTATCCAGAAGCTGTGCAACACAGATTACCATCAACTATTACTGGGGGCGGTGGTAGAGGTGAGGGCTCAAGAGGTTCCATATACTTTTTGAGTAAGGGCCTGTAGAACACATTGTGGACCTTAAGGGCCTGAGGAACTTCAAGACGAAACGCTGCTGGGTTAATGATGGCGGTTTATTTTATAGGGACCAATAAACCTAAGTCCCAGTTTCCAAGAAGGAACTTTCAATCTTATATTCCTGGTAGACAACCACGCAAGGTTATTTACATTCAGGTCCAGACCTGGCAAGCATTTTCTGTTAGCCATACGTTTATACCTGTCTCCCATGATCTTTAAATTACTCAGAACACCCTGCCATACCGAGGAAAGCGACAAAGCATACCATTCCACCTCAGGAACTCCTGAAGCTCCTCCCCCACTAAAGGTACCAAACTGTGGGTGATAAACGTATGCACCGAAGAACGGTGACCTGCCAGCGGATTCTTGACGATGATTATTAATGGCAAATTCTGCCAGCGGTAAGTAAGATGCCCAATCCTCCTGATTTTCGGAGATGAAACACCTGAAGTAGGTCTCCAAATTCTGATTGACACGCTCGCTCTGACCATTCGACTGAGGGTGAAAGGCAGAAGAAAAGGACAGCTGCACCCCCAGTCGAGAACAGAATGCCTTTCAGAACTTGGAAACAAACTGGGTCCCCCAATCTGACACCACATCGGAGGGAACCCCGTGAAGCTTCACAATCTCATTTATGAACATCTGTCTTGGCATTTGGAAGTGCAGGCAATGTGACAAAGGGAACCATTTTACTGAACCTATCTATTACCTCCAAAACCACCGTTTTGACTGCAGAAACTGGTAGGTCAGTAATAAAATCCATGGACAAGTGTGTCCATGACCTACTAGGGATAGGTAGCGGAAGAAGAGTACCAGATGGACGGGTATGCGAAACCTTAGAACGCGCGGAAATACTACAAGCAGCTACGTGTTCAATCACATCCTGATGTAACCCCGGCCACCAATAACGATGAGAGAGGAGGTCCGCGGTTGCCTTACCACCTGGATGCCCAGAAAGCACAGAGTTATAATGCTCTTTAATTACTTTGTGGTGCAGATTTAATGGTACAAATAACCTTCCTGAAGCGCAGGAGGCAAGAGTGTCCCCCTGAGCCTCCAACACCTCACCCTCCAGTTCAGAATACAGTGCCAAAATGACTACCCCTTTCTCTAATGTTGGGACAGGGTTCTCATGTTCACCACCACCAGGAAAGCTCCGGGACAAAGCATCACTCTTGACATTTTTGACCCGTGGATGAAAAGTGACATCAAAATTGAACCTAATTAAAAAACAGGGACCATCTGACTTGCCTAGGTTTGAGATGTTTAGCTGACTGGAGATATGACAGGGTCTTATGGTCAGTAATAACAGTAACAGGATGGACAGCCCCTTCCAACCAATGTCGCCATTCTTCGAACGCCAATTTGATCGCCAAAAGTTCCCTATTACCCACGTCATAATTTCTCTAAGCCGAAGACAATTTTTTTAGAAAAGAAGGCACATGGACGCCATTTACCAGGGGACGGACCCTGAGACAACACAGCCCCAATCCCGAAATCCGACGCACCAACATCCACATAAAGGGTTGGGAAACATCGGGTTGACTGAGTATAGGTACAGTTCTTTAAAGAAGAAAAAACCTGGACTGAGGCATCCGACCATTTGGAAAAATCAAACTCCTTCTTAGTCATGTCAGTAAGGGGTTTCACAATTACAGAGTAATTTTGGATGAATTTCCAGTAAAAATTAGTAAAGCCCTCAGGTTCTCGGGACGTTCCCAATCAAGGACTGCACGGATCTTCTCCGGATCCATCTGAAAACCTGAAGACGACAACAAGTACCCCAAAAACTGCACCACCTGAACAGCAAAAACACATTTTTCCAGTTTGGCATAAAGTTTGTTGTCCCTTAATATCTGAAGAACCTGCTTAACATGCCCCCGATGAGTTTCAAAATCTGGTGAGTAAACCAAAATATCGTCCAGATAGACCACCACAAACCGCCCCACCAAACAATTAAAAATATCATTTATGAAATGCTGGAATACCGCAGGTGCATTAGTCAAACCAAAAGACATAACCAAACTCCATTCGTCCCCTTCTCTGACTCTAACCAGATTGTAGGCTCCCCTTAGATCCAACTTGGAGAATACCTAAGCTCCCACAACCTGGCTGAACAAATCAGGAATCAGAGGATTCCTGTCCCTTCTTCAGACTCTCCACAATGAAATCCTTCATGACTTATCTCTCAGGGCCAGAAAGATTATACAGTCTGGATTTCGGTAGTTTAGCACCGGGGGTCAGGTAATAGGACAGTTTTAAACACGATGAGGAGGAAAATCCTGACTCCCCCTCTCAGAAAAAACATCCTCAAAACCAGACAGAAAAGCAGGTAATATTTCTGTAGAGACAGTAGCAAGGGAAATATCTAAACAATTTGCATGGCAGTAATCTCCCTATTCAATAATTTCCCCGCTTGCCAGTCCATCAATGGCTTATGTTTAACAAGCCACGGAATACCCAAAACAATCGGTGTAGGAAGATTGTCCAGGACATAGCAAGGAATAATTTCACGATGAACTGACCCCACCCTCAGTTTTACATTATGTACAATCTGAGTAAATGCTTTCTGTGCAAGTGGCGCTGAGTCGATGGCAAAAATGGAAATAGGTTTATCTAAAGTACAGCAAGCAAGACCATGAGTCTTCACAAACTCAGCATCAAGCATGCTGACTCCGGCTCCGCTGTCAACAAACACAGAAATTTTTGTCGGTTTAGCACCACCTCTGCTGTCAGGACAAAGCGGGAACTGCAGTTTGGCCTCAAATGCACCACTTGTTTATCTAACTCCAGACTACCAAGAGTTAATCGAGTCTCCTTTTGTTTAGGAATTGAAGGACAGGTCCCATCAAAATGGCCTTTTTTCCCACAACAAAAACATACACCTTTTATCTTGCGAATCTCCAGGGAGATGTATAATGCAGAGACACCCCCTAACTGCATGGGTTCCTACACCTCCCCCAGTACTGGTTCACCCCAGACTGCTCCCCCCGACAGAGGTACACAACCCCGACAAGAAGGCCACGGAGAAGGTGGTCTCACCTGTCTATCCTGAAGTCGTCTATCAAGATGTATGGCCAACGACATGGCAGCCTCCAAGGACTGAGGGGTTTCATATAATGCCAAGGCATCTTTCAACCTTTCAGTAAGCCCCTCACAAAATTGACTTCTAAGGGCTGAGTCATTCCATTTGGAATCCGTTGCCCATCTATGGAATTCCGAACTGTACGTTTCTACTGACCGATTCCCCTGCAGAAGGCTATATAGCCTAAACTCAGCCAAGGAGACTCGGTAAGGGTCATCATAGATGAGGGCCAAGACCGAGTCCTGCGGTAAAGAAAACCCCCACGTCTGAGGATCTCTCTAAAGTACAGCGATCACAATTCAAACCTGTTGCTCCTCATTTCCGGAGAAGTAAGGATGAAGTTTGAAATACAGTTTGCATGCCTCCTTGAATACAAACAAATTGTCCCTACCTCCTGAAAACCTGTCTAGGAGGGAAACTTTGGGTTTAGGCTGGACAGGCCTACCTGCAGAGACCCCCACATTGGCGACCTGTAACCGCTGATGCTGCTGCTGTACCTCACCGCGGACATCATTCACCTCCAGCGACAGCATGTGCAGCCGCTCTGCGAGCTCTGCAACTGAACCCATACCAAGGGAGAAAGAGAAAAAAAAAGGTCCATGCCCAAAAACACACAGAGAAAAAAAAAAACAAAGTGTCAGTTTTCTACTTTTTTTTTCTCCTTTCAAAATGTGCTCGGCCGGTGATAATGTCACGCAAGGTGTGGGAAAGACTTAGTGCAACACAGAGGGAAGAGGGAAAGGGAGCCCAGACACTAGGGAAAGGGGGGAGTGGAGACCTCCTAGTTTGGTCTAGTGTCACCCTGCCTCAAATATCGACCCTATATTGGCTCTTAACCAATAGTGTTCCTGGCCCTGTTTTTCCCTGGCGTTAAAAACAAAGAGCCCAGCCAGAACAGTAAACAGATTTTTTTAAAAATTCCAAAATCAAATTAGAAAACAGGAAAAGGCAGTGGTAGTTACCAGCCATGATGTCAAGGAAAATGCAGAACAGGACGCAGCAGGCCCCCTTTTGTTAGAAGGAGGTAACACAGGTGCAGAATGCTAATGAACAATCACTCTCATCCTCTCATCCTGATTGCCTAGCACTAAAACTGCACACAGATGAAACTTGGAATAGGGTGCAGGTCACATACATGTGGCATCGTGCCTAGCCAGCATCCTATTAGACGCCCCTACTATTCGATTAGGTTGGATGCCCGGCACCCTATCCGTGTATCACAGAGGTGCCAGCCCCTAATTCACAAGGTCACCATTAATGGGCCTGGCTGTGTCCTGTCAGATAAAAAAGTGCAAAAATATCATATGAGGTATTAGTTAATATTTTGGCCAAAATACGTAAGGTCGCAATCCCCGTCAAGGGTCCCCACGATTTTGCGAGTCCCTACTTTATCGTTATCTTCATTCTGCACCTGTGTTACCTCCTTCTAACAAAAAGGGGCCCGCTGCGTCCTGTTGTGCATGTTCCTTGACATCCTGGCTGGTAACTACCATTGCCTTTTTGCTGTTTCCCCCTTTCCCTGGCGTTAGACTAAGGGTAGGGAAGGGAGGAGAGGAGCACTAGTCAATCTCCACTGAACTCTACAGACAAAAAGGAATGACAAACAGGGGAAATTTCTTAGCTTTTAGACGACTCCAGAAAAATGTGCACATGTCCTCAAACACCAGAAAGGAGGAGTTACTGCTCTTACTGAAGACTTCACTAGGAGTAATGAATATCGCCGGCAACTCCCTCTGAAACACAGCATTGGTCCTAGAGACAGTCTCAAGAAGATAGTAACAACTAGTGTGGGATATATAAATCCAAACCACCACAAAGAGTAACTAAGGTTTAAAATATATTATATTTATTGGTATTCTTTAAAATTAAAGATATAAAAAAAACAGTGGATAACCCATACCACAGATGTAGGGTGTTAAACCATGAATCATTACAAGAGATGTATATACATGCTACTACTTGGCAATATATTTGGGAGGTAAATGATACTGAATTGGGCCCTAATATGCATAGAGAGATATATATTTAACAGGTGAACAGATCAATCCACATCAAAAGATATACACATGCATAATAAATAAGAGCCCAGATTACCTTAAGCCAATGTTTGTATGAATGAAAGCATGGTAAACACCCACCGCTCTGACGATCGTTTCGACACCTTTTTCAAGGAGCGCTGCATATGGGGTGTGCATGTGTTCATTTATATAGGAGCGATGAGAATGAGTTAATCCCCCACAGCTGTGTGAAAGGAACTGCAGAGCCATGTGGCGCGCATGCCTGATGACTTAGCAGTAGTGTATGCTTATTAATATTATTCACACACACACTAATTTCATTTACATTCTTGTATTTGTTCTATGCACTTTCCTTTTGTAACTGTTTTACATTTCGCACTCCCAACACACACAATTTTTTATTGTTAATCCATATTTACATAATGGGTCTAATAGGTTTTGGCACATTCAATGGATAATTGTAATTTATTTATTTATTTATTTATTTTATTTTTTTATTTTTTAATTTACTTTGCATGTATATTGTAGGTTTGAGATACAATAGTTAGGGCATGTTGCAGATTAATTGTGTGAGGTTGAGGTATGTACTCTATGTGTGTCCAAAGAATATATCTTTAAGAATGTTTATTAATATTTGTAAATTAACCCGTTTATTTAGGCTATGCTTGGCGCATAGGATAATTATATATGGTATTTGTTTTGGGTCTTGATGGCCTGTGTGATATAACAATCTTGGATTTATATATACGCACATATAGTATATACATGCATTTGTACACTCATACATATTGTATGCAGCAGTCATTGTTATATATAAATTTTTCCTTCTCATATACATCTCAGTCCCTAGTGGTATAATATACATGTGCACCCGTACACTTATATATATATCACGCATTGGTACTGTTATATATAAAATACTCTCATTTTCTCATATACATATTTATCTTACTCTCCAGCGATAATATTCATTCAGTCTCTTCACTCATTCACCCCAATGTAGTTATAATACTTACCGATGCTTTAGCAGACAGGTCGCGCATGCAGGAAGTCTTTGACTTCCGGCACTTCCCCACACGGATCATGTGACCACTGGCACGCACGTTGCATAGCAACCGAGTGCTTGCTGGTCACCGTCCGTGGAAGGAAGTTGCCTGATAGGAAGCAGTCATCAGGCATGCGCGCCACATGGCTCTGCAGTTCCTTTCACACAGCTGTGGGGGATTAACTCATTCTCATCGCTCCTATATAAATGAACACATGCACACCCCATATGCAGCGCTCCTTGAAAAAGGTGTTGAAACGATCGTCGGAGCGGTGGGTGTTTACCATGCTTTCATTCATACAAACATTGGCTTAAGGTAATCTGGGCTCTTATTTATTATGCATGTGTATATCTTTTGATGTGGATTGATCTGTTCACCTGTTAAATATATATCTCTCTATGCATATTAGGGCCCAATTCAGTATCATTTACCTCCCAAATATATTGCCAAGTAGTAGCATGTATATACATCTCTTGTAATGATTCATGGTTTAACACCCTACATCTGTGGTATGGGTTATCCACTGTTTTTTTATATCTTTAATTTTAAAGAATACCAATAAATATAATATATTTTAAACCTTAGTTACTCTTTGTGGTGGTTTGGATTTATATATCCCACACTAGTTGTTACTATATTGATTGAGTTTGGTGGTGGAGGTTAATTTCCTCCGTTCGGATACTATCCGGTACCTGTTTAGATTGTTAATATTGATGTTCTGTTTTGCAACAGATATAGTTCCGGAACATGTACCTAAAAGCCAGGATGTTGTCCTGGCAAGATAAAGCATCTGAATTGTTTAAACCCGGTACCGCAGGTATTTTTAATAGTACACA
This sequence comes from Phyllobates terribilis, assembly GCF_046119375.1. Lineage (NCBI taxonomy): Eukaryota > Metazoa > Chordata > Amphibia > Anura > Dendrobatidae > Phyllobates > Phyllobates terribilis. The sequence goes on from NW_027363079.1 coordinate 1,952,167, forward strand.
TGTTGATCACAAAGAACTTTTTAAAAAATATAAAAATCTGCTCCAGAAAAAAACAAGAATTTGGTGGACCAAAGCCTCCTTGGACAATTATCATAAACAAAAAATTGTTCCAAGGGGGCTACGCATTCAACTGTTTCCCACATTTGGTTTGGAGGATGCAGAGCTAAACAAAAAATGGGAGGCAGCCGCTTCGTCCTGTTCACTGACTTTCATTGAAATTATTAATGAGAGAAATCTTAATGTCCTGGGAGAGATTGATCATGAGCTGGACCAAGTACATAAACAAATGCTGAAAGATATTCCAGCTGAAATGCTGGAAGAATTCCTTGCTGATATGGACAAGAAGATGGAAAAATGGGAGGAAAATATCAGCAAATCTAAATCTAAAAAATACCAGCGGGATATTAGTGATTACGAAAATAAAAGAGTTTTTCGCTGGCAATATAGGAAAGCTGATGATAAGAATATTTTGCTGAGAAATTCCTCCACGTCATCCATCTCATCCGTAGCCAGTAGCACCGTCTCAGGGCTTGAGCATGAAACACAGAATGGCCGACCCTCTCGTACAAGATTTGGTGGTAAAAATACGTTTCGAGATTATGATGGACCAAACCACAATCAAAAGCGTTGCAATCAACCAAAGGTAATCAATTTATCCACTCATATACTCACACCTCAGCAGGAACACGTGTTAGAAATGGGTCTTACGTTCTCTCCTCCTCAGTCTCTTGATATTTTCACTGCGGTAAAAGATGTGCATTTGTTTGCACGAAAACTCATTTTAAAAAGATTTTATGAAAAATCTAATCTGGGATTTATATTTGATACTGAAGAGGAGAGAGCGGCTGTGGCAATTCTTGAGTCACTGGCTGATCAGGAAGCTGAACCAACGAACAATTTCCCTGTTTCTCTCATGAACAAGTCCAGTAAATTTCCCAACCTCAATACATGTTCAGCGGTGGACACTTTTGTCAAATTGGTAACCCATGATATCGAAAAATTGAAATTTGGGGGTCCTCGATATCATGACAGCAGGCAATTGAGGGAGGTTATCCAAGAAATTGGAAAATGGGATGATTGTGTGTTGAAAGCCGCGGACAAAAGTGGAAATCTGGTCATTTGGCCCAACCTTCTTTATGAGAAACAGGCCTACAAATTGCTATCTGATCACCATTGCTACAAGAAACTCTCCCATAACCCATCTGACAGGTTTCAATTGGAATTGATTAAAATTTTGGAGCAAGCATATGAAAATGGCATTGTTACAAAAAAATTCTTTGATTATATACAAAAATTAAAACCTCGGATGCCTACTTTATATCTCATCCCTAAGATACATAAGGACATTCATGACCCGCCTGGCAGACCAATTGTCTCGGGCAATGGGAGTCTTTGCGAAATGGTTTGTCGGGTAATTGATTTTTATCTTAAACCTATTGTAGCCACGCTTCCTTCGTATATACAGGACACAACTGCAGCTTTGAGACGATTAGACCAACTTCATTTAGAAGATCAAATGTTACTTGTAACAGCTGATGTAGAGGCACTATATACCTCCATCATGCATACACACGGTCTCAAGACTGCATCTTGGTTCCTGTATAATAGCAATCTGGACACTGAATTAAGTGACCTGATCATGGTACTACTTGAGTTCATCCTTACACATAACATCTTTATGTTTAGGGATGAAATCTTCCTACAGGCACAAGGGACAGAAATGGGGGCGGCTTGTGCCCCCTCATATGCTAATTTGTTCCTTAGAGCCTGGGAGCGTGAGATTTTTCAGAGCTCTCCCATACCTGGCTGTGAAAACATCCTCAGCTGGATTAGGTATATCGATGATGTACTGTTCGTATGGGATGGCAGCTCTGATGACCTACAAAAATTGATGTGTCAACTTAACAATAATGATCTTAATATTAAATTGACATATGCCTACAGGCATAGGGTCAGTTTTTTGGATATTGACATCACAGTGTCCCCTGAAGGCGTGGTACAAACAAACATATTTTGCAAACCTACTGCCACCAACTCAATTCTTAGGGCGGATTCTTCACATTTGCCCTCCACCATTCGTGGTATCCCTGTGGGACAATTTTTGAGGGCAAGAAGAATCTGCTCATCAGACGAGACTTTTGAGCAACAAGCCTCTGATCTCTACACAAGATTCAGAGAACGTGGGTACGGCCATAGGCAAATCCGTCGGGGATATCGACGGGCGAAAGACAGCAACCGTAACCAGCTTCTTTATTCTACCAAACCTTTGAAAATTCGCTCGGACCAAGTCAGATTGATTACTCCTTATAATGATCAATGGAAAAACTTTTCCAACATTATCCAGAAACATTGGCACGTTCTGCAAACGGACCCAGTATTGAACAAAATTATATCTGACAGGCCATGTATCATTGCCAAAAGGTCAAGAAACTTGAGGGATTTGTTGGTACGTAGTGAGTACAAGCCAGCAAGAAAAAATGTATCACTCTTTAGTGAACAAATCCAAGGATTCTGTCCTTGTGGGCAATGTAAAGCCTGTCTCAATACTGAAAGGTCCAAGGAATTTTTTAATTCCTCTAAGACTCGAAAATTCACCATCAGACAGTTTTTAACGTGCTCGACAAAAGGAGTAATCTATGTGGCTGAATATCCATGCCACAAGATTTATGTGGGTATGACTACTCGCGAATTTAGAATCCGGGTAAGGGAACACATACGTGACATTGAAAAAGCAAAGGACGCTGAGAGCAATGATTATTTGAAGACCCTCCCTAGACATTTTAAATGCTTCCATAATTCTGATCCATCATTCTTGCGGGTGAAAGCCATTGACAAGGTATCTTTGGGGGCTAGAGGAGTTCTGGGTTTGCCTCTTTCTTATAGATTCACAGTGTACTTTTTACTTTCTTTGATTTTAATTGGTTTTAATTATTTATTCTTCTATCCAGTGACGTTGTTATACTCACCCTGTGCTGTTTCTGCTGTGATGACATGGTCTCCATCGGTATAGTTGTCTGAAATATTTGCTGCAAGAGCCCGCACCTGAGATGAATGGAATGAAGAATAAAAGAGAGGAAAAGAGAAACGGAGAGAATCATGATACTATTTTTTGTGGATTATTATTTATCATATACAATTGTATGTTTGTTATTTTCTGCAATATCCAATTTCCCATATGTCAATATTTATTAGGGTTTTTTTGTTTTTTGTTTTTTTTCTTTCCATGTCATTATCATCAGGGTTTTTATATTGCTAATTGTTCACTTAATTAACTTATAATATATTTACAATGCATAACGCATCATTATTTATGATTTTCACATACACTATTCACTTACACAAGTAACTTAACAAGCTTATATGCATAACTGCACAATTTTTTGACTTAGCAGTAGTGTATGCTTATTAATGTTATTCACACACACTAATTTCATTTACATTCTTGTATTTGTTCTATGCACTTTCCTTTTGTAACTGTTTTACACTTCGCACTCCCAACACACACAATTTTTATTGTTAATCCATATTCACATAATGGGTCTAATAGGTTTTGGCACATTCAATGGATAATTTTAATTTTTTTTTTATACAGTACAGACCAAAAGTTTGGACACACCTTCTCATTTAAAGATTTTTCTGTATTTTCATGACTATGAAAATTCTACATTCACATTGAAGGCATCAAAACTATGAATTAACACATGTGGAATTATATACTTAACAAAAAAGTGTGAAATAACGGAAAATAAGTCTTATATTCTAGGTTCTTCAAAGTGGCCACCTTTTGCTTTGATGACTGCTTTGCACACTCTTGGCATTCTCTTGATGAGCTTCAAGACGTAGTCACCGGAAATGTTTTTCACTTCACAGGTGTGCCCTGTCAGGTTTAATAAGTGAGATCTCTTGCCTTATAAATGTGGTTGGGACCATCAGTTGTGTTGTGCAGAACTCTGGTGGATACACAGCTGATAGTCCTACTGAATAGGCTGTTAAAATTTGTATTATGACAAGAAAAAAGCAGTTAAGTAAAGAAAAACGAGTGGACATCATTACTTTAAAAAATTAAGGTCAGTCAGTCCGAAAAATTGGGAAAACTTTGAAAGTGTCCCCAAGTGCAGTTGCAAAAACCATCAATCGCTACAAAGAAACTGGCTCACATGAGGACCGCCCCAGGAAAGGAAGACCAAGAGTCACCTTGGCTTCTGAGGATAAGATTATCCGAGTCACCAGCCTCAGAAATCGCAGGTTAACAGCAGCTCAGATTAGAGACCAGGTCAATGCCACACAGAGTTCTAGCAGCAGACACATCTCTTCAACAACTGTTAAGAGGAGACTTTGTGCAGCAGGCCTTCATGGTAAAATAGCTGCTAGGAAACCACTGCTAAGGACAGGCAACACGCAGAAGAGACTTGTTTGGGCTAAAGAACACAAGAAATGGACATTAGACCAGTGGAAATCTGTGCTTTGGTCTGATGAGTCCAAATTTGAGATCTTTGGTTCCAACCACCGTGTCTTTGTGCAACGCAGAAAAGGTGAACGGATGGAAAAAAAAAAAAGACCTACAAATTAACCATGTAATATATGGTCAATAATCCCTAGAAAACTAGAAAAACTGATTAATAGCCTATAGTGGGGGAGAGAAACTTTAAATAAAAGGGGACGCGTCTCCCCTATAAGTTATATCTCAATCCACATATTAGTAGACCCCAAAATGACATGAAAGGGATTTAAATCCAAAATATATCAAATTTTATTAGAAAATATAAAAGTTACATAACAATATATCAAAGAGAAGGAAAAGAGGTGGTAGGACAACTATAGAAACAGGGTCAAACCCTGCAAGGAGACAAACATCCCTGGACCAGCATTAAAGGTAAACCAGGTGTACGTATGAGCTGCCAATCAATAAATAGTTAAAGTAAAGGCAAACATAAATAATATCAATCTGTGTCTTCACTGATAATAATCTTCATGTCAGAATACAAAGTATGAAGTACAACAATTAAGATAGCAATCTCAGTATGTGAACACATAATAACATGACAGAATGTAAGACAACAGAGCATATAGCAGAGACGCATGAATGCACAAATGAATAGATGGCGCTAAACAGGTAGCATAATGCTGATAACACCAGGGTACATGACAGTGATGCACAAATCTTACTAAGTTGGTAGCGCTAAGTAGGTAGCATTACTATTTAATCATGAGCAGCGGCTCCGTAGTATGTTATTTACCTTGTGCCATATAAGGAACGGTAAAGGCAGCGTGTCCTGGAATGCTGGGGGGATGTGCGGCAACGGATGGACTCTACATGCCTGGTTCCCACTGTGAAGCATGGAGGAGGAGGTGTGATGGTGTGGGGGTGCTTTGCTGGTGACACTGTTGGGGATTTATTCAAAATTGAAGGCATACTGAATCAGCATGGCTACCACAGCATCTTGCAGCGGCATGCTATTCCATCCGGTTTGCGTTTAGTTGGACCATCATTTATTTTTCAACAGGACAATGACCCCAAACATACCTCCAGGCTGTGTAAGGGCTATTTGACCAAGAGGAAGAGTGATGGGGTGCTACGCCAGATGACCTGGCCTCCACAGTCACCAGACCTGAACCCAATCGAGATGGTTTGGGGTGAGCTGGACCGCAGAGTGAAGACAAAAGGGCCAACAATTGCTAAGCATCTCTGGGAACTCCTTCAAGATTGTTGGAAGACCATTTCCGGTGATTACCTCTTGAAGCTCATCAAGAGAATGCCAAGAGTGTGCAAAGCAGTCATCAAAGCAAAAGGTGGCTACTTTGAAGAACCTAGAATATAAGACATATTTTCAGTTGCTTCACACTTTTTTGTTAAGTATATAATTCCACATGTGTTAATTCATAGTTTTGATGCCTTCAATGTGAATGTACAATTTCCATAGTCAAGAAAATACAGAAAAATCTTTAAATGAAAGGTGTGTCCAAACTTTTGGTCTGTACTGTATATATATATTTTTTTATTTTTTTTAAATTTACTTTGCATGTAAATTGTAGGTTTGAGATACAATAGTTAGGGCATGTTGCAGATTAATTGTGTGAGGTTGAGGTATGTACTCTATGTGTGTCCAAAGAATATATCTTTAAGAATGTTTATTAATATTTGTAAATTAACCCGTTTATTTAGGCTATGCTTGGCGCATAGGATAATTATATATGGTATTTGTTTTGGGTCTTGATGGCCTGTGTGATATAACAATCTTGGATTTATATATACGCACATATAGTATATACATGCATTTGTACACTCATACATATTGTATGCAGCAGTCATTGTTATATATAAATTTTTCCTTCTCATATACATCTCAGTCCCTAGTGGTATAATATACATGTGCACCCGTACACTTATATATATATCACGCATTGGTACTGTTATATATAAAATACTCTCATTTTCTCATATACATATTTATCTTACTCTCCAGCGATAATATTCATTCAGTCTCTTCACTCATTCACCCCAATGTAGTTATAATACTTACTGATGCTTTAGCAGACAGGTCGCGCATGCAGGAAGTCTTTGACTTCCGGCACTTCCCCACACGGATCATGTGACCACTGGCACGCACGTTGCATAGCAACCGAGTGCTTGCTGGTCACCGTCCGTGGAAGGAAGTTGCCTGATAGGAAGCAGTCATCAGGCATGCGAGCCACATGGCTCTGCAGTTCCTTTCACACAGCTGTGGGGGATTAACTCAATCTCATCACTCCTATATAAATGAACACATGCACACACCATATGCAGCGCTCCTTGAAAAAGGTGTTGAAACGATCGTCGGAGCGGTGGGTGTTTATCATGCTTTCATTCATACAAACATTGGCTTAAGGTAATCTGGGCTCTTATTTATTATGCATGTGTATATCTTTTGATGTGGATTGATCTGTTCACCTGTTAAATATATATCTCTCTATGCATATTAGGGCCCAATTCAGTATCATTTACCTCCCAAATATATTGCCAAGTAGTAGCATGTATATACATCTCTTGTAATGATTCATGGTTTAACACCCTACATCTGTGGTATGGATTATCCACTGTTTTTTTATATCTTTAATTTTAAAGAATACCAATAAATATAATATATTTTAAACCTTAGTTACTCTTTGTGGTGGTTTGGATTTATATATCCCACACTAGTTGTTACTATATTGATTGAGTTTGGCGGTGGAGGTTAATTTCCTCCGTTCGGATACCATCTGGAACCTGTTTAGATAGTCTCAAGAAGATGTCTGTAATGCCAAATGTAGAGATCTCCTGCAACTAACTTCAGGGCAACTGTCTGTCACCTCTGACACACCCGTGACACCCAGGAAGTGTCGGCGCGTTCAGAGATTCATTTGTATTTGAGTCATAAAGACGCAAATACAAATGAATGCAACACTCTTCATCCCTCATCCAAAAAAATGTTGGTTCTGTTAACGAGTCTGGAGGAGGGAAATTTAATCCCTAAGTTGCCGAGCCAATTGTAACATTATTGACCAGGCCATAGAATTGAAATCTGACCAGTGTCACTTCATGTGGTAATAACTTCAACGTATCCCAGTGATCCTGAGATTTGTTTTTTTCGTGACACATTTTACTTTGCTTGTTGTAAATTTAGATCGATAGGTTTTGGGTTTATTTGTGAAAATATCATAATTTTGATGAACTTTCAATGTTTATATGCTCAAAGTTGTTAGTCATACTGTACAAATACCATTTCCCATATGTTGCTTTAGCCACAATTTTTTTTCTTTAAAAGGAATAGTACGAGAAAATGGACTCCACAATTTCTTACCTAGTTTCTTCTGAGCACACTGATACCCCATGTGGTCAGAAACCTCTGTTTGGAGAAAGGGCCAGGCCCGGAAGGGAAGGAGCACCATTTGAATTTTGGAACACAAATTTGACTGAAATAGATTGTGGGCATCATGTTGCATTTCCATGGCCCCTAGGGTACCCAAACAGCAGAAAACTCCTAGAAGTGACCCCCATTTTGTAAACTATACCCCTCAAGGATTTTATCCAGGGGTATGGTGAGCATTTTAAATCCACAACTACTACACAGAATTTGATAACATTTGGTCTCCACATTGAAAATGTTCATTTAATTTTTCACGAAAATGTTGCTTTAGCCCCAAATTTTTACTTTTGCAAGAGGTATCATAAAAAAGGTGACAGCGCGATTTGCTGCCTAATTTCTTCTGAGCAAGGCGATACCCCACATGTAGTCAAAAAGTTCTGTTTGACACACGACAGGGTTTGGAAGAAGCGACATTTGGTATTTTGAATGTAAATTTGACTACAATGGATTGCAGAAATCATGTCTCATTTGCAGAGCCCCGGAGGTACCAAAACAACAGAAAGCCCCACAAGTGACACCACTTTGGAAGCTAGACCCATCAAGGAATTCATGTAGGGGTTTGTTGAGCTTGCTAAACCAATGGGTGCTTCACAGAACTTTTTAAAATGTGGATGTGAAAATGAAAATTACTTTTCTATGCTAAAATATGGTTTTATCCCCACCCCAAATTTGAAATTTCCAGAGTGTATAATAGGAGAAAACAGAAACTTAAATTTGTTATGCAATTTCTTCCGAACATAAAGATACTGTCACGCAAGATGGATGAACACTAACAACTAAAGACAACAAAGGAAACAAACATGGGGAAAAGTAACTTAGCTTGAGCCAACTTCAGAGAGATTATTCCTAACGTCCTCCAAGCACAAAAGAGAAAGTAAGCAGACTGCAACAGCTCCAAGCCTTCTCAAGAGAACAAGTGAATATCACCGGCACCTCCCTCTATCAAACAGCAAGTATTTCAACAGCCAGGCCTGGGTGTCAGTTAGCCAGAGGGAGGTAGACGCTGGGTCCTAGAGTGAGACAGATAAGAAGGTGTCTGTAATGTCAAACGAAAAGATATTCTGCAAACAACTCGAGGGCGACTGTCTGTCACATCTCACACACACATGACAGATACCCCATATGTGACGAAAACTGGCACATGGCATGGAAAGAGCGCTATATGATTTTTGAAGCATAAATTTGTCTGGAATAGATTGTTAATGCCAAGTCGCATTTGCAGAGCCCCTGACAGGTCAAACAGCTGAAACCCCCATAAGTGAACCCATTTTGGAAATTAAACCCCTCAAGGAATTGATAAAGGGGTGTATTGATCATTTTTAACCTACAGGTGATTCACAAAACTATAACATTTAGATGTGAAAACAAAAAATTTAATTTATTCCACTAAAATACTGTTTTAGTGCCAAATATATAATTTACATGTGATATAATATGAGAAACTGGACCCCAGTATATGTTATGCAATTTTTACTGAACATGGCAGCACCCCATATGTGGTTGTACACTACTGTTTGAGCACACGGCAGGGATCAGATTGGAAGGAGCTCTACTTGACTTTTAGTACGCTGATTGTTTGAATAGCACGGTGGCTCAGTGGTTAGCACTGCAGCGCTGGGGTCCTTGGTTCAAATCCCACCAAAGACAACATCTGCAAGGAGTTTGTATGTTCTCTCAGTGTTTGTGTGGGTTTCCTCCGGGTTCTCCGGTTTCCTCCCACACTTCAAAGACATACTGATAGGGAATTTAGATTGTGAACCCCAAAGGGGACAGTGATGATAATGTATGTAAAGAGCTGCGGAATATGTTAGTGCTATATAAAATAAAGATTATTATTATTATTATTATAGATTGTGGGTCCTTGAGACAAGCCTCTGAAGTGCCAGATCAGCAGAAACCCCACCAGGTGACCCCATATTGGAAACTTCACTGCCTAAGGGATTCATCTAGGGGTGTAGTGAGTATTTTGAACCGACAGGTGCCTCGCAGAATTTTATAACATTGGGATGTGTAAATATAACATTTTAGTTCTAAAAATGTCATTTTTGTATTTGCTGCAAATTTGTCAGTTACACAAGGGTTAATAGGTAAAAATGGAACCCACAATTTATTGTGCAATTTCTACCGAATGCGGTAATACCCTATATGTTGTCGGAAACTATTATTTCCTTCAACTCGTCCAAGATGTTGGCCCCAAAATATACAGATGCCATCAACAGGCCAGAGATCAAGGATAAGCTCCAACGCTTCCAAAATAACATGTACGAACTTAAAGCAGAAGGCGTACACCTGGCAGTAAGGAACCTTAACAACATACTCTATGCCATGGCAGAAATGTCCGACCCAAAAAGATGTAGCAACAAGAGGTTGAGTAAACAAAATCCCAACAACTGGTTTGACAAGGAATGTAAAGCTATAAGGAAGGTTCTAAGAACGACCTCAAATAAAAAACACAGAGACCCAAACAACTCTACTCTGAGAGAAAATTACCACACCATGCAACAAAATTAGAAATCCATCCTCAAAAGGAAAAAGAAAAAACACATTTCCACAAAACTCCTCCAACTCCAAGATGCCCTTGAAGACAACAGCTTTTGGGAACTATGAAACCACCTAGGATCCAACCAAAAAAGCTACAACCTCCATATCCAGACCAGGAACATATGGCTCCAGTACTTCAAGGACCTTTACAAAGACATCCCAAGTGGGGGCGTGGCCAGGACCTCAATGTGAGAGGAAGTGTGTGTGAGGAGCTCCTGCTGAGCTGAACACAATAGAGGCATAGAAAAGGCAGAGTGCCGGCATTTTCACCTCAATTACAGCACACATGGGGCCACGACATGCTAGGACACCGGCATCCACTCCAGGGCCAGTGATAGCGACCGCACTGGACACCTTTCTTCAGAAGGACTCAGCACCTCATGGTGTCCCGGAGCCATCTTGGCTGGAACAGACCGGGATGCAGCAGCTTCAGACAGAGCACAGAGGTGAGGGGAGTGGGAACCAATCTCAGCTTGCAGCCCCTGCTGATGTGGATTTGCCGGGGCAGATAACAGCAAAAAGCCAAGGCAGAGCTGTGGGAGTCGTCTCCTCTGCAAATAAGACTGTTGCAGCTCACATGAGGTGCACATCAGAGCCCCCCTCCCCCTCCTCCCCTCAGACAATTGCACAAATAACAGCATGTGCTGCTGATCATCCCCAGCCCCCATCAGAAGATGGAGGGACCTTCTCTATGCATTCCCATGGGAAAAGGAGCAGACAGGCAGCCGGGGAGATTGAAGGAGAGCGGAATATTTTCACTGTCCATGATAAAGGGGTGGAGACTTGTCCTCTTCCCCTGGCTGTACTGAGGATGAATGGCGGGTTGGGAGCCTGCAGTTCTGTGCCCCCCCCCACCCCCCATGGCAGAAGTACCTAGAGCATTTACCCTCCAAGACAGACTTCAAAAACCTTATAAAGGAAGTCAAGGATACCTGCAGTTCAGAGATTGCTTATGTGAGACAAGACCTGAGGCACTTGGCAAATCGTATAGAAATACTGGAGGAAGATCATAATACTACTAGAGCTCATGTAACCAAACTACAACAAGTGACCACTCAGCAAGAATCAGTGATGCAGGATATGCATGCCCACATTGAAGATCTTGATAATAGGGAAGATGAAGCAACATACGGGTGAGGGGTCTCCCCGAGTCGGAGGGGGGGGGGGATCTCAGAGCTATACTTCAGGAGATCTTCAACTCTATCCTGGGTGATAACCAGCCTGCCTCGATCAAATTTCATAGAGCTCACAGAGCCTTGAAGCCAAAAGGTATTACAGCATTTCCTGCTTGCATGACTTTGAGCTGAAAGAAAAGATAATGGCCAAGGCAAGGGCCCAGAAAGCCATAAAGTATAGGGGAGGCGGACATCCAGCTCTTCCCGGACCTGTCTAGAATTACCCTGCAGAAGAGAAAGCTGTTAGAACCCTCCTGTTAGTTTTTTTTCTATTTTGTTGGTCACATGACTTTCTGCCTATATAATCCAGCTCCGCCCTTCTGGCCTTACTGGACTTCAGGGTTACATTTACTCTTAAGCTAGCCAGGTGCCTTGTACCTTACTCTGTAGTTTGCTTGGTCTTTTGACCACTAGTACTTTTTGTTTGTCTTTGCTCTGCTACAATTTCTGTTAGGAGGTGTCCAACTATATCCCTGTCCTTAGTTCTTGTAGGGACCCCTCCCTTATATCTATAGGTGTGCGTTCAGACTAGCCGAGGACTTAGGCGGGTCTGTTCACAAGGAACAGGTCCCCCGCTGCATCGTAGGGAATCAGCTTAGTCCTATTGTAGGGACAGTTTTCCTATCTTTCCTTAGTGTTTGTAGCAGTTCGTAACAGTAAGTCCAGCCCAAAAAAAACACTCTAAGGAAAGAAATCCAGATTTCAGCACAGTGTCAGTTCAGGAGTTGGCTCAACGCCTGCACGGACTGTCTTTGGAGGTGGCCGAGCTCCAGCAACACGTGAGTAGCTGTCCTGGAGCTCATTTTGTCGAACCGAAGGTAGGACTGCCAGATTTTTTTATGGTAAACAGCAATATTTTTTTTCCTTTAAAAACGCTTGTTTATTATATTTTCGTTTAAGACCCAGATCCTCGGGGAATGAATCACAGCGCATTGGGTTTATAATGTCACTTTTGCGCAAAGAACCACAGGGATGGGCCTTTTCTCTACAACCTAATGATCCGTGTTTTAGATCTGTGGAAGATTTTTTTTCTGCTATGGGGTTGTTGTATGATGATCCTGATCGAGTCTCATCTGCTGAAACTGAATTAAGACGTTTGAAGCAGGGATCAGGTGATGTGGAAAATTATTGTACATACTTCAGAAGATGGTCAGCTGAAGTGGAATGGAATGACTCAGCATTAAAATGTCTGTTTCTTGCTGGTCTAGGTGAAAGGGTTAAGGATCTGCTGATTGCCTTCCCAAAACCTGGAACCTTGCAGGAGGCAATGCAATTAGCTATACGTGTGCACAGGACACTGCGTGCTAGGATTAATGAAGAGAAATCTACTGCTATGGCAGCTCCTAGTTTGCAGAGGGTCTGCTCGGAAGGTGGAGAACCGATGGAGATTGGGGCCATGTCACCCCACTCTCAGGAAAAAGACCGCAGGTTTGCTAAGGGATTATGCTTTTATTGCGGTAAATCTGACCACTTTATTTAGAACTGTGTGCTTCGTTTGAACAAGGAAAAAAAAAAGGTCAGTTACGCCCGTATAGCTTGTTCAAACTCAAAAGGAGTATTTCTTTCTGGAAGCACCTCATTCCAGGAGGAGTTGTTTGAATTTCAGGTATTTGTGGATTGTGGTTCTACACTCAATGTGATTGATGAGGGATTTTTGGAAAAATTTAAATTAGAATCTAAACTTTTGTCATCCCCTATTTCTGTGGTTGCTGTTGATGGCTCTCCCTTGAAATGTATTACAAGGTTTTTGAATTTCCCCTCACCATTAATGGTATTCACTAAGAGAATTTGGATTTGGCGGTATTAAATAATTTGCCTTCTCCAGTGGTTTTGGGGTTACCTTGGTTAAAATTGCACAATCCTGTACTGGACTGGTCTACCAATGAAATTAAGTCTTGGAGTCCTAAGTGTTATGATAAATGTTGTAACGGTTGCATTGCTGCTGTGAAAGAGGGGAATTACCTGTACCTATTCAGGATTTTGGAAGGTTTTTTCTGAGGAGGAGTCGCAAGTTTTGCCTCCTCATAGGGACTATGATTGTACTATTGAGTTTGTCCCTGGAGCTACTTTTCCCAGGAGTCGCTTATTTAATCTTACTATCCCTGAGAGAAAGGCCTTGGAGGAATACATACAGACAAGCTTGGCCGCCGGTCACATTAGACCTTCTAAGTCACCTGTGGCTGTTGGATTTTTTTTTGTAAAAAAAAAAGGACGGCGGTTTACGTCCATGTCTGGACTTTCGCGAAATTAATAAAATTACAGTACGCAATTCCTACCCACTGCCATTAATTCCTGACTTGTTCAACTAGTTAGTGGGGGCCAAGTGGTTCTCTAAAATTGATCTCCGGGGGACATACAATTTGTTATGTATGAAGGAAGGTGATGAGTGGAAAACTGCTTTTAACACTCCGGTGGGTCATTTTGAGAATCTGGTTATGCCTTTTGGTCTTACCAACGCACCAGCGTTTTTTCAGAACCTTATTAATGACATCCTAAGACCATTGATCGGTAAGAATGTGGTGGTGTATTTGGATGACATTTTGATTTATTTGCCGGATCTGGAGTCTCATTGGCAGAGCGTACGTGAGGTATTGCAGTTGTTAAGTGACAATTCACTTTTTGCTAAGCTGGAGAAATGTGAGTTCGCTGTGCAGAGAATTCGTTTTTTGGGCTACATTATCTCCTGCGAGGGCTTTGAGATGGACCCGGTGAAGGTTCAGGCGGTACAGGAATGGCCTAGGCCTATTGGTTTGAAATCGATACAGAGATTTTTGGGTTTCGCCAATTATTACAGAAAATTCATTAAGAATTTTTCTATAATTGTTAAGCCGCTGACCGATCTCACCAGGAAAGGTGCGAATACGGTCCAGTGGACTACTGAGGCCATTGAAGCTTTTGTGTATCTCAAGGAGAGGTTCAGTGCTGCCCCCATCCTTATGCAAAACCTACAAAAGACAAAAAATATATCTCATACCCTACCATCATTATAAATAAATGTAAAGCTTTACATTTATTTATAATGATGGTAGGGTATGAGATATATTTTTTGTTTTTTGTAGGTTTTGCATCTTATTGCTAGTGTGAACATGCTCCTATTTCTTGCATGTGTACCATCTTAGTCCTCAGTTCACATTGCTTGGTTTTTTGTCTTGTTTGCATTCTGTGCAAATTAGGGGTGTGGCATCCCCCTTGTTGAGCTGGTTAGTATATATGTAGCTTACCACGGGCTTAGGTGGTCTGATATTGGGACCCGGTTCTATTTGTCTACTCTTTTTTATATGCATTACTTCAACTTTGATATACAGTAAGGTTTTTAATATAGACAGTGTAGGACCGTCCCAATTTAGGGTCACCTTGTCGCTGGTGGGACGGCTTGTATACTTTTTTTGATCAAAAATAGTTCACTAAGTACCCTATATTTCATATGCAACTTTGCTTTACATTTATTTATAATGATGGTAGGGTATGAGATATATTTTTTGTCTTTTGTAGGTTTTGCATCTTTTTGCTAGTGTGAACATGCTCCTATTTCTTGCATGTGTACCATCTTAGTCCTCAGTTCACATTGCTTGGTTTTTTGTCTTGTTTGCATTCTGTGCAAATTAGGGGTGTGGCATCCCCCTTGTTGAGCTGGTTAGTATATATGTAGCTTACCACGGGCTTAGGTGGTCTGATATTGGGACCCGGTTCTATTTGTCTACTCTTTTATATGCATTACTTCAACTTTGATATACAGTAAGGTTTTTAATATAAACAGTGTAGGACCGTCCCAATTTAGGGTCACCTTGTCGCTGGTAGGACGGCTTGTATACTTTTTTTGATCAAAAATAGTTCACTAAGTACCCTATATTTCATATGCAACTTTGCTTTACATTTATTTACAATGATGGTAGGATATGAGATATATTTTTTGTCTTTTGTAGGTTTTGCATCTTTTTGCTAGTGTGAACATGCTCCTATTTCTTGCATGTGTACCATCTTAGTCCTCAGTTCACATTGCTTGGTTTTTTGTCTTGTTTGCATTCTGTGCAAATTAGGGGTGTGGCATCCCCCTTGTTGAGCTGGTTAGTATATATGTAGCTTACCACAGGCTTAGGTGGTCTGATATTGGGACCCGGTTCTATTTGTCTACTCTTTTTTATATGCATTACTTCAACTTTGATATACAGTAAGGTTTTTAATATAGACAGTGTAGGACCATAACAATTTAGGGTCACCTTGTCGCTGGTGGGACGGCTTGTATACTTTTTTTGATCAAAAATAGTTCACTAAGTACCCTATATTTCATATGCAACTTTGCTTTACATTTATTTATAATGATGGTAGGGTATGAGATATATTTTTTGTCTTTTGTAGGTTTTGCATCTTTTTGCTAGTGTGAACATGCTCCTATTTCTTGCATGTGTACCATCTTAGTCCTCAGTTCACATTGCTTGGTTTTTTCTATTGTTTGCATTCTGTGCAAATTAGGGGTGTGGCATCCCCCTTGTTGAGCTGGTTAGTATATATGTAGCTTACCACGGGCTTAGGTGGTCTGATATTGGGACCCGGTTCTATTTGTCTACTCTTTTATATGCATTACTTCAACTTTGATATACAGTAAGGTTTTTAATATAAACAGTGTAGGACCGTCCCAATTTAGGGTCACCTTGTCGCTGGTGGGACGGCTTGTATACTTTTTTTGATCAAAAATAGTTCACTAAGTACCCTATATTTCATATGCAACTTTGCTTTACATTTATTTACAATGATGGTAGGATATGAGATACATTTTTTGTCTTTTGTAGGTTTTGCATCTTTTTGCTAGTGTGAACATGCTCCTATTTCTTGCATGTGTACCATCTTAGTCCTCAGTTCACATTGCTTGGTTTTTTGTCTTGTTTGCATTCTGTGCAAATTAGGGGTGTGGCATCCCCCTTGTTGAGCTGGTTAGTATATATGTAGCTTACCACAGGCTTAGGTGGTCTGATATTGGGACCCGGTTCTATTTGTCTACTCTTTTTTATATGCATTACTTCAACTTTGATTTACAGTAAGGTTTTTAATATAGACAGTGTAGGACCGTCCAAATTTAGGGTCACCTTGTCGCTGGTGGGACGGCTTGTATACTTTTTTTGATCAAAAATAGTTCACAAAGTACCCTATATTTCATATGCAACTTTGCTTTACATTTATTTATAATGATGGTAGGGCATGAGATATATTTTTTGTCTTTTGTAGGTTTTGCATCTTTTTGCTAGTGTGAACATGCTCCTATTTCTTGCATGTGTACCATCTTAGTCCTCAGTTCACTATTGCTTGGTTTTTTGTCTTGTTTGCATTCTGTGCAAATTAGGGGTGTGGCATCCCCCTTTTTGAGCTGGTTAGTATATATGTAGCTTACCACATGCTTAGGTGGTCTGATATTGGGATCCGGTTCTATTTGTCTACTCTTTTATATGCATTACTTCAACTTTGATATACAGTAAGGATTTTAATATAGACAGTGTAGGACCATCCCAATTTAGGGTCACCTTGTCGCTGGTGGGACGGCTTGTATACTTTTTTTGATCAAAAATAGTTCACTAAGTACCCTATATTTCATATGCAACTTTGCTTTACATTTATTTATAATGATGGTAGGGTATGAGATATATTTTTTGTCTTTTGTAGGTTTTGCATCTTTTTGCTAGTGTGAACATGCTCCTATTTCTTGCATGTGTACCATCTTAGTCCTCAGTTCACATTGCTTGATTTTTTGTCTTGTTTGCATTCTGTGCAAAGTAGGGGTGTGGCATCCCCCTTGTTGAGCGGGTTAGTATATATGTAGCTTACCACGGGCTAAGGTGGTCTGATATTGGGACCCGGTTCTATTTGTCTACTCTTTTATATGCATTACTTCAACTTTGATATACAGTAAGGTTTTTAATATAGACAGTGTAGGACCGTCCCAATTTAGGGTCACCTTGTCGCTGGTGGGACGGCTTGTATACTTTTTTTGATCAAAAATAGTTCACTAAGTACCCTATATTTCATATGCAACTTTGCTTTACATTTATTTATAATGATGGTAGGGTATGAGATATATTTTTTGTCTTTTGTAGGTTTTGCATCTTTTTGCTAGGTGAACATGCTCCTATTTCTTGCATGTGTACCATCTTAGTCCTCAGTTCACATTGCTTGGTTTTTTGTCTTGTTTGTATTGTGTGCAAATTAGGGGTGTGGCATCCCCCTTGTTGAGCTGGTTAGTATATATGTAGCTTACCACGGGCTTAGGTGGTCTGATATTGGGACCCGGTTCTATTTGTCTACTCTTTTTTATATGCATTACTTCAACTTTGATTTACAGTAAGGTTTTTAATATAGACAGTGTAGGACCGTCCCAATTTAGGGTCACCTTGTCGCTGGTGGGACGGCTTGTATACTTTTTTTGATCAAAAATAGTTCACAAAGTACCCTATATTTCATATGCAACTTTGCTTTACATTTATTTATAATGATGGTAGGGCATGAGATATATTTTCTGTCTTTTGTAGGTTTTGCATCTTTTTGCTAGTGTGAACATGCTCCTATTTCTTGCATGTGTACCATCTTAGTCCTCAGTTCACATTGCTTGGTTTTTTGTCTTGTTTGCATTCTGTGCAAATTAGGGGTGTGGCATCCCCCTTGTTGAGCTGGTTAGTATATATGTAGATTACCACGGACTTAGGTGGTCTGATATTGGGACCCGGTTCTATTTGTCTACTCTTTTTTATATGCATTACTTCAACTTTGATATACAGTAAGGTTTTTAATATAGACAGTGTAGGACCGTCCCAATTTAGGGTCACCTTGTCGCTGGTGGGACGGCTTGTATACATTTTTGATCAAAAATAGTTCACTAAGTACCCTATATTTCATATGCAACTTTGCTTTACATTTATTTATAATGATAGTAGGGTATGAGATATATTTTTTGTCTTTTGTAGGTTTTGCATCTTTTTGCTAGTGTGAACATGCTCCTATTTCTTGCATGTGTACCATCTTAGTCCTCAGTTCACATTGCTTGGTTTTTTGTCTTGTTTGCATTCTTTGCAAATTAGGGGTGTGGCATCCCCCTTGTTGAGCTGGTTAGTATATATGTAGCTTACCACGGGCTTAGGTGGTCTGATATTGGGACCCAGTTCTATTTGTCTACTATTTTTTATATGCATTACTTCAACTTTGATATACAGTAAGGTTTTTAATATAGACAGTGTAGGACCGTCCCAATTTAGGGTCACCTTGTCGCTGGTGGGATGGCTTGTATACTTTTTTTGATCAAAAATAGTTTACTAAGTACCCTATATTTCATATGCAACTTTGCTTTACATTTATTTATAATGATGGTAGGGTATGAGATATATTTTTTGTCTTTTGCAGGTTTTGCATATTTTTGCTAGTGTGAACATGCTCCTATTTCTTGCATGTGTACCATCTTAGTCCTCAGTTCACATTGCTTGGTTTTTTGTCTTGTTTGCATTCTGTGCAAATTAGGGGTGTGGCATCCCCCTTGTTGAGCTGGTTAGCATATATGTAGATTACCACGGGCTTAGGTGGTCTGATATTGGGACCCGGTTCTATTTGTCTACTCTTTTTTATATGCATTACTTCAACTTTGATATACAGTAAGGTTTTTAATATAGACAGTGTAGGACCGTCCCAATTTAGGGTCACCTTGTCGCTGGTGGGACGGCTTGTATACATTTTTGATCAAAAATAGTTCACTAAGTACCCTATATTTCATATGCAACTTTGCTTTACATTTATTTATAATGATGGTAGGGTATGAGATATATTTTTTGTCTTTTGTAGGTTTTGCATCTTTTTGCTAGTGTGAACATGCTCCTATTTCTTGCATGTGTACCATCTTAGTCCTCAGTTCACATTGCTTGGTTTTTTGTCTTGTTTGCATTCTGTGCAAATTAGGGGTGTGGCATCCCCCTTGTTGAGCTGGTTAGTATATATGTAGCTTACCACGGGCTTAGGTGGTCTGATATTGGGACCCGGTTCTATTTGTCTACTATTTTTTATATGCATTACTTCAACTTTGATATACAGTAAGGTTTTTAATATAGACAGTGTAGGACCGTCCCAATTTAGTGTCACCTTGTCGCTGGTGGGACGGCTTGTATACTTTTTTTGATCAAAAATAGTTCACTAAGTACCCTATATTTCATATGCAACTTTGCTTTACATTTATTTATAATGATGGTAGGGTATGAGATATATTTTTTGTCTTTTGTAGGTTTTGCATCTTTTTGCTAGTGTGAACATGCTCCTATTTCTTGCATGTGTACCATCTTAGTCCTCAGTTCACTATTGCTTGGTTTTTTGTCTTGTTTTTATTCTGTGCAAATTAGGGGTGTCGCATCCCCTTTGTTGAGCTAGTTAGTATATATGTAGCTTACCACGGGCTTAGGTGGTCTGATATTGGGACCCGGTTCTCTTTGTCTACTCTTTTATATGCATTACTTCAACTTTGATATACAGTAAGGTTTTTAATATAGACAGTGTAGGACCGTCCCAATTTAGGGTCACCTTGTCGCTGGTGGGACGGCTTGTATACTTTTTTTGATCAAAAATAGTTCACTAAGTACCCTATATTTCATATGCAAGAGATATCACTATAAGCACAAAAAATACAGTTCAGAGAGTAGGAATGTAAGATTATATCTATTATTAAGGATATGGAACTAAGAGGTCTGGAATTTTACTGATATAATCTTACATTCCTACTCTCTGAACTGTATTTTTTGTGCTTATAGTGATATCTCTTGACCACACTGCCTCAATTTTATTGGGGCTTTCTATGTCTTAGGGGTTTTTTGACTTGATTTTATGGGGTGTGTGTATGTCTTGTGATAACATTAATAAAAATTTGAAATAGCAGATTTACTGAAGTACCTTGATCTCTTTATTTAAATTATCAATGTAGAATGAGGAATGAGAAATAATTGGTTAGTATATATGTAGCTTACCACGGGCTTAGGTGGTCTGATATTGGGACCCAGTTCTATTTGTCTACTCTTTTATATGCATTACTTCAACTTTGATATACAGTAAGGTTTTTAATATAGACAGTGTAGGACCGTCCCAATTTAGGGTCACCTTGTCGCTGGTGGGACGGCTTGTATACTTTTTTTGATCAAAAATAGTTCACTAAGTACCCTATATTTCATATGCAACTTTGCTTTACATTTATTTATAATGATGGTAGGGTATGAGATATATTTTTTGTCTTTTGTAGGTTTTGCATCTTTTTGCTAGTGTGAACATGCTCCTATTTCTTGCATGTGTACCATCTTAGTCCTCAGTTCACATTGCTTGGTTTTTTCCCCATCCTTATGCAGCCTGATGAGACCAAGCCTTTTTTGGTCGAGGTTGATGCTTCTTCGGAGGGGGTCGGTGCTGTTTTGTCTTAGGAAAACAAGGATGGAGTACATCCCTGTGCTTTTATTTCAAAAAAATTTTGAGACCGAACTTAATTACGATGTCGGTAATCGGGAATTTCTGGCGATTAAACTCGCATTTGAACATTGGCGTCATCTCATGGAAGGTGCTAAATTTCCTATTCAGGTTTTCACTGATCATAAGGATCTGATCTATCTTGATGCTGCCAAGTGCTTGAATGCCCGTCAGGCTAGGTGGGCACTTTTTTTTTCGTGGTTTAATTTTTCTGTTACTTACATCCTAGGTACCAAGAATGTAAAAACTGATGCTTTATCTCGCAGTTTTTCTCCCATGGTTGGTACCGAGAAGGAGGAGAGCATTTTACAGGAAGGTGTTGTGATAGCAGCATTGGACTCCGTTTTGGAAGATGGGATTCTGAAAGCCCAGGAGGATGCCCCACCTAACACTCCCATTGGGAGGTTGTTTGTACCTAGGAACTTTAGGAGAGATTTGTTTGTGGAGTGTCATGAGTCTCGGTTGGCAGGTCATCCAGGAATTTCGGAGACTAAGAGACTTGTAGGTCGCAGTTTTTGGTGGCCTGGATGGCAGAAGGAAGTCATTAAGTGGGTGCGTCAATGTACTGTGTGTGCTAGATCTAAGTCTTCACATGCTCCTGCTGCGGGGTTGCTTTGCCCTCTGGAAGTTCCTAGTGCACCTTGGACGCATCTTGCTATGGATTTTATTACTGACCTTCCTGCCTCTGAGGGTTTCACTGTCATCTGGGTGGTCGTGGACCGTTTTAGCAAGATGTGTCACTTGGTTCGCTTCATCAAACTGCCCTGCGCTAAGACACTCGCTAAGGCTTTTGTTAAGGAAATTAACTCCACCTGATGAAGGCAGCAGACCGCTGCAGAAACGCGTTGTGGGCATTAATACTTCAATAAAGAGGTTTGTTTTATCCTTTTCCAGCGCCTTATCCAGTTTCTAGCGCCCCACTGACCACTTCAATTTGCACACTTTGTTAAGGAAATTGTCAGGCTCCATGGCGTTCCTACCAACATTGTTTCCGATAGAGACCTCAGTTTGTGGCTCGTTTTTGGCGTGCCTTTTGTGACAGGTTGGGAGTTCATTTGTCATTTTCATCTGGATATCATCCTGAGTCTAATGGACAGACAGAAAGAAAGAACCAAGATGTTGAACAGTTTTTGTGTTGTTTTGTGGCTGACAATCAAGAGGGGTGGTCTGAGTTTTTGCCACTGGCTGAATTTGCTCTTAACAACCATACATCCTCTTCTGCTGGGTGTTCTCCATTTTTTTGTTGTACTGGGAGACATCCGTCGTTTGGGTCATTCTCCAAATTGGTATCGGCTGAGCCGGAGGAGGAGAATTTTTCCGGTGATTTGGAGAGAGTTTGGACTGATGTACGTTGTAACCTTCAAGAGGCTAACAAAAAGTCCAAGAGGTACTTTGACGGGAAACGTCAAGAGTAGTGTTGAGCATTCCGATACTGAAATATCGGGTATCGGCCGATATTCGCAGTATCGGAATTCCGATACTTAATTCCGGTACTTTTACAATATCGTATACCGGAATCGGAAGTTCCCATAATGCAATGAGCCAGTTTCATTTTATTCAGCCAATGAGGATCCTAAGAATTGTGGGCACATCCTGTTAGGCATGTAGGCATCTTAACTAATGGCATGGCTGTGATTGGCTGCTGAAATGATGTCATGATGCACTATAAAAGCCGCCGCCGCCATTTTCAGCTCACTCTGCTGTGAATTCAGTTAGGAATAGGACGCTGTTGTTCTGAGGGACAGTTTTAGCTACCTATTTGGTCTATTCTGCTTTACCCAAGCTACTTTATAAATCGCTGTGCCTTGCAGCGCTAGTGCACAGTTCTCTGTGCTGTTCACCGCTGTCTGCAAGGTCTCTGTGTGTGAGTGCAGCTCACCCTGTAGTGTGTGCTTCAACCACGTCTGGTTGTAGTGCACTCAGTGTGTGTCACTGCCTCATACATTGTCCTTTTTTGCTAATTCATAATTTTTCCTGATATCTCCTATTAGTGTGGTGGTTCCATCCGTATTCAGCTAAATTGGTTCCAAACACACTATATAGGAGTAGATAGAGAATTTTTTTTGTCTTGCAGCGCTAGTGCACAGTGCTCTGCATCTGCACTGTTCACCGCTGTCAGCAAGGTCTGTGTGTGTGAGTGCAGCTCACCCTGTAGTGTGTGCTTCAGCCACGTCTGGTTGTAGTGCACTCAGTGTGTGTCACTGCCTCATACATTGTCCTTTATTGCCAATTCATAATTTTTCCTCATTTCTCCTATTAGTGTGGTGGTTCCATCCGTATTCAGCTAAATTGGTTCCAAACACACTATATAGGAGTAGTTAGAGGAGCCTTTCTGCAGCATTGTGCCCTGCAGCCCCAGCCAGATTAGTATTAGCCTATTTTCTGTAGCCTCATCTATTGCATTGTAGGTTACCTTCCTACATTGTAATAGCTACAAAAAGTTTGTGATACTATCGGTATTACATCTTTGGGCACATCCAGTGTCTTTTTGTGACAAAAAAAAATAAATAAAGTTCACCAAACACTCCACTTTACAGTTGTGTAGGCCACATTAGCTCATATTAAAGTCTAGTCCACACTTTATAAAATGAGTGTTTCTTATACCTGTTAGCAGCTGTTCAGGAATAAGCACACTAAGCCCTTAGTACATTTCTGCCTATCTTTATCAGTCTATCAAGATGAAGAAGGCAGGGAGTAAGGCATGTGGTCGTGGTCGTGGAGTTTCTGCAGGGAGAGGACATGAGGATTCTGTGCCTTCATGGAGAGGACAGGGGGATTCTGTGCCTGCTGCGGGCACCAGTGACTCAGCATCCCCCAGTTTTACCAGGGAACAGTCCTTTATGCGCAGGTTTGTAGGAGCTAGCCGTACCCCACTGCTGCGGGAGGACCAAATTGAAGCCGTTGTCGGATGGATGGCAGCTAACGCATCGACTTCAATTAGTTCCAGATCCTCTCAAGTCCTGAGCACTGAAGAGCACCCATCTGTCTCTTCACCGCCTGCCAAATTGCCCAGACAGTCAGAGAGCCCTGGACAGGAGCCATCTCTGCTTCTGTTCTCTGAATCTCTTGGCTTGGAAAGAGGGGGCCAGCCAAGCAGAATTCAAGAATTTGAAGAAGAGGTAGTATGCAGTGATGCACAACCGTTTTGTCTTTCTGAATCTGAAGAGGCAGGTGGGCCAGTGCCTATGGTCAGCAGCACACCTCAGTACGCATCTGATGATGAGACTCAGGTGCCACTTTCTGGTGCGTACTGTGCTGTCGAGACTACCCAGGAGAAGCAGTTGTTTGAAGAGGGTGGTGTAGATGATGAGGTCTTTGACCCATCATGGCGTGAGGGACAGGAAGGTGGTGGGAGCAGCTCTGAGGAAGAGATTCCCCGAACGGTCCAAAAAGGAGGGAGAGGGAGGGAGCAGACTTGGTTGCCTGTAGCCTCCACTTCGGCACCCATTAGGAGCATGGCTATTCCAAAATCCAAAGCGTGCGCTCCCAAGACTTGCAGTGCCTGGTCCTTTTTTGACACAGTTGAAGATGACATTTGCTTTGTCAAATGCAAGCTGTGTAATCAGACGGTGAAAAGAGGGAAAAGTGTCAGCAACCTCAATACCACAAATATGTGGAAACATGTGCGGACCAAGCACGTGGTGGAGTTACAAAAACACACTGAAGACCTAGGCCAACCTACAGCGCCACCTACCACCTCTTCAGCTCGTGTTGTAGCCTCTTCCTCCAGCTCACACACAGCTGGTTCGGCTTCCTCACAGGATCGCCATGGAAGAATCTCTGGCACTGTTGTACAGAGACACAGTGTAATTCCACCCACAGCACCACTTTCCCTGTCATCCTCACACTCCTAGGCCAGTCTACAGCCATCGTTAGCACAGGCATGGGAGAAAAGGCGCCCATACTCGGCAAACCACCCCCGAGCACAGGCTCTGAATGCTGGCATTGCTAAACTACTGGCCCTTGAAATGCTATCATTCAGGCTGGTGGAGACTGACACCTTCCGTAACTTTATGGCATTGGCAGTCCCACAATACAACGTGCCCAGCCGCTTTTATTTCAGCAGGCAAGCTGTCCCTGCCCTGCAACGTCATGTGGAGGGAAAAATTAAACATGCGCTACAAAACGCCGTCAGTAGCAAGGTCCACCTGACCACCGATGCGTGGACCAGTAAGCATGGACAGGGACGATACCTTTTCCTCACTGCCCATTGGGTAAATGTTGTGGAGCCGGGTACAGATCTTGAGAGTGGCGCTGTACGTGTTCTGCCAACTCCAAGGATTGCAGGAATCCAGTCTGTACACACTGGCTCCTCCTCATACTCCAGTTCCTCTGAATCAGCGCTGCAGTAGCCGTCACGGTCTACCTCCACATCGACCCGTGAACGGTTACCTGCTGTGATGACCGATATGAGCACAGCCGTGGCCAAAGGTCAACAGGCCGTATTAAAATTAATTTCTTTGGGGAATCGAAGCCACACAGCGCAGGAGCTCTGGAATGCCATCAAGCAGCAGAGCGACATGTGGTTTGTGCCAGCGAATCTCCAGCCAGGCATGGTAGTGTGTGACAATGCCCGAAATCTGGTGGCAGCTCTGGGCCTAGGCAACCTCACTCACATCCCATGTCTGGCACATGTGCTCAACTTGGTCGTGTAGAGTTTTTTGAGGGACTATCCGAATCTTGATGCACTGCTTCACAAGGTCCACATAGAGTGCCCTCACTTGCGGCGTTCCAGCATCGCAAGATCGCTCATTGCAGCTCTGCAGCGGCGATTACATCTTCCGGAACATCGCATCATATGTGACCTACCCACCAGGTGGAATTCAACGTTACATATGTTGGAGAGTTGTGTGAGCAGCAGGTAACAGTAATGGAGTACCAGCTGCAGCAGGCGCAAACAAGTCGCAGTGCGCGCCGTTCACACTTCACCACCACTGAGTGGGCCTCTATGAAGGACATTTGCCACGTTTTGTGTGCCTTCGATTATTCCACGTGGATGGCGAGTGCAGATGATGCACTAGTCAGCATGACTATCCCCCATATCTGCCTGCTTGAAAAAACACTGCAAGCACTAAGGGACGAGGTTTTGGAAGAGGTGGAGCATGAGGAGTCACAAATGCCATCTGCTTCTCTACAGTCTGCGCAACGTGGTTCCTCACAAAGGCCTACGCAGGGGACACTTTGTGAGGAGGATGAGGAGGAGTCAATGGAGGAGGAATACATCTGTCCAGAGGAGGGAGGTACACAATGCTCTAGTAGTCAGTATCTAGAGCGAGGGTGGGGTGATGCAGAG
The DNA here is from genome assembly GCF_046119375.1 of Phyllobates terribilis. Taxonomy (NCBI): domain Eukaryota; kingdom Metazoa; phylum Chordata; class Amphibia; order Anura; family Dendrobatidae; genus Phyllobates; species Phyllobates terribilis. The sequence continues at coordinate 1,978,524 of NW_027363079.1, forward strand.
CAGGCAGAGATCACGCCTCAAGCAGGGGACAGCGTTTCTTGGCCAGTTGGCAGTCTGCAGCACATGGTTGATTTCATGCTGCAGTGCCTGAGAAACGACCGCCGCATCGCCCACATTCTCAACACGGCTGATTATTGGGTGTCCACCCTCCTAGATCTTCGCTACCGGGACAACTTACAAAGCCTCATAACACCGTTGAACCGGGAGTCTAAAATGCGGGAGTACCAAGACGCACTGGTGCATTCCATCATGTTCTCCATTCCAACCGAGAGCAGTGCTGCTAGTGCTTTACAAAGCAGCTCAGTGCGTCGAGACAGTGGAGGAAGCTCTACACAAAGAGGGAGCAGAAGCAGCGCCTCAGCACAAGGCAAGACCAGTATGGCCCAAATGTGGCAAAGTTTTGTGTCCCCGCCGCCACAAATGTCTACACCATCACAGACGGCTCCAGTCAGCAGGAGGCAACGTTTCCGTCAGATGGTGACAGACTACATGTCTTGCCCTCTCAGTGTACTCCCAGACGGCTCTTCTCCCTTCAAGTTTTGGGTCTGTAAGCTGGATACATGGCCAGAGCTTAGCCAGTATGCATTGGAGGTGCTAGCTTGCCCTGCTGCTAGTGTATTATCGGAACGCGTCTTTAGTGCCGCAGGTGGTGTACTAACAGACCGTCGCATGCGACTATCCTCCGATAACGTTGACCGGCTTACTTTTCTCAAAATGAACAAGGCCTGGATCTTGCATGAATTTGCCAGTCCTCTTCCAGAATAAATAATTGGTTGGCAACAGTATCCAGGTCTCCTGTTGTGTTCATGTTTCTACCACCTGAACTGTAATCCCTGAGCTCCAACACTGCCAGTTGCTGCTCAGAAGTGCTGTCTGCACAGTCAACACTTGCTGCCGTGTTATTGGGGTTCAGTAACGTCGGCTGTTCCCCTGCTGTGCGGACGGCAATTTCTCCTGCTCTGTCCTCATTCACACTACTACAGATTTTAAAGTTGCTCCAATTACACCTCTGGCTCCTCTGTTTTCAGTATTATCCCTGAGCTCCAACACCGCCAGTTGGCGCTCGGAAGTGCTGTCTGCACAGTCAACACTTGCTGCCGTGTTATTGGGGTTCAGTAACGTCAGCTGATCCCCAGCTGTGTGTCTGGCAAATTCTCCTGCCTTGTCCACATCCACTGTACTACTGATTTAAAACTTGCTCCAATTACCTCTGGCTCCTCTGTTTTTAGTATTTACCCTGGGCTCCAATACCGCTAGTTGCTGCTCAGAAGTGCCATCTGCACAGTCAACGCTTGCTGCCGTGTTATTGGGGTTCAGTAACATCATCTGTTTCCCTGCCGTGTGTCCGGCAAATTCTCCTGCTCTGTCCACATTCACACTACTATTGATTTTAAACTTGCTCCAATTAGGCCTCTGGCTCTACTCTGTCTTTAGTATTTACCCTGGGTTCCAGCACCGCCAGCTGTTTCCCAGCGGTGTCTTTGGCACAGGTACTCCCTCCTGCCCAGCCTGGTTCCAGCACGCCAGCTGTTTCCGGGTAGTGTCAACGTCACTTTGCCTCCAATGCGTTGTCCTGTCGTGTTGCGGTCGGGTTAGCCGACTCTGTGGTGCCTGCAGTTTAGGTGACTCCTATGTGGGCTGCAGGATCTGGCAATGAAGGCTGGTTCCATAGTGCCAATAGGACAAGCACCCCCTGTAGGACTGTGGGTTTTGGTACTGCGGCCGGCTCGCGGCCTTGCAACTTTTTTTTACATGGGTACCTTCTGCTACCCATCCGGGTTCCAGTACCGTCAGCTGGTTCTCGGCAGTGCCTTTGACTTAGGTGCCTCCTTCTCGGTATCCAAGTTCCACCAACGTCTGCTGGTCCTTGGTAGTGCTTTCTGGCACAGGTACCTCCTGCTCAGTAACCGAGTTCCAGTACCGTCAGCTGGTCCTCGGTAGTTCCATTGGCTCTTGTACCTTCTGCTACCCATCCAGGTTCCAGTACCATCAGCTGGTTCTCGGCAGTTCCTCAGCCTTCTTGTACCTTCTGCTACATTTCCAAGTTCAAGCTTTTTGAAATGGTTCTTGGTAATCACTCTGGATCTCCCTGACCAGGACCCTGAAGACGAGGACCCTGAAGACCACCCCGAAGAAGACGAGGACCCCGAAGACGAGGACCCTGAAGACGAGGACCCTGAAGACCAACCCGAAGAAGACGAGGACCCCGAAGACGAGGACTCTGAAGACGAGGACCCTGAAGACCAACCCGAAGAAGACGAGGACCCCGAAGATGACGACCCTGAAGACGAGGACCCTGAAGACGACCCCGAAGAAGACGATGACCCCGAAGACGACCCTGAACACGAGGACCCTGAAGACCACCCAGAAGAAGACGAGGACCCCGAAGACGATGACCCTGAAGACGAGGACCCCGAAGACGAGGACCCGGAAGACAACGACCCTGAAGACGACGACCCTGAAGATCACCCCGAAGAAGACCAAGAAGATGACCCTGAAGGAGTTGACCAAGAGGACAAAGAAGAAGAAGACAACCACCAAGATACAGAAGAACAAGAGACAGATAACCAAGAAGCAGAAGTACAAGAAGCTGCAGAACAAAAAGCGGAAGAACATTAAGCATAAGACTAAAAATCAGAGCAAAAGATAATATCTAAATTATAAGCAGAAGATGACTAAGCAGTGTATGGGGGTGAGTCTGTTCCTCCTCGTGGTGCCCCTGGAAAAGACCTGCTGCTGCAGGCCAAACTGAACGCGGACATATCCTGTTGTAAATCTTTTGTGACGGACAGAACGAAAGGTGTAATGTTCAAACTTTTATAGATAACAACTACAGGAATGCCTGTCACAAATAAGAATATGATGAAGAAGAAGAAGATGAAGAAGATGAAGAAGTAAAATATGAAGAATAATAGTTGAATAAGAAGAATATGAAGAATGTAAAAAAAAAAGAATAATAGGAAGAAGGTGAAGAAGAAGAAGAAGAAGAAGAAAAAGATGTAGAAGGTGAAGAAGAAGTTGATGAAAAAGATGCTGATGCTGAGGATGATGAATGGGGAAAGTGTGGGAGAAGTAAAAAAGAAGGTGAAGAGCATGGAAGTAATGAAACATAAATATCTGACAAAATATAAAAAAACTTAACATAGTCAATATTTCCGTAACTCAGAACGTCTTAAAAAATATTAATTCCTGCTATTCCATTTGATTGGGCTAAACCTCTATGCCTTTATTGTCTCCCCCACCTCCCCCAATACATTATACATTATTCTTAGTTGTTTTCCTTCATGTAGAATTAACCTACAAGGAAAGAAAGGGTTTATTTTTATTCCGATATTTCTGTCCCATTGACTTGCATTGGTTTCCGGTATCGGTATCGGAATCGGCGATATCCGATACTTTTTGGGCATCGGTCCGATCCGATATTTCCCGATATCGGAAGGTATCGCTCAACACTAGTCAAGAGGTTTTGTTTACGGTTGGTGACATGGTTTGGTTGTCCTCTAAGAATCTGCGGTTGAGGATTCCTTCTAAGAAATTGGGCCCGAAGTTTGTAAGGCCGTTTAAGGTGCTTCAGGTAGTTAACCAATCTGCTGTTAGGTTGGAGGTTCCTACCTCCTGGAAGATTAATCCGGTGTATCATGTTTCCTTATTGAAAAAAGCTGATGTTTCTGATAGGGACGCCACTGTCTCTGTTCCTCCGGTGGTGAAAGACGGTGAATATGAAATTTCTCGCATTCTTAATTCTAGATGGCATAGAGGGAGATTGCAGTATCTCGTCGCTTGGAAAGGTTTCCGTCCCGAGGATAACTCCTGGGTAAGGGCGGATGATGTCTCTGCTCCTAGACTTGTCGGAGCGTTTCACAGGAGGTTTCCTGATAGACCTGGGCCTGGAGGATCCAGAGGATCCTCATAGAAGAGGGGATACTGTTAGAACCCTCCTGTTAGTTTTTTTCCTATTTTGTTGGTCACATGACTTTCTGCCTATATAATCCAGCTCCGCCCTTCTGGCCTTACTGGACTTCAGTGTTACATTTACTCTTAAGCTAGCCAGGTTCCTTGTACCTTACTCTGTAGTTTGCTTGGTCTTTTGACCACTAGTACTTTTTGTTTGTTTGTCTTTGCTCTGCTACAATTTCTGTTAGGAGGTGTCCAACTATATCCCAGTCCTTAGTTCTTGTAGGGACCCCTCCATTAGATCTATAGATCTGTGTTCAGACTAGCCGAGGACTTAGGCGGGTCTGTTCACAAGGAACAGGTCCCCCGCTGCATCGTAGGGAATCAGCTTAGTCCTATTGTAGGGACAGTTTTCCTATCTTTCCTTAGTGTTTGTAGCAGTTCGTAACAAAAGCATCTTAAACCTCTGCTCAGCATGCTCCTGGATAAGAAGATTCCCTATAGATGGGGCTTCCCCTTTGCTTTAATGGCTCGCAGGGATGGGGTGTCAGCAGCGCTCCGCTCTATGGGGGATTTGGACAAGTTTTGTGGGGACCTCTAACTAACAGCACCGAACATTCCGGAATGGAACAATCTTTGCCCCACGGAGGCTCCACCTCCCGTATGGCAAAAGGTGGGGAGGCGGGGCAAAGAGGGAACGACGCCTCGCAGGCCTGGGGAGCAGGGCCCGTCCTCTGGAGTGCATAAGAATAACTATGGTTGACTGTAAAACCCAGAGCATAAGCGGCTTCGCTAGAGGGTTTACTTTTTGTCTTTATCGCTCTTTTTCACTTACAAGCCGGTACTCAACGTCAAGTTCTGATACTTATGTTTGATTTTTTTCTATGCCTTAAATGAATGAATATTTTAAAGTGTCACTTTGACAACCTGTTTATAAATGCCCAGTGGGGTTCCTTGGGTTTCAGGACAAGGATTTTGGTTATTGTTTCTCATCTCACAGGAAAGTTTTTTTTCCCCTTTTTCTGGACTCCCTCCAATATATTTTTCCAAAGGGTTGTTGGATAGCAAGAACATTGTGATTTCCCTTAACTGCATACTACGTTTTTGAAACTTAGTGGGCTCACCTTGTGCCACAGTAATAACCCTTTTCCAAGAGTTACTCTTGGGAAAATTGTTCTGATCTGTATTGATATTTGTACATGTTTTCTCTTTATGTTGGTTTGTTTCAGTCTGTGTCTCCCCCGCATCCCACTGTCTTTCCCCTCCCTCCTTTTTACCTTTTCTTTTCCTTATCAAGAGAGCAGGGGTTATTCATGGAGCTCCTTGGCAGGTCATTATGGGGCGGGAGGCTGCAACGATTGTCAGTGAGTATGATTATAAGCAGTAGCTCACCTTTTCTCACTAGCAATGGTTAAGTTGATCACTTTGAATGTAAAGGGGCTTAATTCCCCTAGAAAAAGAAGGCTCACACTGCAGGAGTTGAAGGCTCAGAGAGCGGACATTGCCTTTTTACAGGAGACGCATTATAACCGGAGTGGGACGTTTAGATTTGCGGTGCATCATTACCCTTTTGCCTACTCTGCCTATAACAATAATAAAAAGGGTGGAGTGGCCATACTTATATCATCTTTATGTCCAATTCAAATCTCTAAATCTCATAAGGACCCGGCAGGTAGATTCTTGATACAGGAGGGCTTTTTTCAGGGCAAAGCAATAATATTGTGCAACATTTACGCCCCAAATTCGGGCCAAATACCCTTTATTCGCAAGGTTCTAGCTAGCCTTCGACGGCTGCAGCCTGGGGCATTGTTGGTGGGGGGGGACTTTAATATCCCGTTCTCAGAAATAAATGATAGGCTTGCCTTGAGGGGGAACCCTCCATCTGCTGGTTCGTCCTGATTATCATTGGAATTTAGAAAATTGATCCGGGCAAATTTCCTTTTTGATATGTGGAGAATAGATCATCCCAAAGAAAAAGCTTACACTTTTTATTCAAATCCGCATCAGACTCATACCAGAATTGATTACTTTTTTGCTAATATTGTCACACTTAGAATTATAGAGAATGTAGAGGTGGGGTCCATAACATGGTCGAATCATGCGCCGGTAATATTAAATTTTAAGTTGGGTCTCAGTTCATCCAGAGCCTGTCACTGGCGACTGCATGAATTTCTGGTAAAGGATCCCTGTATTCGAAAATCTTTATCAGATCATTTAACCCAGTATTTTGAACTAAATTCGGGATCTGTGCCCTCCCTTCCTATTTTGTGGGAAGCGCATAAGGCGGTAATAAGAGGGTGCTGTATTGCAGAGGGAGCGAGGCTTAAAAAAAATTCAAGGCAATTTTTCTCGAATCTTAATTCTCAGATTCGCCTTCTGGAACCTAGATTTGCCTCTTCTCCGTCAACTGGGACTCTGAGGAAGCTGTTGGCCACTAGGTACAAATTGAAGGATCTCTCCATCTGTAAAGTGGAGAAGATGCTTGTATTTTCAAAACAGAGATATTATGAAAAGGGGAACAAGGCCCATACCTTGTTGGCTAGGCAATTGCAGGATCACTCTGTGGCCGCGGCTCCTCAGGCTCTTAGAGACGATGAGGGAACTACCCACTATGACCCGGGGGAATTGTCAAATATCTTTTATAAATTTTATAAGAAATTATATAATCTTCAGGACCCACTGGCAGGCAATCCAGAATATATGCGATCAAAGATAGACAGCTGTTTTCGGAAAATTAGTCTACCAGTTCTTTTGACGGAGGCACAAGATTCCCTTAACAGATCACTCTTGAGGAATTAACTGACATTTTGAAAGATTTGCCCCTGGGTAAGTCACCAGGCCTGGACGGTTTGACCTATCTATATTATAAAACTTTTGCGGATATACTACTCCCCTATATGGTTGACCTTTTTAACTCCTTTCTGACGGGAACCCCGATTCCTAGCTCGCTGTCTCATTCATATTTGGTGTTAATTCACAAGGCTGGTAGAGATCCCCTTGACTGCGCCAGCTATAGGCCCATAGCCATCTTGAACTCGGACTTAAAAATATTTACCCGTCTCCTTGCAAACAGACTGAATGTCTGGCTTCCGCACATGATTCATAAGGATCAGGTGGGGTTTGTGCCCTTCAGGCAGGGAAGAGACAACACAAGGATGGCTGTGGACCTGGTGGATGTGGTCAATAGGAATAAGTCTCGGGCGCTTCTCCACAGTCTTGATGCGGAAAATGCTTTTGACCGCCTTAATTGGCCCTTGTTAAATGGTTAATTATGGAAATTCATTTGGAATGTTAATCGATAATCATTTTTCTGAGTTCTATGCCTCAGCCATCGTGTCTAGTTGACATGCGCTATTTGTGTGTGTATTTTTGGTTCACTACCATATGTAGAACAGGTGTCCATACGACTGGCTATAAAAGCCCATGGTACAGAAAGGGGGGGGCTCTCTTGCTCTTCCCACCCCACAAGAAGAATCTTCATGCTGAGAAGTATCTGACATGTAGGCCTGGACACGTGCTGGACAAAGACATGATTTACCAGCCAGGATCCAAGGAAAGATGGGTGAATCTCAACAATTAAGCTAATTATGGACAAATGGACAATTACTTTATAACTAATTATTGTATGTACCTGCTGCAATCTGATTCTTTTTAATGGACAATCCAAGAATAAATAGATACATTTTTTTATAAGAATATCGTGATATTGATACTTTGCGAAGTCCTCAGTAGGAAAAAATAATACAGGAAGAGTATTATTTTACAATGGTGAGCCAGCCAGTCCTGTTTTTTCATTTTTTTTTTTAATTAAGTAAGTGAATTTCTTCCGTGAACAAGGGGGGAAGTCCTGACGAGCTGAACAGCTGTTGTTCACGTGTCAGTAAATTCACTAATTTGTCACGAGAAGCAGAAAGGACCTACACACAGGAAAAGAATCAGACGAACTAAAGACAGGACGTGCTGATAAAGAGAAGCTAAGGAATCTTAAGGTAAGCAAAATATGGATATAATTTCTTCTTTTGCTAAACAAAGTAATATTAATTTCAAAGTTAATGTAGGAGATGATATAGAAGTTTTGTGGCTCAGTTTATACAAAGAATGTGAATTGCAGAATTTACAGTTAACTTCTAAATTGGTAAATAGAGACAAACAGAAATTGAGAAATATTCTACATTTGGTAGATTTTTTTCATAGTCTTGTGTTAGAGATTTCTAAGCAGGAAAATAGTGTAGAAGTGTCAGATGGTGATACTGATTCTGACTGTAATGTGGAAAATGAACAAGAAGTAAGACACGTGTCTGTAACTGAAGGTGACCTTGGGTCTGACCAAGAGACGGACATACAGAAACCTGACATGGGAGGAGACATGACTGACATACGAGAAACTGACATATTAGGTGAAGTGGGAGGAGACGTGAGTGACGTAGGAGGAGCGGACGTTCAAGAGCCACTAAAAATATCAGAGAATTCAGGAATTACCCAGGCTCAACTACAAATTAAAATGAGGAAAAATTTGCTGAAATTATACAAAATCATGCCAAAATATGATGTCAAAATCCATGCCTGTAGAAATTCAGAGACATTTGAGAGCTTCTCTGATAAGTTTGATTTATCCAATGAGGAGAGGAATCAATTATTTAAAATATGGATTCCTGTCACATTGTCCAGACGTTTACATTTAATGCCCTGTGAAAATGACTCTCCTAATGGATGGGAAAATGATTCGGACAGATTAAGATATTTGATTTATTGTGTCACAAAAGATTTTCCCAACATAGAAGATCTGCAGAAACTAAGGATTGGTAGGAAGGAATGTACATATACATTCATGTCCATATTTGAACGGTTGTACAAAGCTCTCATCAAAAATGGAAAAGTACAACAAATGATAACAACTTTTGTACAAAAATTCAAATTCCTAGATCCAGTATCTAGAGTTATAGCGTCACAAAAAGAATCCCTATTCAAATGTGCGCAGTTGCTGGATTCTGTTAGAAAACATGAGAATCGTGCAAAGAAAATAAATCAAGTTAATTTTATAAAACCAGGAAAGGTAAAATCTTACCAAAAGCCAATATCAAACTCTCCTAGACTGAGTCATCCTCATAGTGAACTCTATCAAATACGCAGGAGATTTCATATCTGTTATAAGCCATATCAGCCAGTGTAAAGATCCATCTCTCCACAGAATGAGTTAATTCTCAGTCAGGACTGTGATTCTCTAAAAAGGAAAATGGCCGAAATAGACGGACAGAGACAGGTGAGACGACCGGCTCACAGTGACGTCATGGAATGTGGACAGAAGAACAGACAGTTCTCTGAGGTTTTGAAGGATAGAAAAATGTCTTTCCTAAATAGGGCGTTCCTGGAGATATTTGAGAGAGACAGAAGATTTGGTTTAGGGAGTGGCTAAGGAAAAACTGTAATTATGATGTTGTATCAAAATGTTATACAATGTCTCAATATTTATTTATAATCTTATGCAGTAAAATTGTAGTTACATAGTTTCTAGTAGTTCATGTATGTATATATATATATACACTTGTCTAAGTAGAGATTGTGTATAATTGTATTTATATATATGTTTATAAAATATATATATATTAATTAATAAATTAGAACTTCATATATAAATTTAAGTAACAATATTTTGAATTACATTAGAACCAACCAATATATGTATAAGATATTTAAATAATTCTGTTTCTGTATGAATTTGATATTTAATTTTGTTTTCTTATATTTCCTTAGAGTTTTCATTCCAAAGCAGGATTTGATCAAACAACTCTAAAATGGATTTATTTCTTTATTCACACAGGAAGTGGAAAAAATTGCATGATTTTATGTGTGTTACATTTTAAAATAATAACAATATAACTAGTTGGACTATAATATATATGTAATACTTATTAATTCTTTTGTGTTGCTAATATTTTCTGTGCATGAAGTGTTCGTTTTAACCTGTAGCTTTACAGCATGACGTGTGACAGCTGCGGCCTTTGACTTTTGAGCTAATAGTATAGGATCCCATTCATTCTATTTCCAGCTGATGTAACTTAAAACCTGGCAGCCAGTGAGTAAAAAAAAAAAAAAGGAACCTAAGGACATTTCTATTTTTGCAAGACAATAGTTTTTTTAAGTGTCTGAAATTTAAGTGACTTACTCTCATATTATATAATATGTATTTGGGGAATATTCAAAGAAATATTAAGATATTAAATGCGCATTAATAAATTGGGATACAACAATTTTGGGTTAAATATATATATCTAAAACTTCATATGTGGAATGTTTGAGTTGAACAGATCTGTGAATGTCAGAGTGAAGGTGACAGATGAGCAAATCAGCAGCTGCTAAGCGTGATTGATGTGACAGAGGCCTTGTACGTTTGTATGTTTGAAAAAAAATAAATAAATGTTTCTTTATGTGAAGGTACACAAATATATTTAATTCTGAGAAAAATTATAATACATAATTAGGTATTATCTACATATATATATATACTTCTATATTTCTTAATAATTATTATTTCTTGATTTAACTAATAGTGGATAAGAGCAACCACACATCAAAATGGTTTACAAAGCAAATTTATATTTAGAATAATTTTCCACATGATAATATTCTTGAATAACTATGATATTATTTTTAATGGTTACCTAAATAGGTACACACCTCTCTTTAGACAAATCTATGCTACTCATCGATATGAAATTTATGCACAATATTTCTAGAAGAATAACTATTTTTAATTTGGTTCTGATATATACATAAATTTTATAAAATAATATTTTTGGTATTAAGGGGGAAAATGTGTTTTTGATCCTGATTACATAATCACTTTTGATCAATACTTATTTTCCACACATTTTAATAAAGAAGAAACAATAATAAGGTACAATGATATAATTAAGAAGGGTGTTACATGCAAAGTTGCATAGTTTAATAATTTTTTGGTGATACAAGGTTATGACAAATATGAAATCATCCAGATAATGGAGATATAAGGGTATTTTTTATGGAGAATATAATTACTCTGCATTTGTCATTAAAATTTAAAGGCCTTATTTTTATTTTTATTCTTATTTTTACTCTTAATTTTATTTTTCATTTTTCAAATTTTATTCTTACTTATTTTCTTATTTTTCCATTTTTCATTTTTAATTTTCAATTTTGATTTTAATTCAGTTCAATATTTCAATTGAGAAAACACATTAATATTTAATGGGGTAATGTCAAGTACAAAGAATATTGCTTCATTAAATATAATGATGATATGAATTACTATAAGAAAAATGTTTACATTTTCTGAGTAAACACAACAATTCATTCATTCATTTATTCATTCATTCATTCATATATTTATTCATTTTTGATCCATGAGTATACATACATTCTTTGGTATTATTGGTTTAATAAAGATATAAACACTTGTTGTTTCAAAACACACTGACACCTATGGGTTGAAAAAGGTAATTACACCTATGACATAAAAATATTTTATCACATGGAGAACTTGATTGAATTATTATCTATTATTGTTTATTATTCCAAACATAATTTATTTTAATATTTTGATAATAATTAGATGGATATTATTGATTGCTATGGTACGCTGTGATATTATAGGTTAGGAAAATTGCCAGATTTGGTATCAGATTAGGGAATGAAGACTTCAATCAAGACATCGCAATTATGAATTCTATCTTAATAAAGACTTTTAATTTTTATAAATCAAAGAGATTCTCAAAAGTTACAAAAAGAAGCAACTGATATCTGGACATCTCAGAAGGTGTGAATGCTGAGTGATAATAGACTGTGTCAATTACATACAATACAATTCACACCACTGATCACCAGGACGGCAGAGGACGATGATCCTGAATGAACTGTGTTGTGTTCAAGTTTCATCACGTTCCAGTGGTTTCTTATCACCTGCAACGCTTCAATGAAAGCTGGTGAACAGGTAATACCTGGCATATGTGTCCTGTATATAAAGGACTGAGTACTGGTTATGGTGCTATATAAAGCAGCGAAGTGTCAAGTTAACCCTTGCTTTACTGACCAAAGACGTCACATCTGTTCCAAAAGTGACACTAGACCAGTGCGGACATATGGAAGATTCCAGAATATCGCATAGATATTAAAGCTACATTTCATCCATGGACTTTGTTTTCTTATCAGTTGATACACATGATCTTTCTAATAAAGAGTACAGTTTATGGACTGCACAATAATGAACACAATTATGGACTGTACCATATCTACACGCTGTAATTTATTTCAAAGGAGTTTTCATCTAAAGACTGTGTTATAAAAGAACCAAGAAGAAGATGAGACGAAGACCCGATGACATCAGATGATGACAATTGAACCCGCGATTACTTCAATTTAGATATAGGGAAGTATAATTATACATATTAAATGAATATTAGTCACGGCTTACCATAACATGAATTCACATCATTATATAACAATAATCCGATATTGATACTATTATTACTATTATTATTATTATTATGGAAATTTAATGATATTGCCAAGGAAGAAGGAAAGAAAAAAATGATTGATGAATGTATCTTCTTTTGAGAATTTTCAGTTAAAGTCCTTTTATTCTCAAAAAAGGGGGAAATGTTAAATGGTTAATTATGGAAATTCATTTGGAATGTTAATCGATAATCATTTTTCTGAGTTCTATGCCTCAGCCATCATGTCTAGTTGACATGCGCTATTTGTGTGTGTATTTTTGGTTCACTACCATATGTAGAACAGGTGTCCATACGACTGGCTATAAAAGCCCATGGTACAGAAAGGTGGGGCTCTCTTGCTCTTCCCACCCCACAAGAAGAATCTTCATGCTGAGAAGTATCTGACATGTAGGCCTGGACACGTGCTGGACAAAGACATGATTTACCAGCCAGGATCCAAGGAAAGATGGGTGAATCTCAACAATTAAGCTAATTATGGACAAATGGACAATTACTTTATAACTAATTATTGTATGTACCTGCTGCAATCTGATTCTTTTTAATGGACAATCCAAGAATAAATAGATACATTTTTTATAAGAATATCGTGATATTGATACTTTGCGAAGTCCTCGGTAGGAAAAAATAATACAGGAAGAGTATTATTTTACAGCCCTTTATGTTTGAGACAGTGAAGACTTTTGGGATATCAGGTGCTTTTCTAACAGCACTAAAGGCCCTTTATTCTTCTCCCACAGCGTCCATTAAACTTCCCCATTGTGTATCACCCAGTTTCTCTATAGTAAATGGCACAAGGCAAGGCTGTCCTTTATCCCCGCTCTTCATAGAATCATAGAATGGTAGAGTTGGAAGGGACCTCCTGGGTCATCTGGTCCAACCCCCTGCTCAAAGCAGGATTCACTAGATCATCTCAGACAGATGTCTGTCCAGCCTCTGTTTGAAGACGTCCATTGAATGGGAACTCACCACCTCTCGTGGCAGCCTGTTCCACTCATTAATCACCCTAACTGTCACAAAGTTTTTTCTAATATCTAATCTGTGTCTCCTCCCATTTAGTTTCATCCCATTGCTTCTAGTCTTTCCTTGTGCAAATGAGAATAAAGATGATCCTTCTACAATGTGACAGCCCTTGACATATTTGTAGACAGCTATTAAGTCTCCTCTCAGTCTTCTTTTTTGCAAGCTAAACATTCCCAAATCCTGCAACCGTTCCTCATAGGACATGGTTTGCAGACCAGTCACCATTCTGGTCGCTCTTCTCTGAACTTGCTCCAGTTTGTCTATGTCTTTTTTAAAATGTGGTGCCCAAAACTGTACACAGTATTCCAGATGAGGTCTGACCAAAGAGGAGTAAAGATCAATAATGACTTCACGTGATCTAGACTGTATGCTTCTGTTAATACATCCCAGAATTGTATTTGCCTTTTTTGCTGCTGCATCACATTGTTGACTCATGTTCAGTCTATGATCTATTAGTATACCTAAGTCTTTTTCACATGTACTGTTGCTTAGCTCTATTCCTCCCATTCTGTATATGCTTTTTTCATTTTTATTGCCCAGATGTAGTACTTTGCATTTTTCCCTGTTAAAAACCATTCTGTTGGTTGCTGCCCACTGCTCCAGTTTATTTAGGTCTTTTTGAATCCTCTCTCTCTCTTCTCTAGCATTAGCTATCCCTCCTAGCTTTGTGTCATCAGCAAATTTAATCAGTTTACCCTCAATTCCTTCATCTAAATCATTGATAAAGATGTTGAACAATACAGGTCCCAGGACAGAGCCCTGTGGTACCCCACTTGAGACATTCATCCAGCTGGATGTGAAGCCATTTACAACCACCCTTTGAGTCCGATCACTAAGCCAGTTATGAATCCACCTAACAGTAGCCTGGTCCATTGCATACTTGGTCATTTTTTCAATAAGGATGGTGTGAGATACTTTGTCAAATGCTTTGCTGAAGTCAAGATATACTATATCTACAGCATTTCCCTGATCCACCCAGTCAGTGATTCTGTCATAGAAGGAAATTAAGTTAGTCTGACATGACTTGTTAGTTACAAATCCATGCTGACTCTGGTTAATCACTTCATTCTTATCCATGTACTTACATATATGTTGTTTAATAATTTGTTCAAAGATCTTTCCTGGTATAGAAGTCAGACTCACCGGCCTATAGTTCCCTGGGTCCACCTTCTTCCCCTTTTTGAAGATAGGAACAACATTTGCTCTTCTCCAGTCTTCTGGGACTTCTCCTGTTCTCCAAGAATTTTCAAAGATTATGGAGAGTGGTTCTAAAATTTCTTCTACGATCTCCTTCAGTACTCTGGGGTGTAATTCATCTGGACCTGGAGACTTGAACTCATTTATGTTAGCTAAATATTCCCTCACAATCTTTCTGTTTACAGATAACTTGGATTCCTCTATTCCTTTAAAAGGACAGTGAAGATCAGTTGATGTTACATTTTCTTTCTGAGAGAAAACAGATGCAAAATAGGAGTTAAAAAGTTCGGCCTTCTCAACATCCTCTCTTACCATTTCTCCATTTTCATCCTGTAAAAATCCTATAGCATCTTTGACTTTTCTTTTACTTTTGACATACCCCCAAAATCCTTTTTTATTGCTTTTGACATCTCTTGCAAGCCTTAATTCATTGTCAGCTTTAGCTAACCTGATACGTGCCCTACAGGATCTGCAGACTGCATTATAATCTTCTTTAGATATGCCTCCCTCTTTCCATTTAATAAACATTTCTTTCTTTCTTTTTAGCATGTGTTTAAGTTCTGTGTTCATCCATCCTGGTTTCCTTAAATGCTTCCCATTCTTCCTACTTTTCGGGATTGTTAACGATTGTGCTTTGAGAATCTCATTTTTAAAAATTTCCCATCCTTCCTGGACATTTTTGTCCTTAAGGACATCCAGCCATTGGATCCCTCCTATTCTCTTTCTGAGTCTATTAAAATCTGCCTTTCTAAAATCTAACCTTGAAGTTTGAGTCTTCACATGTCTTCCTCCTCTAGTTATCCAAAATTCTATAATAGCATGATCGCTGCCTCCTAGGGTCCCAGCCACCTTTACCTCCTCAACCATTTCCTCCCTGTTTATAAGGATTAGATCCAAAGTAGCAGATCCCCTTGTTTTCTCCCCTACCTTTTGGAAGATAAAGTTGTCAGCAAGAGAGGATAAGAATTTTCTTGACCTGTTAGTTTTACTTGAGAGAGATTCCCAACAAATGTCTGGATAGTTGAAATCTCCCATGACCACTACGTCATATTTTTTGGAGAACTTGGTCATTTGATACATAAAGAGTTCATCCATATCTTCAGCTTGCCCAGGTGGCCTGTAGTAAATGCCTACAATGGTGTCCTTTCTGTTGTTCTCTCCTTGTATTCTTACCCAAACAGTTTCCACAGAACTCCCAGTCTCTGAAGCTTCAATCTCTGGGCAGATATACGCTTTTCTAACATACAATGCGACACCTCCTCCTCGTTTATCAAGTCTGTTTCTTGCAAATAAGTTGTATCCTTTTAGCCTTTTATTCCAATCATGTGTATCGTCCCACCAAGTTTCAGTGATTCCAATGACATCATATTTCTTTTCCTGAATTAGTAGTTCCAATTCTCCTTGTTTGTTGCCCATGCTTTGTGCATTTGTATAAAAACATTTTAGTTTGTGATTGGTTTCTCTTCCTCCCATATTTTTATTATTTAAATTGTTTTGTTTTTGTTCTTCCTTTCCACTTCCAGTAGCAGAGATCTCAATAGTATTTGTCAGCTGTATGGCTTTTTCTGGCCTTTTGCTTCCCTTCCCACATTGTTCTAGTTTAAAGCTCTTCTGATGAGTGTAGCAAGGCGACTTCCAAATACATGTTTTCCAGTCTTCGTAATGTGCACCCCATCTCTAGCAAGTAGTCCATCGTATAGGTAATTCATTCCGTGATCCAGAAATCCAAATCCTTGTTGACGGCACCATCGACGTAGCCAGTTGTTCACCTGTAGAATCTTATTCCACCTCATTGTTCCATGGCCATCCACTGGGAGGATGGATGAGAAGACCACCTGCGCTCCCAATTCTTTCACTTTCTTGCCTAAGTCTTCAAAGTCACTGCTGATGGTTTCCAGGTCCTTTCTTGCGGTGTCATTTGTCCCCACATGTATTAGCAGGAATGGGTAGTGATCTGTAGGTCTGAAGAGTCTTGATATCCTGTCAGACACATCTTTAATTTTTGCTCCTGGAAGACAGCACATTTCTCTTGAGGTTATGTCTGGTCTGCAGATAGCGGCCTCTGTTCCTCTTAACAGGGAATCCCCCATGACCACCACTCTCCGTTTTTTCTTCACAACATTCTTCTTTTTCCATCCAGGAGGATTCTGAGGGCTTACAAGGTTATTCATTGCTGGCAAAGTCTTATTTTGCTGTATTTCTTCATGGTTCTCCTGCGTGAGAGCCTGGTACTGGTTCCTGAGCAGTATGGGTGCTGACTGCCTCTCGATCATCCTGCTTCTGTGGGTCACATGCTTCCATTCCTCTGTTTCATCAGGTGCAGTTTGAATTTCTTCTCTTTCTGAATCATGAAGAGATAATTCTGCTCTGTCTAAGAACTCTTCACCTTCCTTAATGATTTTCAAGGTAGTTAACCTCTCTTCTAGATTTCGCAACTTTTCCTCCAACAGGGACACAAGCTTGCATTTCTGGCATGTGAAGTTTGGCTTTTCCACTGGCAAGTCTGTGAACATGTAGCAGGATATGCAGCTCACCAAATGGCTCCTGGACTCTTCCATGTTCTTACTGTTAATGTTCTGAAAACAGTGAAAAAAGCTTAAAAATGCGCGCACCTACTGGCGCGCGGTTTACCGATGTCCTCTTTTCAGCTCCAACAGCCAAAATCCAGTGTTCTTTGAGCTCGCGGAGACTCTTCACTTACCCCAAAATGCAGTGGGAATATGCAAATTATCTCCTCAGGACTCCTCCCCTGGTTTACCGATGTCCTCTTTTCAGCTCCAACAGCCAAAATCCAGTGTTCTTTGAGCTCGCGGAGACTCTTCACTTACCCCAAAATGCAGTGGGAATATGCAAATTATCTCCTCAGGACACCTCCCCTGGTTTACCGATGTCCTCTTTTCAGCTCCAACAGCCAAAATCCAGTGTTCTTTGAGCTCGCGGAGACTCTTCACTTACCCCAAAATGCAGTGGGAATATGCAAATTATCTCCTCAGGACTCCTCCCCTGGTTTACCGATGTCCTCTTTTCAGCTCCAACAGCCAAAATCCAGTGTTCTTTGAGCTCGCGGAGACTCTTCACTTACCCCAAAATGCAGTGGGAATATGCAAATTATCTCCTCAGGACTCCTCCCCTGGTTTACCGATGTCCTCTTTTCAGCTCCAACAGCCAAAATCCAGTGTTCTTTGAGCTCGCGGAGACTCTTCACTTACCCCAAAATGCAGTGGGAATATGCAAATTATCTCCTCAGGACTCCTCCCCTGGTTTACCGATGTCCTCTTTTCAGCTCCAACAGCCAAAATCCAGTGTTCTTTGAGCTCGCGGAGACTCTTCACTTACCCCAAAATGCAGTGGGAATATGCAAATTATCTCCTCAGGACTCCTCCCCTGGTTTCCTCTTGTTTGCCATGTGTATCGAGCCTCTAGAGGCAGCAATAAGAGTTAATCCTGACATATCGGGGGTGGAGGTAAGGGGTAAAGTATTTAAAATTTCCCTATTTGCAGACGATGTGCTACTGACCCTTACGAATCTGCATATCACCCTCCCTAATCTTAAAGTGATATTTCGGGAATATGGCATGATCTCAGGATATAAGATTAATTCTAAAAAAACAGAGGCACTTCCACTAAACCTTCCCCATTGTAGCATCGGCATCTCTGCCCCCCTGCCAGGCAGAGACGCCATCCCACTCACCTCCTCGCTCCCCGCTCTGCGTTCACCAGCGCTCCTCTTCCTGCTGCTGGCGCGCGCAGCTCCCCGGGCACTGTGCTTAGGACACACGCGCTCCCTCCCTCTTAAAAGGGCCGCGCACGCCGTCCTAAGGAGTCCCCGGCCAATAGCCGTGGGTCCTCCCATATATAAAGCACCTCCTCCAAAAAGGAGGTGCCCGAGCAAAAGTTGTTGCACAGTGTTTCTGACCTCTGCTTCAGCCCTCAGGTCCCGCTGCTAGCCTGACTACCAGTCTTGCCCGCCAGCCTGTTACCTGCCTGTTACCTGTCGTGCCTGCCAGCCCGCTCACCTGGGAGCACTTGCCTGTTACTTGCCTGTTACTTGCCGTGTCTGCCAGCCCGCTCACCTGGGAGCACTTTCCTGTTACCTGCCTGTTACCTGCCGTGCCTGCCAGTCTGCTCACCTGGGAGCACTTGACTGTTGCCTGCCTGTTACCTGCCGTGCCTGCCAGCCCGCTCACCTGGGAGCACTTGCCGTGACCACCTAGAGACTCCTGCAGTCACTTGCCGTGACCACATCGAGACTCCTGCCGTCACTTGCCGTGACCACCTGCCAGCCCACCTAGAGACTCCTGCCGTTATTTGCCGTGTTTTCCTGATAGCCTACCTGGAGGCTTCCGCTCGCCAGCCTGCCTGCTGTTCCGGTCAGTCCCTGCCATCTGTACCGTGGGAGTCACCTGCTCCCTTACAAGGTGGTCCCCAGAGTAGCACCTGGTCCCTCGGCTCGGTCCCTCCCTGGTCACGGAGTTAGCCGCCGTACGACCAGGGTCGGTCCAGCAGGTTGATACTTAGTTACGCCCCTCTGGGTCCCTCCTTGCACCGCAGCACAGAGGTTCCACCCCCCGGACCCGTAACACGCATGAAGAATTAGATCATCTTAAGCTGAATTAAAAATTCCGGTGGAAGTCAGAGAGTATCAAATATCTGGGGATTAACATAACGTCAGACTATGGGACCCTGTTTGCTCATAATTTTCTGCCCCTTTTTAAAGAATTGAAGGGTCTTATGGTCAAGTGGGCCAATCTTCATATCTCATTTTTGGGGTGGATATCGGCGGTGAAAATGTCCCTTATTCCTAAACTCAACTACTATTTTGAAACTCTACCAGTTGGGGTTCCTATGGGGGAGTTGAGGGCTCTCCAATCCTGCATAATGAAGTTTATATGGAATAATGGGAGGCATAGAATCTCCAAGCAGGTACTGATCTCGGGGAGGGAGCAGGGGGGGTTATCGGTCCCGGATGTGGTAAAATACTATTGAGCGGCTCACTTGAGAAGGATTCCTTCGTGGTCATCCCTTTGGGCATATAATTAGTGGACAGAAATTGAAAAATTATGGATAGCCCCAGTTCATCCGAATTCACTGCTGTGGTCTGAGAAATCTGTTAAACTCCAAACCACTTTACTGGGCCCTATGCAATTCACTAGAGACATATGGGACACCTGTAGGAGGAGATTTCCTCTTTCTTCTAAACACTACCCGATGATATCGTTTGTCTTTCAGCCTTTGCTCCCTCAGAGCCTAGAATCATCGATGGTTCACCCCTGGATCAATGCGGGATTATTTAGATTTGCGGATATAGTGGACAGAAACACCTTAGTAATAATCAGTTTGATTATTTAAAAGAAAGTTTTAACATCACTAATCGGGAATTCTATAAGTACATACAGATTCAGTATTTTGCAAGATCCCTGTTTGGCTAATATAAAGTGTCCATCCCCACGGAGTTTGAGAGGCTGTGCAGGAGAGGTCCCTCTACCAAGGGGTTGATCTCGGATATATATAAAACAATCAATTCACCGGTGGGTGGACCCATCTTCCAGCACCCCTATATGTCTAAGTGGGAGGGATTCTTGGGAAGGAGGCTTTCCCCTCAGACATGGCAGACAATATGGTCTAAAGCAGCTAAGACATCAATTTGCACCCTATACAAGGAGAACCAATATAAAATTTTAATGCACTGGAACCATACGCCGGATATCCTGAATAAAATAAACCCGCAGGTCCCGAGTATATGCTGGAGATGTGGATCATCTGTCGGCACTCTGACACATGTTTTCTGGACCTGCAGCAAAATAGTTCCTTTTTGGGAAACAATAAGAAAACTGGTTCAGGAGGTGCTATTTACAGAGATTTCTCTGGAGCCCTCTGTTTTCCTTCTCAATGTGACCCCTAGGGGAATGGGTAAACATTCTTCCAAATTGCACCTCCACTTGTTGACAGCAGCGAGATGCATGATTGCTCTATGCTGGAAAAGGGACTCACCACCCTCTAGACAAGAGTACTACGCTAGGGTCTGTGATGTGAGGTGGATGGAGTCTTTGAACACAAGTCTTAATGCAAAGATGGACCTGTTCAAGACAGTATGGGCCCCATGGAACTACTATTGGGCGCAGCGTAGTGAATGACCAACTGTTTCATGATCTTTGTCTATATCATTCTTCCTTTCCCTTCTTTCTCTCAGTGTTGTCTTAGTTTTTTTTTTTTTTTTTTTTCTGTGTTTCATGGACTGTTATTTAAAATGGATTTCATATCAGATATTTGAATTTGAAAGCTTTAAAGTGATCTCTAATGGGTCGTCCTGTTGGAGGCCTAAGTGTTTTCTCTGATATGAAAATGTGAATGACTTCTCTGTGTTCTATGTTTCCTAAAAATATGTGAAAAATTTTAATAAAAATTACAGTTATAAAAAAAAGACATCCCAAATGATGACCTGAACGTGGCACACAAAGAGTTTGTGAACAAACTGAAGGATATGGAGAAAAAATTCAAAGACTTCCAAAACCCTCTGAACACACCAATTACATTGGCAGAAATAACAGAAAGGATCACACTGATGAAAGGTAAAAAAAAAAGCCAGCGGCCCAGATTGGATACTCCCAGAAATGATAAAATACAGCCCGCCAGACATCCAGGGTGCGATAGCAAAACTATTCAATATTGTACTGCAGACTGGCTACTTTCCCAAAAACTGAAACTGAGGACTCATAACCCCGATACATAAAAATGGGGATAAGTACGACCCAGCAAACTACAGGGGAATATGTGTCAGCAGCAACCTGGGGAAACTCTTAAACTGCATCCTGAACAAGAGGATCATCATCTTCCTCAACCAATACAATGTCTTCAGCAAAAGCCAAGGAGGTTTTATGCCAAATCTCTGCACCACCGACCACATCTACACCCTGCACAGCCTCATCAAGAACCATTTCCACAATACAAAGCATGAGAGGGTCCATGACTGCTTTATAGACTTCAATTAGGCCTTCAAATCAGTGTGTTACCCAGGGCTAGTCCTAAAACTGCTGGGGAGCAGAATATGATGCAGAACATATGATGTCATCCAAAGCTCCTACACTGAGAACAGCTGCAGCATGAGGGTAAATGCAAGGAGGATGGCCTGTTTCCAACAGAACTGAGGAGTAAGACAGGGCTTCAGCCTCAGTCCAACGCTCTTCAATATTTACATCAACAAGCTGGTGGTGGCTCTGGAGTCCTTCTCAGCACCAGGACTCACCCTGACACAGAGGTGAAATTTCTGCTCTATGCTGATGACCTTGTGCTGTTATCACCAACTAAGAGAGGCCTCCAAGTTAATCTGAAATTCCTAGAGACCTTCAGCACCACAGGGGCACTGCCAATCAACCGGAAGAAAACTAATACCATGGTGTTCCAAAAAAGAAAGCAGATAGCAGCAGGCCGCACCCCCTTCATAATAGACAGCTGTCTACTTACGGAAACCAACAAGTACACCTACCTGGGCCTTGAACTCGGCCAATCAGGGAGCTTTAAGCAAGCCATACAGTTGCTGAAAAACAAGGCGTGCAAAGCCTTCTATACCATCAGAAGACATCTTTACCATCTTAAGGCGCCTGTAACCATCTGGCTAAAAATCTTTGATACCATCATTGCCCCAATCCTTCTGAATGGCAGAGAAGTCTGGGGTCCAGTCTCATACCCGAACTGATCCAAGTGGGAACGTTGGACCAACAGAAATATTCCACCTAGAGATCTACAAACTGCTCCTCCAAGTCCATCGGAGCACATCAAACAGCGCCGGCCAAGCAGAGCTGGTCATATTCCCATTACACCTTGTGACCCAGAAGAAGGCAATATCATTCTCATCTATAAAGTAGTAGTCCCAGCTACTACCATCAACAAAGCCTCGCTACATCAGGAAGCCCCAGGAGAACGAACCCCCCAACACAAATCATCCCAAACCAGCCTGACCAAGCCACCAACCTGCATGGCCTGACAAAAGGTTAAATCCGGAAGATGGTACACAACGGCAAAGAGGAATATATCAGTGTCTGGAGGAACGACATAAACAAATCACAGAAACTGATGATATACCAGAACCTACAGAAGGGATACAAACTGGCCCCATAGCTAAAGAAACTAGCAAACTCCAAAGAGCGACAGATTCTGAGCCAGTACAGACTGAGCGCCCACAGTCTATTCATCGAATCCGGGAGGCACTGACAGAACTACATGCGGGAAGAGCGCAGACTCTGCCAGCAGTGCCCCCAGGAGGTCTTGGAGAATGAGGTCCACTTCTTGCTGAGGTGCCCCAAATACTCAGCAGTGAGGGACACTCACTTCAGGACACTGTCTGATCTCCTCCCAGACTTCACCTCCATTGAAGAGGAAGAGGAAAGTGCAGCGGCCACAGCAGTGCAATATGTCAGTGCCTGCCACAAACTTGGGAACCCCCTATAGTTCCAGTGACAGATGACTAACCTGACTGGAGGTTGGCTTTGAGCAGGATAAGTTAGGGTTTTTATTGGTAACATTTTGGGGTACATAACATTTTTGATTGCTTTCAGTATAAGTTCTACGCTGAGCACTTAAGTTGGGGTTTCCGTGTAAATCCCGCAAAAATGCGATATAAACTAAATCCCCCACGGAACCACTCACTGTAATGAGGCAGATGGAGATACTTTGGACTCTGTTTGCTATCTGTTCCATGGTATCCGTCTTCAGACGTGCACAGAACTGTGGTCGACCACACGTGTGCGCTAAAAAGACACTTAAAATGATAAAACGCTGCCGGAACAGAGACCAGACTGAGTCTAAAGTGACTCCATCTGCCTTATCTGAATCACATTTTTTGGGGGGATTTGTGTGTCACCCCAGGCCTGGATGCCACAAATATTAAAGGCTGTGTCTGAGAGCAGGAGGGAGGTTACCTGGTCAGGGACAATTAGCATACAGCACCTGCTGTCCCAGGCCAGTAGGGGGAGCTGGCTGCCCCTATAAAAACTGGAACTGAGGGCAGGGTTAGGGAGAACTGGATGACCTAGCTCAGGACTGAGACTAGTCCGAGAGAAGTAGGGACAGTTCAGCTGTAGCCGAGGAGTCCGTGATACAGAGGAGAAGCTGCGAGCCAGGGACAGAGGGGACGAGAGCCGGTCCAGGCTGAGAGAACTACACTACCGGACATTGGGGTCCGAGGCTGTCAGGGTTGCAAGCCCAGCAGCAGAGAACCAACCCGCGAGGGATTTCAGGTCCCTTGGCCTAAGAAGCCTGGAGGCTCCGCCACACAGAGGGACCAGTACAGCACGGAGAAGCAAAAGGTGCCTAAGGCCCGAGTCGCAAGCCATACAGGCGAAGTACACGGCCAGCTCAGGGACGTGGGCTATTACAACACGAAAAGGGGGATAGTCAGCAAGGGCAGAGAGAGAACGGTAGGCCTTCACACTCACCCTGACCAGTGGGTCTCGCCCGAATGCTCTCAGACACCCAGGCCCATTCCTACCCGGTACTCCTGTTGGGTCATTAGTAATACCTACAATAAAGACCCTGGACTGTTTGAAGCGGATTCTGAACTCTTATTATTGCGGCCTGCACTATCACCTCCAGCATTCACATACGCTGCCCTGAGGCTACACTCTTCCCGTGGGGAGTTATCCTATCCCTGTGCAGCACACCAACATCAGCCTCAGCGGTCTGCCTTGCAGCGGCTGTCATCCCTGACCGCAATCCACGGGTGGCGTAGTCGGACATTCATAACTCTACAAATAGACTGCCACAGCATTTGGTCTGACCACCCTGAGCCACGGGATCGGGTTGCCACTACTACCCCCATCATCGCACTGAAGCCCGGTTCCGGGTGCCCCACGGCCCAGGGGGCGAGTCAGCTTTTGGCGTAGTCGGCAGGATTGTGACCAACCCGCCACAAACGGGTATTGCGTGCCTGAAAAGACTGCAGAGATTTCCTGCCATCCGGAGCCGTTTCCCGCCATCGGACGCCATCTTCAGGACGCCGCGCGGGAAGAAGAGGGGCATGGACGTCAAAAACGCGTGAGACTTGAAGCTCCGCCCTATGCTGAGACGCTGCGCAAGGTCCTGGAAGGGGAGAGAGCGACGCTGACGTTATCACCCCGCGACGCAAGGTCCTCATCCAGAGCATCGCGAGCGGAGCCGCGGCCTACAGAAGAGGATCGTCGGAAGGTAGGCCACGGTTAACTAGGGGGGAGGAAGATTCGGACACGGAGGGACCCTCTACCACCAGCGTAGCCGCTGCAGCTGTGATGTCGTTTTCCATGCCCTATATCCTGGCTACCACAGTATGCTGGCGAGTCGCATACCTTGGGCGACTTTAAAGAAAGACTGTATGGCTTATTCAAGGTTTATCCCCTGACAGAAGAACAGAAAGTAAGCATACTAATAGGGCAGTTAACTGGTGCGGCCCAACGTGAGGTAAACTCTTGGAAAGCTGAGGAGAAAAGGACTGTAAAGGGGGTTCTGACCCGTCTGCGGGACACCTTTGACACCCGTACCTCAGCAGAAATCAAAGTGCGGTTCTATGGCTGTAAGCAGCGAGCCCAAGATAGTATCAGAGACTATGCCTTGAACCTGCAAGAAGCTCTGGGAACAATCAAGCAAGCTGACCCTGGCAGCGTGCAGGACACTGATAAACTGTTGACTGACCAGTTCATAGAAGGTCTGCTGTCCAGCGCCCACAGAACCCAGCTGCGCCTCATGGCCCTACAGAACCCCGATTTGACTTTTGCGCAGTTCAAAGATAGGGCCATCCGGGTGCTCCGAGAACCCGCACCAGGTGGCGCTGTGGTTTCCCGGCGCCCCGCCATCACTTTCCACCAGGGGGTGGCGCCCTACCCCGCAGACCTTGTGGGGGCTGATGCGCAGGCCCTAGATCCATCCCAGCCTGCAAACCTGCACCATCAGGTCCAAGAACTAACAAAGAGTGTGGCTGCACTGACCAGGACCGTACAGTCGTTGCAGATGGAACCGTCAAGACCAATCAAGTTGGCTTCCAGTCTGGAGGATGTCCCGTGGTGTCGACAGAGAAGGATCCCGTCGTTCAGAGGGAGGCCCACCGACCGTTACACTGAGGATGGACAGCCGATTTGCCGCCGTTGCAGCCAGCCAGGACACATAGCCAGGTACTGTACTTTAAATGGGTCCGACCTGGGGCAGAGGGCCAACCCCCAGGCATAAGGTCATCAGGCCCGTCTAATTGGCGCGATAAGTACGTGGGGGGACGCCCGGTCTTACCCGTAGTGCTGGACGGTATCCTCATGAGTGCACTGCTGGACACCGGGTCTCAAGTGACTACCATCCCCTACGTACTTTTCAAGCGGTACTGGAGTGACACTGATATAACCCGTTATCCAGACGATGACTTAAGTATCATTGCCAGCAATGGCCAACCCGTGCCGCAGGTGAGGTTCAGAGAGGTGACCATCAAGATTGGTAAGGTTGAACTGCCGGCACAGGGAGTGATCATTGTGGACATTGACCGTCGTGAAAGTCACCCTAAAATAACCTTGGGTACTAATGTGATCGAAAACTGTCTTTCAGAAGTAATTGTGATTTTGCAGCAGGTGGCGATGAATGCGAGCTCCAGTCAACAGAGGGTCCTCCAGAAAGAGATAAGAGCCCTGATGAGACGGCAACAGATAGAACTGTCTGGTGGTGAGATCGGTAGCGTGAGGATAAGCGACCCGTTCCCCATTGCCATGCCTCCCAAAAGTGAAGGGAGTGGAACACCACATCCCCACGGGGAGCCACCCACCAATAAAAGAGAGACACAGACTTGTACCCCCTGCACATTATCAGAACGCAAAGGGCATGCTGAGAGAAATGAAAGAAGCTGGGGTCATTAGAGATAGCTGTAGCCCCTGGGCAGCTCCCTTAGTTTTGGTAAAAAAAAAAAGACGGTACCATGAGAATATGCGTGGACTATAGGAAGGTCAACCGTATCACCCATAAAGACGCGTACCCGTTACCTAGGGTAGAGGAGTCTTTAGCAGCCCTAAAATCAGCTAACTTCTTCTTTACTTTGGACCTTACTAGCGGGTACTGGCAGGTTCCTGTGGCAGAGGCTGACAAGGAGAAGACCGCCTTCACCACCCCGATGGGATTAAGTGAATTCAACTGTATGCCATTCAGGCTCTGCAATGCACCAGGGCCTTCCAGAGGCTGATGGAATGCTGACTAAGACCCCACCTGATGAAGACGGCTTAGACCGTTGAAACGCGTTGTGGCAGTGGTATTGGAGGAAGAATAAAAGTCGGTTGCCATCTATTAAATTGTCCAGTATTCCTTTGGCGCTCCCTGAGACCGCTGCACCATTGTTTACTTGTGAAATATCTCCATACGGAGCCAAAGCGGCAGGAGCAGCCTGGTCTATTTGGATGTTTGAGGACCTGCGGTTATCCAGCCACCGGGTTAAACTACTGAGGACCTGCGGTGACGTAGTATCTGGTCCAGCAGGATCGTGTGACCACTTGAGGAGCACGGAGTTGCGAGGCAAACACCGACAGGACGGTACTACAAATAGAGGCGACCCGGAGCCTCATTAATCACACGCTTAATCTTGGTTGTGTAGACGTACACAACCATCACAGGTGAGTGTACTGGCACTTTTTAAATTATTTAAATAGCCCTGTGAGTCTACACATGCGCCCTTTCTTTTCTTTTCACATCTAAAGCACCTGGCCGAGGTGTTCGAAGCCCTGGCAGGCTATGGCCTGAAGGTGAAACCCTCAAAGTGTCACCTGTTAAAACCGAAGGTACAGTACCTAGGGTACGTGGTGAGCGCTGAGGGAGTAGCCCCCGACCCCGACAAGGTCACAGTAATCAAGAGCTGGCCAAGCCCCTCTAACATCAAAGAAGTGAGGCAATTCCTCGGGTTGGTAGGCTACTACCGAAGGTTCATCCCCGGGTTCACTAAGATGGCAGCCCCTATGCAAGACCTCCTGATAGGGCAATCTAAGACCAGAAGCCAAAAGCCACCCTTCAAGTGGGACAAGCCGGAAGAGGAGTCGTTCCGACAGTTGAAGATGGCCCTCACGGGGGATGAGATCCTGGCCTACCCTGATTATGGCCAGCCTTTTATTCTCCACACCGACGCCAGTAATGTGGGGCTGGGAGCCGTACTGTCGCAGAACCAACAGGGCAGAGAAAGGGTGATCGCGTACGCCAGCCGGAAGCTGAGGCTCACTGAAAGAAACCAGGAGAATTACAGCTCCTTCAAGCTAGAATTCTTGGCAGTGGTGTGGGCCGTCACAGAACGGTTTAAGCATTACCTGGCCTCCGCAAAGTTCACTGTGTACACGGACAACAACCCGCTGATACACCTGGACAATGCAAGACTTTGTGCCCTAGAACAGCGGTGGATGGCCCGGCTATCCAATTATGACTTCACAATCAAATACCGGGCCGGCAGAACCAACGCCAACGCGGACGCCCTATCAAGAATGCCCCACCTACCTGAAGGAGAAGACGACTTGGAAGAGCTGGAGGAAGTAGAACATATCACCGAGCAGCTGTAAACACTCGGAGCTCGGCCCGAGCATACTCGGCGAAAGGGTTAATAGAACATACTCGCTCAACACTAACTGTAATGCTTGGGCATGCTTTATAACAGCGATCAAAGTGAAAGTCCACTTGATGGACTAAGTCGAAAGATTTTTTAAAAAGTTAAAAAAATTTGTAAAAATGTAAAAAAAAAAAAATAGTGAAATAATAATTAAAAATTACATTAAACCAATAAATATTTTTATGTAAAAAAAAACCAAAAAAGTAAACATATTTGGTATTGCCGCGACCCGACCTATAAAACTGTCAAACTAGTTAACCCCTTTAGTGAACACAATAAAAATAAATATTTTAAAAAAGAGGCAAAAGCTATGCTTTTTTATCATACTGCCGAACAAAAAGTGGAATAAAACAACAATCAAAAAGACGAATGTAAATAAAAATGGTATAGCTGAAAATGCCATTTTGTCCGGCAAAAAGCAGGTTGCCAAACAGCTTCATCAGGAAAAACATAAAAAAGTTATAGCTCTCAGAATAGAGTAATGCAAAAATAATTATTTTTTCTATAAAATAGTGTTTATTGTTTACAAAATAGAGTCACTGATAGGGGTTTTTCACTGTTTAGGCACATCAGGGGCTTTCCAAATGCGACATGGCGTCCACTCTCGATTCCAGCCATTTTTGAGTCCAAAAAGTCAAACTGAGCTCTTTACCTTCCGAACCCTGCCATGTGCCTATAGAGTAGTCTTCTCCCACATATGGGGTATCAGCAGGGCCAGCATCAGCACTTGGGCAAGCGGGGGTGCTCACTCACCGTTAGGGACCCTGGTGCGCTATGGGGCCAGTGAGTCGGGGGAGCATGGTGCCAGCATTCGCGAGTGAGCCCCCATGCTTTGTTCAGGGCCCTGGCATTTATACTTACCTCATCTCAATGCTCTGCAGCTCCGGTGTCTTCCGTGTCTTCTGACACTGTGATGTGTCAGGGCAGAGGGCGCAATGACATCAGTACACTGCGCCCTCAGCTCTGACAGTGCAGAGAGTCAGAAGACGCTGAGGAGTCCTGACCTGCCACCAGCAATGAAACGTGAGTATTTATTTATTTTTTTTAAATGTATGGAGCATTATATGGAGCCCATTCTCTATGGAGCATTATATGGGGCCCATTCTCTATGGAGCGTTATATGGGACCCATTCTCTATGGAGCATTGTATGGGGCCCATTCTCTATGGAGCATTATATGGGGCCCATTCTCTATGGAGTATTATATGAGGCCCATACTGTTTGGAGTTTTATATGGGGCCCATTCTATATGGAACATTATATGGGGCCCATTCTCTATGGAGCATTATATGGGGCCCATTCTCTATGGAGCATTATATGGGGCCCATTCTCTATGGAGCATTATATGGGGCCCATTCTCTAAGGAGCATTATACGGGGACCATTCTCTATGGAACATTATATGGGACCCATTCTCTATGGAGCATTATATGGGGCCCATTCTCTATGGAGCATGTGCCCAGAGGCATAGCTAAGGGTTGGGTTCAGGGGGGGCAAAACTTCTGAGTGGGCCCCTAACCATGTAACCCTGATTACAAATATGGTGGTGCACCCTAATAGTGGAAGTAGGAGAACTTCAGCAGATGACCGTGCTGTTGCTAAAAGAAATCTTTATACAATGATTAACACTGATATTACTGCCATACTGTGTTGACCATATAGTAGTAGATACCAGTATTGCAGAGCATATAAGAGATTACAGTACAGATATATATAGTACCTTACAGGTGACGTCCTTTCTGCTAGAGTCATTCACTTTTCCCGTCTTTTCCACCTGTCCCAGACCGATATAACGACTTCTCCAGCCACAGCTCATCTGCAGAGATCACAACAAAGACACATATGACTTCTCACATTTCAGGCACCAGCCCCATCTATCCCAACCTGCACAAACCCCTCATCCTGCTGATACCCCAATGCTGAGCCGCTGCTGCTGAATGTGTCCCTATTACTGATCCTCTTAGTATCCCAAATAATAAAGCCCACCACTGTGCCCCCTCATAATAATGCTAACACTGTGCCTCTTACAAAGTAAAATCCCCCCTTTGTGCTCTCTAGATGGTAAAACTACCCCTTTAAAATATTACTGCCCTGTGCAAGTGCCCTAGAAAACAGTGCCCACATTTTGCCCCTAAAAGTAATAATGCGTCAGGTGCACCGTTGACGGCCACAATACCGTAAGTGCCCCTATAACAATAATGATTCTTAAGTGCCCACTTAACATTTAATAATGTCCACTGATTCCCCCATGTACAGTAATAATGACCCATGAGTCCCCAGCATTGTTTATGTGGTCGGTTAGTCATGTGACTACATGTATGTTATTTGCATGTGTTGACTAGACTCTCACAGCTTGTCTCAATTCTCTTGTATTGAGAGAAGCTAGTCGACATATGCAAATAGCATACATGTGGTCACATGCCCGCCCGATCCCACTGTTGAAATTGGGGGCTCATGACAGCAGGCGCACCATACCCTGTCATGATTTGCCCGTCTGCAGTCACATAGAGTGACTGCAGACTTTTATCCCAAGCCCGCACAACCCCTTTAATAACTTTATACAAATAATAAGCTGCTTATTATGAAATTATTATTAAAGGGATTGTCTAGTCTGAAGCTACAAGTCTGCTGTGACTATGTGACTGCAGACTTGTGAATCCTCACATTGCATGCACAGCACACTGTCTAGGCTCTCTGGTTCGGGGAGCGGGTTGTCATGAGACCTCAAGTATGCGATTTGCATACACCTGGCCACATTCCGACTAGACTGTTTCCGGTCTTGCTCAATACACTTGTATTGAATGGGGCCGCGAAGTTGGAATGGGGCCAGGAGCATGTAAATCACATACTTAAAGGGGATTTCCCACGAACAAAAGTACATTTTAATCAATAGTTACTGTAATAATAATCATTTCTACAATTGGATGTATTTATAAAAATGTTCCTGTGCTGAGATAATCTTATAAATGTTCCCCTGCTGTGTACTGTGTAATGGTTGTGTCTGACCGTACAGAAACATGGTCTGATTGTACCACACCTCCTGGGCAGGGGAGGAAGCAAAAGAGCGTACAGACATTACAGCCGGGGAGCACAGCTGATTCTTTCTTTTAAGTAAAACATTGTTTAAAATGGACAGGGAAATGTTTTACCTCACAGAAAGAATCATCTGTGATCCCGTGCTATAATGTCTGTATACTCTTTTGTTTCCCACCCTGTTCAGGAGATGTGGTATGATCAGACCATGTTCCTGTATGGTCAGACAAGGCCATTACACAGGGGAACATTTATAAGATTATCTCAGCACAGGAACGTTTTAAACACATCCAATTGTGGAACTTATTATTATTCCAAGATCTATTGATTAAAATCAACTTTGGTTCATGGGAAAAACCCTTTAGCCCCTTAAGCCTCGGAGCATTTTCCGTTTTTGCATTTTCGTTTTTGCTCCCCTTGTTCCCAGAGCCATAGCGTTTTTATTTTTTGGTCAATATGGCCATGTGAGGGCTTATTTTTTGCGGGACGAGTTGTACTTTTCAACGCCATTACTAGTTTTACCATATCGTGTACGGGAAAACGGGAAAAAAATTCCAAGTGCGGTAAAATTCAAAAAAAGTGCAATACCACAGTTGTTTTTTTTTTTTTACCACGTTCACTGAATCCTAAAACTGACCTGCCCTTCTTATTTTACAGGTCATTACGAGTTCATAGACACCAAACGTGTATAGGTTCTTTTATATTTAAGTGGTGAAAAAAATTCCAAAATTTGGTAAAAAAAAAAAAAAATAGCGCCATTTTCCGACACCCATAGCGTCTCCATTTTTCGTGATCTGGGGCTGGGTGAGGGCTTATTTTTTGTGCGCCGGGCTGACATTTTTATTGATAAAATTGTGGGGTAGATCCGATGTTTTGATCGCCCGTTATTGCATTTTATTGCAATTTTGCGGCGACCAAAAAACGTAATTCTGGCGTTTAGAATTTTTTTCTTGTTACGCCGTTTACCGATCGGATTAATTATTTTTTTATATTGATAGATCGGGCGTTTCTGAATGCGGCGATACCAAATATGTCTATGTAGGTTTTTTTTTTTAATATTTTATTTTGAATGGGGCGAAAGGGGGTGATTTAAACTTTTATATTTTTTTACTTTTTTTTATATTTTTAAAAACTTTTTTTTTTTACTGTTTGCATGCTTCAATAGTCTCCATAGGAGACTAGAAGCAGCAACTGTCCGATCGGCTCTGCTACATACAGGGGACGAGCAGGTCCCCTGCATGCAGCAGAAATGGTCCTGTGCTATGAGCGCCGACCAATAGGTGGCGCTCATAGCGACCAGATCATGACAACCACAGGCGTCTGCTGCAGACCCTGGGTTGTCATGCCCACCCATCGGTGATCCGCGATCACGTGACGGGGTCGCCGATGGGCGGGGCTTATGCTGCGCTACCCGGAAGCGCGCGTTAAATGCCACTGTCGGAGATTGACAGCGGCATTTAACATGTTAACAGCCGCGGGTGGATCGCGATTCCACCCGCGGCTGTTGCGGGCACATGTCAGCTGTAATAATCAGCTGACATGTGCTCCGTTCAGTGCGGGCTCAGCGCCGGAGCCCTCACTGAACGGGGGGTACGCAAATGTGCGTACCAATACGGCAAGCGTTGTTAAGGGGTTAAGGTCACATGACAACCCGCTCCCCGAACCAGAGAGCCCAGACAGTGTGCTGTGTGTGTAATGTGAGGATTCACAAGTCTGCAGCCACATAAAGTAACTACAAAAGACAAAAAATATATCTCATACCCTACCATCATTATACAGTTATATGAAAAAGTTTGGGCACCCCTATTAATCTTAAGCTTAATGTTTTTTAAAAATTGGTGTTTTTGAAACAGCTATTTCAGTTTGATATATGTAATAACTGTTGGACACAGTAATGTTTCTGCCTTGAAATGAGGTTTATTGTACTAACAGAAAATGTGCAATCTGCATTCAAACAAAATTTGACAGGTGCATAAGTATGGGCACCCTTATCATTTTCTTGTTTTAAACACTCCTACCTACTTTTTACTGACTTACTAAAGCACTTTTTTTGGTTTTGTAACCTCATTGAGCTTTGAACTTCATAGCCAGGTGTATGCAATCATGAGAAAAGCTACTTAAAGTGGCCACTTGCAAGTTGTTCTCCTGTTTGAATCTCCTCTGAAGAGTGGCATCATGGGCTCCTCAAAACAACTGTCAAATGATCTGAAAACAAAGATTATTCAACATAGTTATTCAGGGGAAGGATACAAAAAGCTGTCTCAGAGATTTAACCTGTCAGTTTCCACTGTGAGGAACATAGTAAGGAAATGGAAGAACACAGGGACAGTTCTTGTTAAGGCCAGAAGTGGCAGGCCAAGAAAAACATCAGAAAAGCAGAGGAGAAGAATGGTGATATCAGTCAAGGACAATCCTCAGACCACCTCCAGAGAGCTGCAGCATCAAATTGCTGCAGATGGTGTCACTGTGCATCGGTCAACTATACAACGCACTTTGCACAAGGAGAAGCTGTATGGGAGAGTGATGCGAAAGAAGCCGTTTCTACAAGCACGCCACAAACAGAGTCGGCTGAGGTATGCAAAAGCACATTTGGAGAAGCCAATTTCTTTTTGGAAGAAGGTCCTGTGGACTGATGAAACCAAGATTGAGTTGTTTGGTCATACAAAAAGGCGTTATGCATGGCGGCAAAAAACCACAGCATTCCAAGAAAAATACTTGCTACCCACAGTAAAATTTGGTGGAGGTTCCATCATGCTTTGGGGCTGTGTGGCCAATGCCGGCACCGGGAATCTTGTTAAAGTTGAGGGACGCATGGATTCCACTCAGTATCAGCAGATTCTTGACAATAATGTTCAAGAATCAGTGATAAAGTTGAAGTTACGCAGGGGATGGATCTTTCAGCAAGACAATGATCCAAAACACCGCTCCAAATCTACTCAGGCATTCATGCAGAGGAACAATTACAATGTTCTGGAATGGCCATCCCAGTCCCCAGACCTGAATATCATTGAACATCTGTGGGATCATTTGAAGAAGGCTGTCGATGCTCGGCGACCATCAAACTTAACTGAACTGGAATTGTTTTGTAAAGAGGAATGGTCAAAAATACCTTCATCCAGGATCCAGGAACTCATTAAAAGCTACAGGAAGCGACTAGAGGCTGTTATTTTTGCAAAAAGAGGATCTACTAAATATTAATGTCACTTTTCTGGTGAGGTGCCCATACTTATGCACCTGTCAAATTTTGTTTGAATGCAGATTGCACATTTTCTGTTAGTACAATAAACCTCATTTCAAGGCAGAAACATTACTGTGTCCAACAGTTATTACATATATCAAACTGAAATAGCTCTTGCAAAAACACCAATTTTTAAAAAACATTAAGCTTAAGATTAATAGGGGTGCCCAAACTTTTTCATATAACTGTATATAAATGTAAAGCAAAGTTGCATATTAAATATAGGGTACTTAGTGAACTATTTTTGATCAAAAAAAGTATACAAAAATAGTTCACTAAGTACCCTATATTTAATATGCAACTTTGCTTTACATTTATATATAATGATGGTAGGGTATGAGATATATTTTTTGTCTTTTGTAGGTTTTGCTTCTTTTTGCTAGTGTGAACATGCTCCTATTTCTTGCATGTGTACCATCTTAGACCTCAGTTCACATTGCTTGGTTTTTTAGCCACATAAAGTAATTGCAGACTTGTACATTTAGACCAGACAATCCCTTTAAATGTTGTACAGCTCATGCCATGGTTAGTGTATGGGGGTTTGTTATACTATCAGGCAGGGGCTTATAATAAGACCTAAACGGTAAATATAATAAGGCTGGTTTCACATGTCCGTATATTTCCGGTATCGGAAAAACCGGTACTGGAGATATCTGTTTCTTGTATGCCGGTGTGTGTTATACGTGTTGCACCCGTGTGCGGCCCGTGTGCCGCATCAGGATCACACGTACGGGCGGCTGGGAATCAGTGTCCAGGTAGCGCTGCCGAACGCTGCCCTCATCATGGTTCAGTGCCATCACTGCGATCATCACCAGCAGTGGCAATGATGAGGGTAGTAGTAGTGTCTGCTCCTGCAGTGTCCCTTTGTAAAAATAAGAATAAAATAATAAAATCCGTGTGGTATGTTTTGCGGACCGTGCATCTGCAAAAAAACGGACATGTCAGTGTGTGGAGCACACGGACACACGGTCTGTGAAAACACACTGACATGTGATCAGACCCATAGATTTGAATGGGTCTGCGTGTGTCAGTGTCTCTAGTACGTGTGGAAACTGTCACCACTCGTACCGGAGATCCTGACCTGTGAACGAGCCCTAAGTCCCCTACCTCCCTATCTCCACCCTCCCCAGACAGCAACTATGACATGAGATTGCACATAATCTCAGAACACAAGGCCCTCAGCGCCACCCCCACCCCCACTACCCCAATTCAGCTCCCCCTCTTCCCCTCACATTCACCCCACTGTCTCCCACAGTAACATCATATGCTGTCATTTATTTTAAAACTAAAAAAACTGGTTCCAGCAGCACTTACATATGAAGGTGATTGATGACTGGTCCGGGCCAGGCCCTGTCTTGGCACAGGTTGCACAACCTAACTGCAGCAGCTCACTAGGACCCAGGGTCCAGCGTGGACCAATCAGAGCACTGATGGTGTGGAGCTAACCGCAGCGCTGCCAGCCTGTAGAAGAAGATGAGGTTAGCAGCACTTTAGCCCTCACCGTGCACTGCACTGAGACTCTGCAATTGGCTGCTGTGCTGTGCAGCCTGCAGAGTCTCAGCTCAGAAAGAGAACAGCAGCGTCACCTCAGAGAGCCGCGGTCGCCTTCTGCTTAACAGGGTGGGCCCCTCAACGTGACGCCCCCTTTACCCCCCAGTAGGTACGCCACTGATGGGGCCCATTCTCTATGGAGCATTATATGAGGCCCATTCTCCATGGAGCACTATATGGGGCCCATACTGTATGCAGTATTATATGGGGCCCATTATTCTGTATGGAGCATTATATAGGGCCATTATACTGTATGGAGCAATATATGGGGCTCATTATACTGTATGAGGCATTATATGGAAGCCCTTATTCTGTATGGAGCATTATATAGGGCCCATTATTCTGCATGGAGCAATATATAGGGCTCATAATACTGTATGGAGGACTATGTGGTGCCCATAATACTGTAAGGAGGACTATGTGGTGCCCATAATACTGTATGGAGGACTATGTGGTGCCCATAATACTGTATGGATGACTATGTGGTGCCCATAATACTGTATGGAGGACTATGTGGTGCCCATAATACTGTATGGAGGACTATGTGGTGCCCATAATACTGTATGGATGACTATGTGGTGCCCATAATACTGTATGGAGCACTATGTGGTGCCCATAATACTGTATGGATGACTATGTGGTGCCCATAATACTGTATGGAGGAATATGTGGTGCCCAGAATACTGTATGGAAGACTATACTGTTCGGTCTAAAATGAAGACTTTAGAATCCCCCCAGGTCACGCCCTGTGCGCTGCGGGGATTCACCAGTTTCTGAGCTATTTACAATAGATATCACTCATGTAATGTAAGAAATAAGTGAAATCTTGGGCATTGTACTATACCTACAGTATATTTCTCTGCTGTATCTGTGCATCATGTACCATGGTATGTGTAAAAGGGGCCCATGAGACACTTTCGCCCAGGGTCTACGAAAAACTGGAGCCGGCCATGGGTATCGGAGTACTCTGGAAAAATTGCACAACAAATTTTGGGGTGCATTTTATCCTGTTACCCTTGTGAAAATATAAAATTTGGGGCTCAAGCAACATTTTTGTGAAACAAAGTAAAATGCTAATTTTTTTCTTCCACGTTGTTTTAATTCCTGTGAACCAATTGAATGGTTAATAAACTTCTTGAATGTGGTTTTGAGGACTTTCAGGCTATGTGCCCACGATTAGGCTATAGCAGTGCTTTGGGCACAATGTATTTTCGGTGCGTCCAAAAAGCTGGGACCGATCACGCAGGTGTTCATTAAACACATGCGGATTTACTGCATCCAATACATTCTATTGGGGAAATTTCTGTTGCGGAAATGCTGACATGCTGCGGCTCGTAAAAACCGCGCCACGGGTGAGTTTACGCGGCATCAAATAGAAGCACAGTGGGCATGGGATTTCTATAAATCCCACCACTATGCTTCCAATATGGAACAAAGCGTTTTGGACGCAGCACTGCTATTACGGATCGTGGGCACGTACCCTGAAGGGTTCAGTTTTTAGAATGGAGTCACTTTTGGGTATTTTCTGTCATATAGGCCCCCCATAGTCACTTCAAGTGTGATGTGGTCCCTGAAAAATGGTTTTGTAAATTTTGTTGGAAAAATTAGAAATTAATGGTCAACTTTAAACTCTTCTAACTTCCTAAAAAAAAAAAAGTTTAAAAAAATAGTGCAGATGTAAAGTAGACATGTGGGAAATGTTATTGATTAACTATTTTGTGTGACATAACTCTCTGTTATAAGGACATAAAAATTAAAAGTTTGCAATTGCGAAATTTCAGATTTTTTCACAAATAAACGCAAGTCATATTGAACAAATTTTACCACTGGCATGAAGTACAATAAGTTAGCAAAATAAAATTTCAGAATCACCGGGATCCTGTTGAAGCGTTCCAGAGTTATTACCAGATAAACGGACGCTGGTCAGAATTGTAAAATTTGCCTGGTCAGGAAGGTGAAAACAGGCTTTTAGGGTGAAGGGGTTAAAAGGAACCCCCAATGTAAGTGGTCAATGGAGAGCGCAGGATAAACGTGACCTGAGTTTTATTCTGATTTTTGGTAGGTAGAATGAACAAAAAAATAGCAGTACAATAGTCCTTATTTTTATTTTTGTGCGGTTCCTCGTGCGGTATAAGAGATAAGGTGGATTTATTCTTGGGTCGGTACAATTACAGCGAAACCAGCGTTATATATATTTTTTATGTTTTGCTGCCATCACAGTGTAAAATGCTTTTTTATAAAAAATATTTTTTTCATCGCCATATTCTGAGAGCTGTATTTTTTTTATTGTTTGGCGAACAGAGCTGCACGAGGGCTTATTTTTTGCGCGAAGCCCCATTTTGGGGAACATAACATTTTTTTGATCACTTTTTATTCAAATTCTTTAGATGCAGAATGAAGAAAAAACAGCAATTAAATGATTGATTGTTTCAATTTATTTTTGTGTGGTTGATGTTATATAATTTTTATGCTTTGCTACTTTTATACACTAAAAACAATATTTTACAAAAATGGATTTGTTTTTGCTCCGCCATGTTATGAGAGCTATAAGTTTTATTTTTTTCTAGAGTAAGTCATATTAGGGCTTGTTTTTTGCGGGACAATTTTGAGTTTTCTTTTATACCATTTTTCTTTATATATGTATTTTTGATAACTTTTTATTCCATTTTTTGTGTGTTAGTATGATGAAAAAGCGACATTTTTGGTGTTATTTTTTTTTTTTACTGTGTTCACCATACGGATTAAATAATGTGACAATTTTATAGATCTGGTCGTTTCAGACGCGAAAATTCCAATTATGTGTACGAGTTTTTATCTTTGTTATAACGCAAATGCTGCTTTTTGTGATTTGTGTGTGCTTCTTTTTGGATTTTTACAGACATTTTATTTTTTTTTTGTTTTACTTTTTCACTTAGTCTCACTGCGGGACATATATAATTTTTACTTTGATCGTCGTTGGTCTCTAACAAGCCACTGTACCCTGTGGTCATCACATGGGGTCATTTAACCCTTTAGATACAGCTGTTGCAAGTAACAGCGTTATTTAACGGGTTAATCGGACCCCATCGGTTCCAAATCCGTCCGGGCCGATGCCACAGAATGCCAGCTGTCATTTAAGGGGATAATAAATATTTTTAATCTTGATTCAGGCGTCGCTCCCTAAACACTGGACCCCCGTGCCTAGTGGCGAATACGGACCTGTGGACTGTGCATATAGTGTACATGGATGTACACATGTGGGTGACTGTGCTGTGTGTCAGTGCAAGGATTTCCATATGTGTGGCTATATACACATTACTCCAGGATAAAGGCCTGGGAGAATAGCACTGGGGACTCTCTCAGCAGCCTGCTCTGTAGGCAGACTAGAATCCCCTCCATTCCAGCAGCCATGTCACTGATAAACTGTCTACAGCTGGTGCCTGCTGTGATAGCCTCCCCTTCAGAGGCTCCAGTCTGGTCACCTCTATTCAGAATGGAGACCTGTTGGAAGCCATATTCCACACACAGCAAAAGCAGCTTCCCTTCCTGGAGACAACAGCAATGAGAGCCGTGTGACGTGGAGGCTCCGCCCCTCCCGATGACGTCACCGCAGAGTCTAGCATCTCTAGCTAACGCCCGCAGAGGCAGTCGCTGGTATACTGCGTGCAGTACACAACGTATCTGGCGGGAGCGGGTGAGAGAGAGCGACCGTTACTACAGATACAGCGACATCCACTGCGAACAAGAAGACATCTTCTCATCTCCAGGAGACTGTGGCAGCTGGCAGGAGATGGCCATTCTATCAACACCTAAAATGGCGAGGCTGGTAAGTTACAAGATGGAGGCGCTGTGTGCTGATGGGCTGTGAGAAGAGCAGGCAATAGAACTTCCCTGCCTAATCAGCCCTGATGTTACTGAGTGGAAAAAAGCTTTAGAAATCATTTCTACTGTCCCTGTTTCCTGTGCTAATGAGGGCTTTGCCTAGTGGGTGTTAGGTCCCTCCTTCCCATGTTGTCAGGCCCCTGTTGGTGTGATAACATCATTTGCGCGAGCGACATCATCGCCGCTCATGCAAATCTCGCGCATGCGCCGCTCATTCCGGCAGCGTCACTGCATCTCTGAAGCCAGGTGTACAATTCCCCGCATCAGAGGCGCACTGCGCATGTTCGGAGGTTTAGAAGATGGTTTGCGCCTCTGATGCGGGGAAGCGTACACCCGGCCTCGGAGAAGCAGTGACGCTGCCGGAATGAGCGTCGCATGCGCAAGATTAGCATCAGCTGGCGATGACGCCGCTCGTGCAAATTATGTCATCACGCCAACAGGGGCGTGACAACATGGAAAGAGGGCTGACTAGTCTGGGGAACGAACGCCCTATCGACTAGTCAAACCTTCGTTAGCATAGGTAATGGGGAACTTGTGAATGTTTTTTAAACCTTATTTTCACTCAGTAACGTTATACGGGGCTGGTTAGGCAGGGAATTTGCTGATACATAGGTGAATGCTTCTGGGTTGGAGGGCATGGGGGACCTGACAGGTTCCCTTTAAGCATATTCACATAAGGGCAGCACGCTGCATTGTATTTTATTAATGTCATTTTTTTTGTGGTAAAACCTGTAAAAAAACAGAAAAAAATAAATTGCAGAATAAGAAACCTACTTCAGCATCGTGCTTGGGCTTCTGATCTTTTCTGACCTTAAAGCGCACCTGTCAGCAGGATTGTGCTCAGTAATCTACATACACTGTCAGGTGGGCGCCATTACCATGAATAATATGACACCTTGGCTGATGAAATCCATCCAGTGGTTCTTGTTTAACCCCTTCATGACCAGACCAGTTTCCATTTTTGTGTTTTCGTTTTTTGCTCCCCTTCTTCCCAGAGCCATAACTTTCTTATTTTTTGGTCACTATGGCCATGTGATGGCTTATTTTTTGCGGGACAAGTTGTGCTTTTGAACAGCACCACTGGTTTTACTACATCGTGTACTGGAAAACAGGAAAATTCCAAGTGCGGTGAAATTGCAAAAAAGTGCAGTTCCACAGTTGTTTTCTTGGGGTTTTGTTTCACCATGTCTGCTGAATGCTAAAACTGACCTACCATTATTATTCTCCTGGTCATTATGAGTTCGTAGACACCAAACAGGTATAGTTTTTTTACTTAAGTGGTGAAAAAAAATCCAAAGTTTGCTTAAAAAAAAAAAAAAAATGGCTCCATTTTCCGGGACCCATACCATCTCCATTTTTTACGATCTGGAGCTAGATGAGGGCTTATTTTTTGCGCGCCAAGCTGACGTTTTTATTGATACCATTTTGGGGTAGATCCAATGTTTTAATCGCGGTTATTGCAATGTTGCGGCGACCAAAAAAAAGTAATTATAGCATTTTGAATTTTTTTCACGTCACACCGTTTATCGATCGGATTAAATATTTTTTCATATTGATAGATCAAGTGATTCTGAATGTGGATATGTGTATGAGTGATTTTTTTTGTTTTATTGTGAATGGGGCGAAAGGGGGTGATTTAAACTTTAATATAATTTTTTTAATATTTTTAAACTTTTTTTACTTTACACTAGCTTCAATAGTCACAATGGGAGACTAGAAGCTGCAATTCTCTGATCGCCTTTGCTACACACAGGGGATGATCAGATCTCCTGTGTGTAGCAGAAATGCTCACCTGCTATGAGCGCCGACCACAATCTGG
Organism: Phyllobates terribilis; assembly: GCF_046119375.1. NCBI lineage: Eukaryota > Metazoa > Chordata > Amphibia > Anura > Dendrobatidae > Phyllobates > Phyllobates terribilis. Next base: position 2,020,200 of record NW_027363079.1, read on the forward strand.
CAATGACAATGGCTAGGGTCTCCTGCAGACCTGGGTTGTCATGCCAACCTATCGGCGACCCACGATCATGTAACACGGTCGCCGATGTGCGGAGCCAACGACACGCTTCCGGGAAGCGCGAGTTAAATGCCGCTGTCAGAGATTGAGAGCAGAATTTAACTACACTGTGTTCCAAATTATTATGCAAATAATATTTTCTCAGATTTTCCCAAATTACCTATATGAATTGCAGTCATTGTAATTTTCCAGTCAAATAACTATTAGAGTACAATTGAAAGGTTTTTGTACAAACTGCCTATGATAACAGTATAGTTTTAAAAAATAAAAAACTCAACTGCACTCAAAATGCATGTTCCAAATTATTATGCACAGCAGAGTTTTCAACCTTTTCATTTTAATAAAGAACAAAAAATTGTCATTTTTGAAATTATAAGCATTAGCAGGTTATTACAAACTGAAATCAAACAGTTTTCAACTCAAAACTTTATTCTAGGTGATGTTACATTTGCACATAGGACCGCTTGTTCGAAAGGAGCTTCTGAACTTTTTCATCCATTGAATTTGTCAGGTTTTGGATGGTTTCTGCTTCCAATTGTTTTGCCTGAGGACAGAATACCCTCCCAGAGCTGTTGCTTAGATGTGAACTGCCTCCCGCCATCATAGACACTCCTTTTGATGATGCCCCAGAGGTTCTCAATGGGGTTGAGGTCAGGGGAGCATGGGTGCCACACCATTAGTTTGTCCCCTTTTATGCCCATAGCAGCCAGAGATGCAGATGTGTTATGTGCAGCATGAGACGGGGCATTATCATGCATGAAATGATCTCGATGGTCCAGATGGATGGATTGGAGGATGGCTGGTTGATGGACACCCCATGCAAACACGGCTACGGCGCTAACAAGGAGGAGGTGGAGTAATGTTTTGGGCTGGAATCATGGGGAGAGAGATTGACGGCCCTTTTAGGATCCCTGAAGGGGTAAAGATGAACTCCATAATGTATGTTGAGTTTCTCAAACAGCACTTCCTTCCATGGTTCAAGAAGAAGAACCGTGCATTCCGCAGCAAGATCATTTTCATGCATGATAATGCCCTTTCTCATGCTGCACATAACACATCTGCATCTCTGGCTGATATGGGCATAACAGTGGACAAACTTATGGTGTGGCACCCATGCTCCCCTGACCTCAACCCCATTGAGAACCTCTGGAGCATCATCAAAAGGAGTGTCTATGATGGTGGGAGGCAGTTCACATCTAAGCAACAGCTCTGGGAGTCTATTCTGTCCTCAGGCAAAACAATTGGAAGCAGAAACCATCCAAAACCTGACAAATTCAATGGACGAGAGAGTTCAGAAGCTCCTTTCGAACAAGCGGTCCTATGTGCAAATGTAACATCCCCTAGAATAAAGTTTTGAGTTGAAAACTGTTTCAATTGTACTCTAATAGTTATTTGACTGGAAAATTACAATGACTGCAATTCATATAGGTAATTTGGGAAAATCTGAGAAAATATTATTTGCATAATAATTTGGAACACTGTGTAGTTAACAGCCACGGGGGGGGGGGTGGATCGCTATTCCACCCGCAGCTGTTGCGGGCACATGTCAGCTGTATATATCAGCTGTCGTGTACCTGGAAAGCTGCGGGCTCAGTGCTGGAGCTCGCACCAAACAGGGGGTTCTCACGTTTGTCATACTATTATGGCACACGTCAAAAAGGGGTTAATTTTTACTTATAGTTTGGAGATGATGATATGCTCGTGCTCTGGGACAGCCTGTAGGGTGGGCTCTATCTGGTGCTCTGCTTATACAGTCAGCTATATGCTCTTATGACAGGTCACTGATCGTTCAGTTACCTGCCTCCTATTTTACATGTTATATACATAATGTGGGGTTAGAAAAAACAAACAAATCAAGCAAAATGGCGCCCGCACAGGCACAATAGCATCTATCGCTTGGCCATAGATGCTACTGTGCACGTGCCGTGGCCATTTTGTTGGAGCAAAAGAAAAATTTGTCTCCAGAAAAATGGCCACGTCACGTGCGCAGTGGCATCTATCAGCAATCGAGGCTCTTAATCTGCGCAAGCCCCGCCCACTGGTGGCTGGCTCTTGCGCATATTGAGAGCATCACTTGGCGATAGATACTATTGCAATTGCTCCGCTGTCATTTTGTTGGAGCAAAAAATCTGGCTCCAGCAAAATGGCCACAGCACGTGAGCAGTTGAATCTATCGGCAAGCGATGCTCTTACTTTGCGCAGGCCTTGCCTACTGGTGGGCGCCGCTTGCGCAGAATAAGAGGATCACTTGCCGATAGATGCTACTGCACTTGCGCCGCAGACATTCTGCTGGAGAATAATTTTTTTACTCCAACAAAATGGCCGTGGCATGAGATAGATGCGCCTGCGCGAGCGCCATTTTGATTGATGTCATTTTTTTCCCCCCATAATGTATACACTATGTAAATTAAAAATTGGAGACATGTCAGTGATCGATCAGTGAGCTGTCATAAGAGCATACAGATGTAAGCAGAGCACCAGATAGAGCCCACCTCACAGACTGCCCCGGAGCACGAGCATATCATTATCTCCAAACTGAAAGTAAAAATTACACAAGAACCACGGGACGGATTTCATTAACCAAGGTATCATTTTAATGTGTGTAACAGCGCCAACCTGACAGTGTATGTAGTTTACTTAGCACAATCCTGCTGACAGGTTAATTTTCAAGGAGTTGTCTGCTCTAAATCATTAAGTCTGCAGTCACTCTGTGTGCCTGCAGACTTCTGAATCCCCACAGAGCACAAGGTTTAAAAAACATTTATATGGTCCTCATTTCCTATGCTAATCAGGGATTCGACTAGTGGGTGTTAGTTGCTCCCAGAAGAGTCAGCCTCCTTTCCATGTTATCACGCCCGTGTTGGCGTGATAATTTGCCGCTCATTCTGGCAGCGTCACTGCATCTCTGAAGCCAGGTGTATGCTTCTCCGCATCAGAGGCGCACTGTGCATGTTCGGAAGTTTAGAAGATGACTTCCGTACATGTGCAGTGTGCCTCTGTAGCCAAGAAGCGTACACCCGGCCTCAGAAAAGCAGTGACGGTGCCGGAATGAGCGGCGCATGTGCAAGATTTCCATGAGCGACAATGACGCCGCTCGTGCAAATTATGTAATCATGCCCCATCAACTAGTCAAAGCCCTCATAAGCATAGGCAATGGGGAGCATGTGAATGTTTTGTAAACTTTGTTTTCACTCAGTAATGTTATACGGGGCTGGTTAGGCAGGGAAGTTGCTGATACATAGGTGAATGCTGCTGGGTTGGAGGGTATAGGGGATGTGACAGGTTGCCTTTAAGCTTACTCACATAAGAGCAGCGCACTGTTTTGTATTTTATTAATGTAATTTTCTTTGTCGTAAAACCCGTAAAAAACCCCAGAAAAAATAAATTGCCGAAAAAGAAATCTACTTCAGCATCGTGCTTATGCCTCTGATCTTTTCTGACTTTAAAGCGCACCTGTCAGCAGGATTGTGATTGTGTGCCCACACTGTCAGGTGGGCGCCATTACACTGATTAAAATGATACCTTGTTTGACGCTTGGCGATAGATAATACTGCTCATGGTCTGCGGCCATTTTGTTGGAGCAAAAAAAATTAGTCTTCAGCAAAATTGCTGCATCGTGTGGGCAGTTGCATCTATCAACAAGCGATGCTTTTAATCTGCGCAAGGTGGGCGGCGCTTGCCCAGTTTGAGAGCATCTCTTGGTGATAGATACTACTGCACACGCACCACTGCCAATCTGGCTCCAGCAAAACGGCCACGGCGCATGCTCAGTTGCACATATCAGCAAGCAATGCTCTTAATTTTATCATTTTAATCAGCGTAACGCTGCCAACCTGACAGTGTATGTAGTTTACTTAGTACAATCCTACTGACAGGTGCACTTTAAAGGGGTTGACAACTCTAAATCTATAAGTCTGCAGTCCCTCTATGTAACTGCAGACTTATGAATCCCTCAGAGCACACACTGTGAGCTGCGGGGATTCGCCTGTGTCTGAGCCATATGCGTTATACATACTCCTGGCCAGATTCCGACTAGTGGGTGTGGCTTCGCTTCATGCACTTGCATAAAGTGAGGCTGCGCCCCAACTAGTGACTCGACTGTTCAGTGAGCGTGGCTTATATGTAAAGATGGTCTGAGATCAGTGGCCCAAAGTCATTTAACCCTTGAAAAACACCAGTTACTGGCTATTTGCCCCCTTTGATGGCAGTTCTCATGCCCAGAGCATATTTAAACGGGCTAGAATGACCTGAACTTGATGCGCCCATCACTATGTATGTAATGGTGGTCAGAGATCAGTGACCCAAAGTCATTTAACCCTTGAAAAACACCAATTATTTATTCAAATATGTGAAAATTGGTTATATCTCCACTTTGATGTCAGTTTTGATACCCAAAACTTATTTTGGCCAGGCTGGAGTGACTTGTATTTGATGCGGGCAATCACTATGTAATGGTGGTGTGAGATCAGGGGCCCAAAAACACTTAACCCCACTGCCCACTTTGATGCCCATTTTTGTGCCATTGTTATAACTTTTGTAGCTGCTCTTAATTGTATTCTAATCAGGGCACCTCGCTGCATTGTATTATATTAATGCATTTTTTTTTGTCAAAGCGCACCTGTCAGAAAGATTGTGCTCAGTAAACCACATACACGGTCAGGTGAGCGACATTAAACTGATTAAAATGATGAAATCCATTCTGTGGTTCTTGTGTAATGTTTACTTTCAGTTTGGAGATAATAATATGCTCGTGATCAGGGACGGCCTGAGGAGCCTCCTATTTTACATAATGCATCCATTAGTGCGGGGTAAAATAAGAGTCAGGTCAGTGAAGGCACAGTGACCTGTAATAAGAGCATACAGATGAATATGTAAGCAGAGCACCAGATAGAGCGCCCCCCCCCCACAGGCCGCCCCGAAGCACGAGCATATCATTATCTCCAAACTGAAAGTAAAGACTACACAAGAACCACAGGACGGATTTCATCAACCAAGGTATAATTTTAATCAGTTTAATGTCGCCCACCTGACAGTGTATGTGGTTAAGGCTGTGTGCCCACGATGCCTCCCAGCCTATGGCCCCGATGCTGCGGAGGGGCCGCATGCGGATATTCAAATGAGCGGCACCTTTTTTTTTTACCTACGGACTTTCCCCATAGAGGTTAGGTCTATGGGGAAAGCCTGCAAGCGGACCTGCAACTGAAATTGACATGCTACGGTCTGGAAAGACGCGCCACATGTCAGTTTCCGTGAGTGAGCCACAGACGCATAGTAGACATAGAATTTCTAGAAATGCCATCCACTGTACTGTAACATTTGTCTCCTGCTTATTTGACGCTGCATAAGTCCGCAGCGTCAAACCTGCAGCGGCTCCGGATCGTGGGCACACAGCCTACTGAGGACAGTCCTGTTGACAGGTGCGCTTTAAATCTGTAAAAAACAGAAAAAAATAAATTACCTAATAAGAAACTGCCTAATAAGAAACCAACTGCAGCATCGTGCTTCACACAGCTTCATACTACTACAGTGGTGGCCAAAAGTATTGTCACCCCTAAAATTCTGTCAGATAATACTCAGTTTCTTCCTGAAAATGATTGCAATCACAAATTCTTTGGTATTATTCTCTTCATTTAATTTGCTTGCAAGGAAAAAACACAAAAGAGAACGAAGCAAAAATCAAATCATTGATCATTTCACACAAAACTCCACGGTATGCGTGGCCCCCTCAACCCCCAATCCTAGGATGCGTGGCTCCCTCATCCCCCAATCCTGAGATGAGTGTCCCTGTCATCCCCCAATCCTGGGATGCGTGGCCCCGTCATCCCCCAATCCTGGGATGCGTGGCCCCCTCATCTCCCAATCCTGAGATGAGTGGCCCCCTCATCCCCCAATCCTGGTATACGTGGCCCCCTCATCCCCCAATCCTGGTATGTGTGGTCCCCTCATCCCTTTCACGCTGCACACATACAAAAAAATAAACATTTATACTCACCTTTCTTCTCTGTGCTCCAGCGCTGCGGTGTCCTGTTCTTCTGAGGAGTGCGGCGCCGGAGTACGCACGTGCCCATACTTCGCTGTCCTGTGCCATTTTGCTGAAGACACACTGAAAATGTGTCTTCAGTAAAATGGCACCGGATAGCGCTATACGCATACGCCGACTACGACACCTTCACTCCTGCCCTGGTCTCTGGCGAGAAGAGAGGTGCTGTGGCAACGCTCCTCCCGGTCAGGTAAGTATGTAAGTATGGCGCCGGAGATCGTGGTATGCGTTCAGTGTCTTTTCATACTGCGAACTTTGGCGCCATATACTCCTCTTACCTGTAACAGCTCCATGCATTTATCTGTCTGGAGCCAGACTGCGCAGGCGTGTCTAGCTTGTGCAGTCTATAGAGGCTTCAGACAGAGGGACGCTTGTAGTGTTATATTATAGATACACATGCACAGCTTCACACTATAAGGTATGATAGTAGTGTGACGCTGTGCCTGTGTATATAACATCTAGTGGGGAGTTCACACTATAAACTATAAAGTGTTTACATAGCTCTATACTATATACTATTATATATTATATACCTCGTCGTGTAAAGCTGTGCATGTGTATATAATATATAATGAAGCGTTCACACTACATACCATAAAATGTATACATATCACTATACTATATACAAGAGCATCTCACTAAATTAAAATGTCATCAAAATGTTAATTTCAGTTCTTCAATACAAGAAGTGAAACTTATAGAGTCATTAAAAACAGAGTGATCTATTTCAAGTGTTTATTTCTGTTAATGTTGATGATTATGGCTTACAGCCAATGAAAACACAAAAGTTATTATTTCAGTAAATTAGAATAATTAACAAAAAACAAGCTTTTAAAAATGTCCCTTAGTCTGTTTCAGTAGGCTCCACAATCATGGGGAAGACTGCTGACTTGACAGTTGTCGAAAAGACAGTCATTGACAAACTCCACAAGGAGGGTAAGCCACAAAAGGTCATTGCTAAAGAAGCTGTCTTTTTACACACTGCTGTATCCAAGCATATTAATGAAAAGTTGCGTGGAAGGAAAACGTGTGGTAGATAAAGGTGCACTAGCAACCGGGATAACCGCAGCCTTGAAAGGATTTTTAAGAAAAGGCTATTCAAAAATTTGGGGGAGATTCACAAGGAGTGGACTGCTTCAAGAGCCACCACACACCGACGTATCCAGGACATGGGCTACAAGTGTCGCATTCCTTGTGTCAAGCCACTCATGACCAATAGACAACGCCAAAAGCGTCTTACCTGGGCCAAGGAGAAAAAGACCTGGACTGTTGTCAGTGGTCTAAGGTGTTGATTTCAGATGATAGTAAATTTTGCATTTCATTTGGAAATCAAGGTCTCAGGAGTCTGGAGGAAGAGTGGGGAGGCCACAATCCAAGCTGCTGGAGGTCTAGTGTGAAGTTTCCACAATCAGTGCTGGTTTGGGGAGCAATGTCATCTGCTGGTGCAGGTACACTGTGTTTTATCAAGACCAAAGTCAGCGCAGCCGTCTGCCAGGATATTTTATAGCACTTCATGCTTCCCTCTGCCGACAAGCTTTTAAGAGTTGAAAATTTCTCCAGCAGGACTTGGCACCTGTCCACACTGCCAAAAGTATCAATACCTGGTTTAAAAACAACAGTATGGCTGCGTGCACACGATGCTTTTTTCATGCGTTTATGCTGCGGATTTTCCGCTGCTTAAACGCATCAAAAACGCATGGTAATCCGCACCCCATGGTCCCCAATGGCATTCCGCAATGTCAATGCACATGCTGCGGATTTTTCCGCAGCGTTTCTGCAGCGCAAATAAATCCGCAGCATGTTCATTAATTTTGCGGAAGCGCCGCCATTGACTTGCATTGAGACGCATATAATGCGCGTCTGTACATTTATACAAGCGGATTATATGCGTCTCTATGTGCGGATGGTACCCAGTTCTGGAGGAGAGGAGACTCTCATCCAGACCTGGGTACCATTGTACCTGTAAAAAAAAGAATAAAATAATAAATAAAGTTTATATTCACCTGTCCGGCGGCCCCTGCAGCGCTTCTCCTTCCAGGACCTGAGATGACGTCGCGGTCATGTGACCGCAGGCTGTCTCGCGAGATGCCGGCAACCCGGAAGAAGCCAGGACGAGCGCGACAGCACACGCGGCGGGGGATCGGGGGTGAGTATAGCTTTATTTTTTTATTTTTACGGTCACACTATGTAAATCCATGCCTTTTGCATGGATTTAAATTGTGTGACCTAGTTGTCAAGCACTTTCCAAGTGATGCTATCGCTTGGAAAGTGCTCGTCAGTCCGCATGCAGAAACACATGCGTTAACGCATGTGGGTACGCATGTGAATCCGCATGTATTCTGCAGGAAAAACGCATGCACAATCTGCATGCGTTTTTTCTGCCAGGGAGATGCAGAAATGCTGCAGAAATTTTCTGCTTCATTTCTGCATCGTGGGCACATAGCCTATCACTGTGATTGATTGGCCAGCAAACTCGCCTGACCTTAACCCCATAGGCAATCTATCGGGTATTATCAAGAGGAGGATGAGATACACCAGACCCAACAATGCAGACGAGCTGAAGGCTGCTATCAAAGCAACCTGGGCTTCCATAACACCTCAGCAGTGCCACAGGCTGATCGCCTCCATGCCACATTGCCGCATTGATGCAATAATTGAGCCCCGACCAAGTACTGAGTGCATTCACTGAACATACATTTCAGTAGGCCAGCATTTTGGATTTTAAATTAATTTTTCAAGACGGCGTTATGAAGTATTCTAATTTACTGAGATAATGACTTTTGTATAATGATTGTCTGTAAGCCATAATCATCAACATTAACAGAAATAAACACTTGAAATAGATCACTCTGTTTGTAATGACGCTATATAATATATGAGTTTCACTTTTTGTATTGAAGAACTGAAATAAATTAACTTTTTGATGATATTCTAATTTAGTGAGAAGCACTTGTATACAGTGCTGAGCATAAGTGAGTACACCCCCTGTATTATCAGTACATTATTTTTACAATGCTCAGCATAAGGGCGGTTTCATGCGTCTGGATATTTCCGGGACTGGAAAAACCCATATCGGAGATATACATATCCGGTGTGTCTGTGTGTGTCACACTTGTGGCGCATCAGGATCACCCGTACCGGCGCCTGGGAATCAGTGTACAGTTCCCAAGCCCTGGGTGCTATATTCTGCCCTCATCATTGTTCTTTGCTCGCGCTGTGATCAGCACGAGCAAGAGACAAAGTTGGGTGTAGTAGTGTCTGCTCCTACAGTGTCTCAGTGTAAAATAAGATTAAAATAATAAAATACATTTACTCGCCTGTCACCACACGTACTGGACACACTGACATGTGAAAGAGCCCTAAGTAGGTACTCCCCCTTATTATTGGTACATTATATATACAGCACTCAGCTTAAGTAAGTACACCCCTCTATTATCAGAACATTATATACAAAGTGCTCAGTGTGTGTACACCCGTTTATTATTAGTACTTTATATAGCACTCAGCATAATTGAGTACACCCCCATATTATCAGTGCATTATATATACAGCAATCAGCATAAGTGAGTACAAACCCTGTATTATCAGTATATTATATAGAGTGCTTAGAGTAAGTGAGTGCACCCCCTGTATTTTCACAAAATTATATATAAAGCTCTCAGAATAAGTGAGCACACTCCTGTATTATCAATACATTATACATAAAGTACAGACCAAAAGTTTGGACACACCTTCTCATTTAAAGATTTTTCTGTATTTTCATGACTTTGAAAATTGTACATTCACACTGAAGGCATCAAAACTATGAATTAACACATGTGGAATTATATACTTAACAAAAAAGTGTGAAACAACTGAAAATATATCTTATATTCTAGGTTCTTCAAAGTAGCCACCTTTTGCTTTGATCACTGCTTTGCACACTCTTGGCATTCTCTTGATGAGCTTCAAGAGGTAGTCACCGGAAATGGTTTTCACTTCACAGGTGTGCCCTGTCAGGTTTAATAAGTGGGATTTCTTCTTGCCTTATAAATGGGGTTGGGACCATCAGTTGTGTTGTGCAGAAGTCAGGTGGATACACAGCTGATAGTCCTACTGAATAGACTGTTAGAATTTGTATTATGGCAAGAAAAAAGCAGCTAAGTAAAGAAAAACGAGTGGCCATCATTACTTTAAGAAATGAAGGTCAGTCAGTCCGAAAAATTGGGCAAACTTTGAAAGTGTCCCCAGGTGCAGTTGCAAAAGCCATCAAGCGCTACAAAGAAACTGGCTCACATGAGGACCGCCACAGGAAAGGAAGACCAAGAGTCACCTCTACTTCTGAGGATAAGTTTATCCGAGTCACCAGCCTTAGAAATCGCAGGTTAACAGCAGCTCAGATTAGAGACCAGGTCAATGTCACACAGAGTTCTAGCAGCAGACACATCTTTTCAACAACTGTTAAAAGGAGACTTTGTGCAGCAGGCCTTCATGGTAAAATAGCTGCTAGGAAACCACTGCTAAGGACAGGCAACAAGCAGAAGAGACAAGTTTGGGCTAAAGAACACAAGGAATGGACATTAGACCAGTGGAAATCTGTGCTTTGGTCTGATGAGTCCAAATTTGAGATCTTTGGTTCCAACCACCGTGTCTTTGTGCGACGCAGAAAAGGTGATCGGATGGACTCTACATGCCTGGTTCCCACCGTGAAGCATTGAGGAGGAGGTGTGATGGTGTGGGGGTGCTTTGCTGGTGACACTGTTGGGGATTTATTCAAAATTGAAGGCATACTGAACCAGCATGGCTACCACAGCATCTTGCAGCGGCATGCTATTCCATCCGGTTTGCGTTTAGTTGGACCATCATTTATTTTTCAACAGGACAATGACCCCAAACACACCTCCAGGCTGTGTAAGGGCTATTTGACCAAGAAGGAGAGTGATGGGGTGCTACGCCAGATGACCTGGCCTCCACAGTCACCAGACCTGAACCCAATCGAGATGGTTTGGGGTGAGCTGGACCGCAGAGTGAAGGCAAAAGGGCCAACAAGTGCTAAGCATCTCTGGGAACTCCTTCAAGATTGTTGGAAGACCATTTCCGGTGACTACCTCTTGAAGCTCATCAAGAGAATGCCAAGAGTGTGCAAAGCAGTCATCAAAGCAAAAGGTGGCTACTTTGAAGAACCTAGAATATAAGACATATTTTCAGTTGTTTCACACTTTTTTGTTAAGTATATAATTCCACATCTGTTAATTCATAGTTTTTATGCCTTCAGTGTGAATGTACAATTTTCATAGTCATGAAAATACAGAAAAATCTTTAAGTGAGAAAGTGTGTCCAAACTTTTGGTCTGTACTGTATATACAGTATATATATATATATATATATATATATATATATATATATATACACACACACACATACAGCGCTTAGCATAAGTGAGTACACCCCTGTATTATCAGTACATCCTATATAATGCTGGACTCGTCTTTCTTTCCAAAGCCGGGATGGGCGGAGACTGCTCAGTGTGGCGCCGGAGTCAGCACGTGCGCATACCGCACTACGGCGCCATTTTATTGAAGACACTGTGCTTGCGAATTCGCAGATACAGTGTCTTCAACAAAATGGAGCTGGATATCGCAGGATGCGCACGTGTCTACTCCTGCACCATTTTATTGAAGAATTCTACTACAACATCAGTATAGCAGTGCTCACAAGCCGGCCATCACCATTATCCTTATAGTCAGCTTGTGCGCACTGCTATGTTGACGTTGGAGTACATTACTTCAATAAAATAGGCGCTGTTTTATTGAAGACACTGTGTATGCAAATTTGCAGACCCAGTTTCTTTAAAAAAATGGTGCAGGATAGCGCTGTATGTGCACATGCTGACTCCAGCGCCATTAAAGGGGTTGTCCAGTACTTTATATTACCCCCCCCCCCCCAATGTATCCCCCCGGGTCCCCTAAGGATTTTTGTAATTACCTTATGTTGCAGATACTGCCTGTGAGCAGCACGATCACTGGCCGCTCACAGGCATGACGTGAACCCCGACTACAGCCGGCTCTGACATCCGCTGATGTCACGACAAGTGCTGGCAGCAGCCAGGGGTCTCTGTCTTCTGCGTTCCGCGGTGGATGCCAGGCTGTGAGCGGGGTTACCCTCTACCCGCGTCACACCCAGCATCTACTGTGTGCTCTGCCTCTCCCCATTCATTGGGAAAGCGCGCGGTGGATGCTGGGTGTGACACGGGGTAGCCCCGCCCACAACCCAGCAGCCACCGCGGGGACCGCATCACTGATGTCACTCCTCACTTGTTGTGATGTCAGCGCGGGGTCACGTGATGCCTGTGAGCGGCCAAGGATAGCACCGCTCACAGGTAGAAACAGCAACCTAAGGTATTTACAAAAATCCTTAGGGGCCCCGGGGGGGGGGATCCATTGTGGGGTAATAAAAAGTACTGGACAACTTCTTTAATAAAATTAAAAATGTACCAGTAAAAATGCTTGCCACGTGGGCGTAGAACGTGTTTAATAGCTAGTGCAATATATAGTGAGGCATTCACACTATAAGCTATACAGTTTATACATAGCTCTATACTGTCATATAGTAGATGCCTCGTTGTGTGAAACTGTGCCTGTGTATATAATATATAGTGGGTAGTTCACACTTTATATTGTATACATAGTAATACGCTATACTATCATATAGTATATACCTTGTATATAGTATAGAGCTCCGTAGATCACTACTAGCTTCACGATCACCCAATTAAGATTATTAGCTGCCACCACCAATCAGTTCCGGTCGATTGGATGCCTTATAGGTAGCGTGTGGCTTTGGGGGAGGAACGATTACAGAGCAAAAGAAACAGAACTATTACATTTTATATTTAATCCAAAGGGAGACAGTGTTTATGAAAAAATATACAAAAGATTTTACAAAGGGAGACAAAACAATACAGCATATACAGTTACAGAAATAAAAGGGATTAACAGAAAAGCTTACTATACCGATCGCAGAGACGATTCAGTTTAGATGAAGGAAAGCGCTTCGATTTGACTGTTAAGGAACGTGGCCCTTGCTTACACGAAAATATGTATCTTCCAGCATGAGCGAAGATCAATATTCGGCTTGATCTTTTATGCCTGATTGGGCCCTGCCCACACACTCCCCTGTGATGATGTCACGTGGGCTGGTCTGCGCCCTTCATGTTTTTTTTTAAATCTCTTAATTTCTGTGATATCTCCTCGCTCGATGATCGCAGAAGTTAGCAAGTGAATCCATATTTTTTATTGTGATTTTACTTTTCCTTAGAGATCAAACATGACATGGCTGCTTTCAGTTATCTTTGCCCTGTTGCGTTACAGCTCAACGGCAGGGCTCGCAGATATGGAAAAATATGCATACTGTTCCCCACATAGCCCCGCTGCTAAAAATATAGGTCCCATCACAATCAGAATTATAGAAATTCCCCTATTCCACACTTACTTTCGGTACCTAAAAGTCTGGAGATTAAACGCATTTGCAACTGGAAATGACCCGGCTATTCTCAGGAGTGTGATAGATTCCCTTTGAAGCCTAAGGAGATGTTTCCTATCTCTCTCAGGTGTCATAATGGTTACCTTTACACAACTCATTCAGTCTCTAGTCCAGGGGTCCTCAAACTTTTTAAACACGGGGCCAGTTCACTGTCCCTCAGACTATTGGAGGGCTGGAATATAGTTTTTTTTAAAAAAAACTATGAACAAATTCCTATGCACACTGCACATATCTTATTTTGATGTAAAAAAACAATACAGGAACAAATACAATATTTAAAATGAAGAACAAGTAAAGTTAGATAAACCGGTATTTCAATAGGCAAGTAAATGTCCCCAATAGACACCATAGGCCCCAATAGGCAGGTAAATATCCCCAATAGGCAGCATAGGTCCCCAATAGGCAGGTAAATATCCCCAATAGGCAGCATAGGTCCCCAATAGGCAGGTAAATGTCCCCAATAGGCAGGTAAATGTCCCCAATAGGCAGCATGGGTCCTCAATGGGGAGGTAAAAGTCCCCAATAGGCAGCATAGGTCCTCAATGGGCAGGTAAATGACCCCAATAGGCAGCATAGGTCCTCAATAGGCAGGCTATTTCCCCCTTATAATGCCCCATGCAGGCTGTTCCCCCCTTATAATGCCCCATGCAGGATGTCACCCCCCATATAATGCCCCATGCATGATGTCCCTTTCTCCCACCATATAATGCCCCATGCAAGATATCACTCCCCTGTCTTTATAATGTCCCATGCAGGATGTCACCCCCCCATATAATGCCCCATGCAGGATGTCACTCCCCTGTCGTTATAATGCCCCATTCCGGGTGTCACCCCCATATAATGCCCCATGCAGGATGTCCCTTTCTCCCACCATATAATGCCCCATGCAAGATATCACTCCCCTGTCTTTATAATGCCCCATGCAGGATGTCACCCCCCCCATATAATGCCCCATGCAGGATGTCACTCCCCTGTCGTTATAATGCCCCATGCAGGATGTCACCCCCCCATATAATGCGCCACGCAGGATATCACTCCCCTGTCGTTATAATGCCCCTTTCAGGATGTCACCCCCCATATAATACCCCATGCAGCATGTCACTCCCCCATATAATACCCCATGCAGGATGTCACCCCCCCATATAATGCCCCATGCAGCATGTCACCCCCCCATATAATGCCCCATGCAGGATATCACTCCCTTGTTGTTATAATGCCCCATTCAGGATGTCACCCCCCCCATATAATGCCCCATGCAGGATGTCACTCCCCTGTTGTTATAATGCCCCATTCAGGATATCATCCCCCCATATAATGCCCCATGCAGGATGTCACTCCCCTGTCGTTATAATGCCCCATGCAGGATGTCACCCCCCCCCCATATAATGCCCCATGCAGGATGTCACTCCCCTGTCGTTATAATGCCCCATTCAGGATGTCACCCCCCCATATAATGCGCCACGCAGGATATCACTCCCCTGTCGTTATAATGCCCCTTTCAGGATGTCACCCCCCCCATATAATACCCCATGCAGCATGTCACTCCCCCATATAATGCCCCATGCAGCATGTCACCCCCCCATATAATGCCCCATGCAGCATGTCACTCCCCCATATAATGCCCCATGCAGCATGTCACCCCCCCATATAATGCCCCATGCAGGATATCACTCCCCTGTCGTTATAATGCCCCATTCAGGATGTCACCCCCCCCATATAATGCCTCATGCAGCATGTCACCCCTCCCCCATATAATGCCCCATGCAGGATGTCACCCTTAATATTATGTCCCATGCCTCCATACATTAAAAAAAAAATGCAATTCTCACCTCCCTCCTCCTCACCTGCTGCAGCTGCTCAATTCCGGACTCCAGCGTTGCCGGCCTCATCCTGCTCTGCGCTGCCTGTGATGGCTCAGGGGAGGGCACGGTGTAAAGACGTCACCGCACCCTCTGACCTGACACGTCACAGGGAGCATGCTCCAGGAAGACAGTGGATCTGCGGAGGCACGAGAGGTAAGTATCCGGCTGCCGGGGCCATGAGCAAGCGGGGGGAAGGGCGGGCGCTGGCACCGCTCTCCTCTGCCCCCAGCTCGGCGGGCCGGATAAAAATCCTCCGCGGGCCGTAGTTTGAGGACCCCTGCTCTAGTCCATATGTTTCAAGGTGTCTATTCATCGCATGTGTCTTTTACTAAGGGCTCCATTTCTTATGGTAATTAGCCTGAATAATTAAGTTTGGCACTTCTTGTGTGCACTGCCACTTTACATTGAAGCAGCTTTTTAGATTGTCAGCTTTACTCCTTACTATGGTATAGGGTTTGTGGGGATGAGGGGCTTGGAGAGAGAGATATTTTTTATATTTCCTGACAAATAGTATACAGTATGGAGCTATGTATACAATATGTAGTATATAGTGTGAACTCCCCACTATATATTATATGCACAGGCACAGCTTTACACAATGAGGTATATACTATGTGATAGTATGTGGTATAGCACTTTGTATACAAGATATAGTGTGAATGCCCCACTAAATATGATGTACACATGCAAAGCTTCACTCTGAGCTATATACTATACAATAATATATAGTATAGAGTATGTATACATTAGTATATAGTGTGAACTCCCCACTGCATATTATATACACAGGTACAGTTTTACACTACGAGGTGTCTACTAGATGATGGTATATAGCAATGTTTCCCAAACTCCAGTCCTCATGGCCCCCACAGGTCATGTTTTCAGGATCTTCTTAGTATTGCACAGGTGATGGAATTACTATCAAGGCATCATGAATTCTCTAACCTGTGCAATACTAAGGAGATCCTGAAAACATGACCTGTGGGGGCCATGAGGACTGGAGTTTGGGAAACACTGGTATATAGTATAGTGCTATGTATACATTATATGGTATGTAGTGTGAACTCCCCACAATAGTGATGGTCCGAGTCAAAATCAGGTCACTTTAACTTGTCTCAAGCATTAGAACTGGTATTTTTAGGGGTTAAATTACTTTGGTTCACTGATCTCACACCACTGTTACACATATAGGGATGCCCTTCATCAAACATAAATTCTCTAGCCCAGCTTAAACGGGTTCTGTGCATCAGGACTGACATCAAAGTCGGCAATTAGCTTATTTTTACAGATTTGCATAAGTTACTTTTTTTAATTGGTTAAAGGGGTACTCCGGGGAGATAAAAAAAAAAAAAGTTGTACTGTTCCTGCACTCATACACTATAAAGATGATATGCCCAGCGCGCTATAATAATCTTTATAACTCCTGCTCCCTGCTAGTAGCCCTGTGAATGAGACATTATCAAGGGGCTGCTATTAGAAGCTGTGAGCAGGCGATGCCCTCGACATGTCCCCTCACCTGGGACTGCAGACAGGGAGACATTATGGGGCTGGTGTGACAGGCGCTGCTTTTCACTGCACTGCTCACCCCTCTGTCTGGGACATTACAGCAGTGTGCAGCTCCTCGCTGTTATTACCCAGTCTAATAGTTGTTTCCCTGACGACAACGGGAGTTGCCTCGCCTCCTCTCCTCAGGCTACCTGTTCCCTACATGCGGGAGCAGCACTTAGTGTATGATGTAATGACCCAGGCGGGAGGGGGTAGCAGTGAAAGAGCAGATCCTGTCACGGAATTAAAAGGGTTAAAAAGATTATGTATCTGCACTGGGCATCTCCTCTTTATAATTTGAGTGCAGGAACAGTCCAAAATAAATGTCTATCTCCCTGGGGTACCCCTTTTAAATAACTGTGGGCCAGTGATCTCACATCACTGTTATACAATAGTGATGCCCTGCATGAGATTCAGGTCACTCCAGCATGGCCCAAATGGGTTCTGGGCATGTGAACTGGCATCAAAGTGGGCAAATGGTTGTATGACTTAGTACTACTGGTTTTACTGCACCACCACACAGAAGAAGAAGACCCACATCACAGTTTCCTTCTGGATGGCCAAAGTGGTTATTAATCAGAAAAGCTGGCATCAAGGTGGGCAAATTTCAACTTTGTCGTGGGTTGAATAAGTTACTGATTTAGTTTTTTTTAGAGTTTAAGGGGTTGTCCGGCCTTAGGCTACTGTATGTACCTGCAGACTTGTGAATCCTCACATCGCAAATATTGCTCACTGTAAGATTTCTCCGATGGCGGCACAAGGAGTTGGCGGTCATGTGTAATTTGCATACTTCAGCCATATCCTGACTATATGAGCGTGACCTCCCTCAATGCAAGTGTATTAAGTGAGGCTGGATACAATCTAGTCAGAAAGTGGCTGGAAGTATGCAATTTGCATACTTGTGGTCACATGACTGCCCACTAATGGCGCTGGCACCGGAGGATCCTCACAGTGAGCAGTGTGTGCATTGTGAGGATTCACAAGTCTGCAATCACATGCAGTGACTTCAGACTTGTAACCTAAGGCCGGACAACCCCTCTAACTCTAAAAATAAACCAGTAACTTCTTCAAATCAGTACAAAGTTACAATTTTTGTCCACTTTGATGCCAGCTTTTCAGATCAGTAACCACTTTGACCATCCTGAAGGAAATTGATTATAATATGGGTGTTCCTCTTCTGTGTGCTGGTGATGTAAGACCAATATTCATTCAACCATTTAGCAACACCAGATACTTATTCAAATCTGTGAAAACTGGCTAATTGCCTACTTTGATGCCATTTTTGATACCCAGAACCCATTTGGACTAGGCTGGAATTACCTGAATTTGATGCAGGGCATCACTTTTTCTGTAATTATGGTGTGAGATCAGTGGCTCAGGGTTATATAACCCTTCAAAAACACAAGTTATTCGGCTGTGTGCCCACGATGCTTTTTTGGTGCGTTTTTTGTTGCGTATTTGCAGCGCATAAACGCTCCAGAAACGCATTGCATACCTTTTCCCATGACTTCCTATGACATTCTGCAAGTTCTGTGCACATGGTCAGGATTTTTTCTGCGCAGAAAATTTTCTAATAACTCAATTTGGTGACAGTTCTATTGCCCAGAACCTGTTTGGGCCAGGTTGGAGGAACGTGTTTGATGCGTAGTATCACTCTCTGTGTAAATCCTAAATACTTGACATTTTTTTTTCTTCAGCAGACAAAGCTTAAACAGCACAGAAGAGGGTAAGTCTGATTTCATTCTCTTATGTCCATTACTAGGACAATATCTTTATAAATACTGTGTTTTCCTGGATATAAAACCTACACCTAAAATAAGCCTTTGCATGATTTTACAGAGTTTTTGGCGTATGCTTGAAATATAATCCCCAAAAATAAGCCCTAGTTACAGTTAAGGCCAGCATTAAAGTGGGTGGAGAGCAAACTGGGCAATTGACCAAGACCCCAACTTTCGTCGGTTGTGTGCCCACGATGCGTTTTTTAAGTGTTTCCGCAGCGGCAAAAACGCTGCAGAAATGCTTAAAAAACGCATGGTAGAAGGCCTGCCATGTTCCCCAATGATAATCCGCACGTGCTGTGCACATGCTGCAGAAATTTCCGCTGTGGATTATCATTGCGGAAAAAAACGCAGCACTACCAATTATTTTGCGGAAGTGCTACGTTTTCGCCGCCATTGACTTGCATTAGAACAAATGGATTACGCATCACTGTATACAGTTATATGAAAAAGTTTGGGCACCCCTATTAATCTTAAGCTTAATGTTTTATAAAAATTGGTGTTTTTGCAACAGCTATTTCAGTTTGATATATGTAATAACTGTTGGACACAGTAATGTTTCTGCCTTGAAATGAGGTTTATTGTACTAACAGAAAATGTGCAATCTGCATTCAAACAAAATTTGACAGGTGCATAAGTATGGGCACCCTTATCATTTTCTTGTTTTAAATACTCCTACCTACTTTTTACTGACTTACTAAAGCACTTTTTTTGGTTTTGTAACCTCATTGAGCTTTGAACTTCATAGCCAGGTGTATGCAATCATGAGAAAAGCTACTTAAAGTCGCCACTTGCAAGTTGTTCTCCTGTTTGAATCTCCTCTGAAGAGTGGCATCATGGGCTCCTCAAAACAACTGCCAAATGATCTGAAAACAAAGATTATTCAACATAGTTGTTCAGGGGAAGGATACAAAAAGCTGTCTCAGAGATTTAACCTGTCAGTTTCCACTGTGAGGAACATAGTAAGGAAATGGAAGAACACAGGGACAGTTCTTGTTAAGGCCAGAAGTGGCAGGCCAAGAAAAACATCAGAAAGGCAGAGAAGAAGAATGGTGAGATCAGTCAAGGACAATCCTCAGACCACCTCCAGAGAGCTGCAGCATCAACTTGCTGCAGATGGTGTTACTGTGCATCGGTCAACTATACAACGCACTTTGCACAAGGAGAAGCTGTATGGGAGAGTGATGCGAAAGAAGCCGTTTCTGCAAGCACGCCACAAACAGAGTCGGCTGAGGTATGCAAAAGCACATTTGGAGAAGCCAATTTCTTTTTGGAAGAAGGTCCTGTGGACTGATGAAACCAAGATTGAGTTGTTTGGTCATACAAAAAGGCGTTATGCATGGCGGCAAAAAAACACAGCATTCCAAGAAAAACACTTGCTACCCACAGTAAAATTTGGTGGAGGTTCCATCATGCTTTGGGGCTGTGTGGCCAATGCCATCACCGGGAATCTTGTTAAAGTTGAGGGACGCATGGATTCCACTCAGTATCAGCAGATTCTTGACAATAATGTTCAAGAATCAGTGACAAAGTTGAAGTTACGCAGGGGATGGATCTTTCAGCAAGACAATGATCCAAAACACCGCTCCAAATCTACTCAGGCATTCATGCAGAGGAACAATTACAATGTTCTGGAATGGCCATCCCAGTCCCCAGACCTGAATATCATTGAACATCTGTGGGATCATTTGAAGAGGGCTGTCCATGCTCGGCGACCATCAAACTTAACTGAACTGGAATTGTTTTGTAAAGAGGAATGGTCAAAAATACCTTCATCCAGGATCCAGGAAATCATTAAAAGCTACAGGAAGCGACTAGAGGCTGTTATTTTTGCAAAAGGAGGATTTACTAAATATTAATGTCACTTTTCTGGTGAGGTGCCCATACTTATGCACCTGTCAAATTTTGTTTGAATGCAGATTGCACATTTTCTGTAAGTACAATAAACCTCATTTCAAGGCAGAAACATTACTGTGTCCAACAGTTATTACATATATCAAACTGAAATAGCTGTTGCAAAAACACCAATTTTTATAAAACATTAAGCTTAAGATTAATAGGGGTGCCCAAACTTTTTCATATAACTGTATGTAGATGCACATTCCATGCGTTCTAATGTACGGCTGGTACCCAGGTCTAGAGAAGAGGAGACTCTCCTCCGGACCCGGGTACCATAGAAACTGTGAAAAAAAGAATAAAATAAAAAATAAATATGATACTTACCTTCTGGCGGCCCGCGGCGCGCTCCTCCTTGCTTGGTGGCAGTTCGCGATGGAATGAAGGACCTGCGCTGACGTCACAGTCATGTGACGGGTCACGCGACGCTGACGTCGGCAAGTCCTTCAGTTTACCACTGCCAGCAGTCGGGACGGTGAAGCAAGCCAGCATGGGCCATCGGAGGGTAAGTATATATTTATTTGTTTATTTTTTGACATTCTCTCGGGTCACACTATATGCCGGTTGCATGGATTCATATAGTGTGACCAAGTTGACAAGCACTTTCCAAGTGATGCTAAAATCGCTTGGAAAGCGCTTGACAACCCGCATGTGGAAATGCCAGTGAAGAACACTTCACTTCCGCATGTACCTGGCAGGAAAACCGCATGTACAATCCGCATGTACAATCCGCATGTACAATCTGCATGTACAATCCGCATGTACAATCCGCATGTACAATCCGCATGTACATTCCGCATGTACAATCCGCATGTACAATCCGCATGTACAATCCGCATGTACAATCCGCATGTACATTCCGCATGTACAATCCGCATGTACAATCCGCATGTACAATCCGCATGTACAATCCGCATGTACATTCCGCATGTACAATCCGCATGTACAATCCGCATGTACAATCCGCATGTACAATCCACATGTACAATCCGCATGTGTTTTTTTCTGCCAGGGAGATGCAGAAACGCTCGGGAAAAATCCTGAGCATTTCTGCATCGTGGGCACATAGCCTTAGAGGTCACCAGCGTTTTTATTCCGAGGTTAAGACTTCCTAAGGACGTTTGGTGACATCAAGGTCATTTGACCATGATCTCACCAAATTTTATTTAACCCCTTCACCCCCCAAGCTTGTTTTCATCTTTCTGCCAGCCCAATTTTTACAATTCTGACCACTTTATGAGGTAATTACTCTGGAACGCTTCAACGGATCCCACTGATTCTGAGATTGTTTTTTCATGACGTATTGTACTTCACGTTAGTGGTAAAATTTGTTCAATATGACTTGCGTTTATTTGTGAAAAAAATGGAAATTTGGTGAAAATGTCGCAATTTTCAAACCTTTAATTTTTATACCCTTAACCCCTTTACAACCTTGGACGTATGAGTATGAATCCTGAACAATTTACCTCCCCCACTATTATGCCAAAACCAGAATGAGATTTTTTTTTTCACTGTACTTAATTTACATGCATAAAAGAGACAAAGCATGAACAAGAGATAATTCTGCAAAAAAAAAACTCCAAAAACGCACCAAAACAACATAAATAATGCAGCAAAACCTCTGTTTTTGACCCAGCTGATTTCCTTCCAGAGATCAGTTTTGCTGCAGATTTTTGACATAAAAAAACAACATGTGTGAACAGGGCCTAAAAATTACACGCCTCAAAGTCCTCAAAACCACATTCAAGAAGTTTATCCCTTCGCAGGAATTAATGCATCACAAGAATTAATGTGGAAGGAAAAAAATTAACATTTTATTTTTTTTCTAAAATTTGTAACTTTAGCCCCAAATTTTTTATTTTCACAAATGGACTCCAAAATATTTTGTGCTATTTCTCCTGAGTGCGCCAATAACACATATGTGGGGGAAAGCTACTGTTTTGTCGCACAGCGGCTCGGAAGGGAAGGAGCACTGTTTGACTTTTTGAATGCAAAAAATGGATGGAATCGACTGCGGACGCCATGTCACTTTTGGAGACCCCCTGATGTGATTTAAAAATGGAAACCTCCATAAACTAGACCATTCAAGGCGGGGGCGAACACTGACATCTTGGGGACCCTGTGCAAGAAATGTGCCTAGAACCCCTCCTTTTATGGCATTTTATATATGTAATAAAAGAGGGCACTGTGACTAACAGAAATAACAAGAATACACTTGTTATACAGTACAGACCAAAAGTTTGGACACACCTCATTTATAGATTTTTCTGTATTTTCATGACTATGAAAATTGTACATTCACACTGAAGGCATCAAAACTATGAATTAACACATGTGGAATTATATACTTAGCAAAAAAGTGTGAAACACCTGAAAATATGTCTTATATTCTAGGTTCTTCAAAGTAGCCAGCTTTTGCTTTGATGACTGCTTTACACACTCTTGGCATTCTCTTGATGAGCTTCAAGAGGTAGTCACCGGAAATGGTCTTTCAACAATCTTGAAGGAGTTCCCAGAGATACTTAGCACTTGTTGGCCCTTTTACCTTCACTCTGCGGTCCAGCTCACCCCAAACCATCTTGATTGGGATTAGGTCTGGTGACTGTGGAGGCCAGGTCATCTGGCGTAGCGCCCCATCACTCTCCTTCTTGGTCAAATAGCCCTTACACAGCCTGGAGGTATGTTTGGGGTCATTGTCCTGTTGAAAAATAAATGATGGTCCAGCTAAACGTAAATCGGATGGAATAACTTGCCGCTGCAAGATGCTGTGGTAGCCATGCTGGTTCAGTATGCCTTCAATTTTGAATAAATCCCCAACAGTGTCACCAGCAAAGCACCCCCACACCATCACACCTTCTCCTCCATGCTTCACGGTGGGAACCAGGCATGTAGAGTCCATCCGTTCACCTTTTCTGCGTCGCACAAAGACACGGTGGTTGGAACCAAAGATTTCAAATTTGGACTCATCAGACCAAAGCACAGATTTCCACTGGTCTAATGTCCATTCCTTGTGTTCTTTAGCCCAAACAAGTCTCTTCTGCTCGTTGCCTGTCCTTAGCAGTGGTTTCCTAGCAGCTATTTTACCATGAAGGCCTGCTGCAAAAAGTCTCCTCTTAACAGTTGTTGTAGAGATGTTGCTGCTAGAACTCTGTGTGGCATTGACCTGGTCTCTAATCTGAGCTGCTGTTAACCTGCGATTTTTGAGGCTGGTGACTCGGATAAACTTCTCCTCAGAAGCAGAGGTGACTCTTGGTCTTCCTTTCCTGTGGTGGTCCTCATGTGAGCCATTTTCTTTGTAGCGCTTGATGGTTTTTGCAACTGCACTTGGGGACACTTTCAAAGTTTGCCCAATTTTTCGGACTGACTGACCTTCATTTCTTAAAGTAATGATGGCCACTCCTTTTTCTTTACTTAGCTGCTTTTTTCTTGCCATAATACAAATTCTAACAGTCCATTCAGTAGGACTATCAGCTGTATATCCACCTGACTTCTGCACAACACAACTGATGGTCCCAACCCCATTTATAAGGCAAGAAATCCCACTTATTAAACCTGACAGGGCACATCTGTGAAGTGAAAACCATTTTGGGCGACTACCTCTTGAAGCTCATCAAGAGAATGCCAAGAGTGTGCAAAGCAGCCATCAAAGCAAAAGGTTACTTTGAAGAACCTAGAATATAAGACATATTTTCAGTTGTTTCACACTATTTTGTTAGTATATAATTCCACGTGTGTTAATTCATAGTTTTGATGCCTTCAGTGTGAATATACAATTTTCAAAGTCATGAAAATGTGGAAAAATCTTTAAATGAGAAGGTGTGTCCAAACTTTTGGTCTGTACTGTATATATATATTCAGTCAGTCTGAAAAATTGGGAAAACTTTGAAAGTGTCCTCAAGTACAGTTGAGGCCTCTCCTCACTCCATTCATTGTTCTCTCCCCACCCCCATCATTGACCTCTCTGCACCCCCCCATTATAATCTCCCCCACTCCTCATTGTCCTCTCCCCACTCCATTCATTGTCCTCTACCACAGGCGCGCACTACATGCTGATGTCATCAAGCCGTGCGCGCCTGTATGAGAGAGAAAGCACTGGGCAGGAAGCAGAGGATGGATTCGTGCAGCTCCACAGCCATTATCTTATCTCCTGTTGGCAACGGAGATGCATCAATCGCTCCCTGCCCGCTGCTCATAATGAGGGCAATTGCCCTCATTATTAGCCACCCTGCAAGGGCCCCCCTGCACCTCCGAGCCCACGTGCAGCTGCACCGACGGTATGTCCGCCCCTGTTTCATGGAATGTATATAGATGTGTGTTGAACACGTTGAACTTCCAGATGCTTCACAGAAGTTTATAATGTAGAGCCGTGAAAATAAAAAGTCACATTTTTCCCACAAAAATGTTCATTAAGCCCCAAATGTAGATTTGATGAAAGCCGGCCGGTGGGTGCAGCTCTCTGGCTCCCCCTTACCTCTCAGGTGAGTCAAGGTACTGCACCTAGAGTAAGTGGTGCCAGGAAGCTGCTACCAGGGGGGGAAAGCACGGTGGTGTGTTGTCCCTTACACGTCACCAATCCGTGACGCCACGATACAGGCACAACTCTCTGGCGCCCCCTTGCCTCTCAGGTCAGTCAAGGTACTGCACCTAGAGTGAGTGGTCGCCGGAGAGGCCGTCCTGTAGCCCTCTGGGTATTTGAGGCCCTCTTCAGTGAGGGCGGTATATATATTCCCCTGGCTGCGCCAGTAATATATATCCACACCTCTGACCGTCACTGCTAGCCTTCCTCAAATCCCCCAGATGGTATGCTGCCACCAGTTCTCGTTTGATACAAGCCCGGTCCGTTAATAGACTTGTATCGGGTCAGGAACCAACCCAGTAGCGTTTCAGCCAAGCGTTTCCGGACCAATGGATTCGTATATGCAGAGTAAAGGATACAGCCCACGATTAATTTATGATTTAATCGATTATAAGAATACACTAGATTACAAGGCTATACCATTAACTATACAATGGTATTTTGGCCAGAATAAGAAATATAGCAATTAGAAGTACAAAACACAGGAATAACAACGATAAATCAGTTACCGTTCTTGTGGTGCAAGGGAGGATTGCGATCCCACAGGTTCAAGCTTAGTTGCAGTCGTCCAGGCCTCAGTAGCACATGGCAAAGGTGCTCCTCCCACTCAGATACCTGGACCCGACGGTAGGAGTTGTTCACATCATCTCCTGGGTCAAACTGAGGGGGTTTCTGACTGTCGGCTATACTAAAGTCCTGTCACGCCCACTCTTGGTGATGTCAGTTTACTAAAACCCGCCCCCCAACCAATGCTCATTTTAGCTTCATTTTAGAAAAGTACCCATAACTTTCCCTGGGGTGACCTCATCGTATCACCAGAGGTCTCATCGTGATCCTCCTCTTGTGGGGAAGCCATTGACTCTAAACATGCCTCCCCTGAGACCTTGTATATGGTTCTTCTAAATATCCAGCTTTCCAGGCCACTCAGGGATTTATGAGTCCCATGATTGTGTCCGCGGGCACCTTCCTCACATGATACATTTTATTTGGGTTCCCTAACTTGTATCGTGTGGTTAGAAATTGATACTGTATCTTGTAGCTTTTGGGTGGCCATTTTCCACAAAGAAAGCACATGGTTCCTGGACAATGGAAAGGTTTGCAGGCATGCACAAATGGTTTGCTTTTGGTTTCCAGTGACATCAAGGTGTTAATTACCCCCCTGGGGCCTAGCTGACTCTGTCCTTCTTGGACACAGAAAAAATGGCCCATCTATTTACCATATCAAAAACGTTTCTGGAGACTGATCTCCAGAGGTGGGGGCGAATTGCTCTGTTTACCAGGGGCTGCAGAAATCTGACATGGTAGAAGCTGTGTGACAATAGGGAATATCTTCAGGTATGACGTATCATACCTAAGATGGCGGCTAACTTTCATGACACAGTAGAATTTTCACAAGGGTAAGAAAATGCACAATACAATTTGCTGTGCAGTTTCTTCTGAGTACGCCAATACCCCATATGTGGAGGAAAAGTACTGTTGGTGCGAATATCAGGTCTCGGAACAGACGTGCCATTTGAGTTTTTGAATGCAATATTGGCTGGCATCATTAGCGGATGCCATGTGGTGTTTGGGGAGTTCCTGGTGTGTCTGAATAGTGGAAAGCCACCCCCCACAAGTCAACCCATTTGGGAAACTAAACCCCTGAAGGAATGTATCTAGATGTGTGTCGAGCACCTAGAATTCCCCAATACTTCGCAGAAGTTTATAACATAACTTATGAAAAAAAAAAAATCACATTTTTCCCTACAAAATTTTTAGCCCCAAATTTTGCATTTTCACAAGGGTAACAGGAGGAAGTGCACTTTACAATTTGTTATGCAGTTTTTCCTGAGTACACCGATGACCAATATGTGATGGAAAACTACTGTTTGGGCGCATGGCAGGGTTCGGAAGGGAAATAACTATTTGACTTCTTGAATGCAAAATTTGCTGGGATCACTAGCGGACGCCATATCGCATTTGGAGAGTCCCTGATGTGCTTAAACAATAGAAACTAGACCCCTCAAGGAATGTATCCAGATGTGTGGTGAGCAACTTGAACCCCCGGGTTCTTCATAGAAGTTTATAAAGTTGAGCTGTGAAAATAAAAAAAATCAAATTTTTACAAAAAAAATGTTCTTTTAACCCCAATTTTTTTTTTTTTCACAAGGGCAACAGGAGAAATTGCACCATACAGTTTGATGTGCAATTTCTCCTAAGTTTGCCGATACCCCATATGTTGTGGAAATCTACTGTTCGGGTGCAAGGCTCAAATGGGAAGGAACGCCATTCAACTTTTTGAATGCAAAATTGTCTGGAATCGGTAGCGCATACCATGTTTTTTTTTTCATTATTTTGTGATTCTTTAACCCTTTCCTGACTAGCAGTATATGTACGGCGCCACGGGAGCTGCTATCCCGCAAACCGCCTACATATACTTCCTCGCATCGGGCAGGCTCACAGAGACCGCCACCGCGATCAAGTGCGAGTGTTAGCTCTATATGAGGACTGACACCCTGTAGCAGTGCCCATGATCAGTGCTAGCACTGATCGCGGGCTTTTAACCCCTATGATGCTACTATCAATAGTGACAGCGACATCGAGGAGTTTCACAGAGGGAGGGAGCTCCCTCTCTGCGCCCATCGGTGTTGTGCCGATGGTCTCCATGGTGACCCTGGGCCGAAAGATGGCCGCGGGGTCACCCAGGGGCGATGACCTGTAAGCTCCTGAATTTTATTTAAGAAAAATGTCCCGAAAAGCTAATTTATGAATCATAATAGGACCAGTTAAAACATAAATTTTTATTGACGAGGGTTTTTAAAATGTCAAAAATATGACCACGAACACACAGACACCATAAAGTGTTAGGGTGCATGCACACGGTCAGTGTTTGCTGCGGATTGGACGCAGCACACTTGGTCTGCTTCCAATCTGCAGCGGCCAGATGTTACAGCATAGTGGGTGGGATTTATATAAATCCCATGCCCACTATCCGTCTATCTGCTCCTGCGGCTCACCCGCGGAGAAGGACATGCGACACGTCTTCACAGACCGCAGCATGTCAATTTCTCTTGCTGAAATGCTAGTCTCCGCAAGAGAAATTGACATGCTGCTGTCTGTGAAGACTATACATTACACTAGTAGAATTTCTCTTCCATACTGCAAAAGAAATTCTACTAGTGTAATGTATAGGCTGCGGTGACGCCGCATGTGTTCAATAAACACATGCGGATTTACCTGTGTGCAGCGCTTTGGACGCAGCATCAGTATGCTGCTTTCAAAGCGCTGCCATTCCTGACAGTGTGCACATACCCTTACCCAAAAGAAACTTTTCAAATACCTCAAAATTCTGTATATTGACTATCTAAATGACCCTAATTTAACACCTATCAATTTCCCTGCCTAACAGCGGAGGTTGGCACCCTATCGGGAAAGCGTTACGGCGCCCCCGCTCCACGGCGGCTAGCCCTCAGATGCCCTGGATGACCCGAGTCAAATGTCTATATCCAACAGGAGAATGGAAAAAATCTTCAGGCACCACTGTGTGATATTTATATAGCTGAACACCAGCAGTGATAAAGGACAATAATAGTGGTGCAAAGGCTAAAGGATGGCATCTATGCAACAAGTAGAAAAATGAATAGCAGTACTCACCTTAGTCCTTTGGCTAAAAAGTCCTTTATTTCGATGCAGCGGTCTATCGGAGGTGCAGCGCAGACAGCGGGGAGACGAGAGGACGACGGCCGTTTTGCGTCTTACAAGCGCTTCTACACATAGGAGGAGTTTAGTATACATAATTAAAAGTTAATTGATTAACATAAAAACATTCATTAAAAAAAACATACAGATGCTATACAATATTTTAGAAAGAGACTGCCATATCTAGGTTTTCATTTAGCCCTAGCGGGCCCTGGGCTTCTGCTTTTAATATCCATTTCCCTTCTCTTGCTAACAGGAACTGATTGTGATTTCCCCTTTGTATGGGGTATTTTAACTGTTCAATGCCTGGAAATTGCAGTACACGAGGGTTTGCATTGTGACACTCCCGAATGTGTTGAATCAATCTAGGTGAGCCTTTACCAGAGGAAATGGAATCATAGTGTTCTCTAAATCTGACAAATGGTTTTTCCAATATAATAGAATTTACATGGACAGTATAATATTATAATATAATATTTATTCCTTCTATATGAAAATAATGGTTTGTTCAAAGCTATATCACAGAGATCCGGATCACTTTCAAGTAAATGCCAATTGTTCCTTACTGCATTCTGTATTAGATCTGTGTTGGCACTTTGTTTAAAATTAAAAATACATTTTCTCTTTTGGTTAGAATCTACTTTTGCATTTTTATGTTGTTGTTTGATTAATTCATGTTGTTTTTTCTTGTGTGCTCTATCTTGTGCTTCTCTCGGTAGTGTAATTGGGTATCTATCCTCTCCTAGAGAACCTGTTAGTTCCTCTGCCTGTTTCAAAAAACCTTGATCAGTATTGTTAATTTTTCTTATGCTCAAGTATTGACTATATGGTACAGTTCTTTTAGTATGAGAAAGATGTGCACTGTCATAATGAAGTAGCATATTGGTAGCTGTTACTTTTTTTCATATAAAAGGAATAAAAATTTGGGAGATTTATTGATACATAATAGATTTAGACGCACTACCGAAAAAAAGACATAGTTAGAAGAAAATTCGTTGACTGGAAATTACAGGTGTGGTAATTGTTCTTTTTGCCAGGCACACATTACAGGGAAAAATCTAAAAATAGGAGCTATATGGCACGAAGTAAAATAATTTCTCATGCAGGACCAAACATGTGGTATATACACTGCTCAAAAAAATAAAGGGAACACTCAACACATGATCTGAATGAATGAAATCTTCTCATTGAATACTTTGTTCTGTACAAAGCTGAATGTGCTGACAACAAAATCACACATAAATCACCAATGGAAATCAAATTTATTAACCAATGGAGGCCTGGATTTGGAGTCACCCCCAAAATTAAAGTGGAAAAACACACTACAGGCTGATCCAACTTTGATGTAATGTCCTTAAAACAAGTCAAAATGAGGCTCAGTATTGTGTGTGGCCTGCACGTGCCTATATGACCTCCCTACAACACCTGGACATGCTCCTGATGAGGTTGCGGATGGTCTCCTGTGGGATCTCCTCCCAGACCTGGACTAAAGCATCCGCCAACTCCTGGACAGTCTGTGGTGCAAAGTCACGTTCGTGGATGGAGCGAGACATGATGTCCCAGATGTGCTCAATCAGATTCAAGTCTGGGGAACGGACGGGTCAGTCCATAGCTTAAATGCCTTCATCTTGCAGGAACTGCTGACACACTCCAGCCACATGAGGTCTGGCATTGTCCTGCATTAGGAGGAACCCAGGGCCAACTGCACCAACATATGGTCTCACAAGGGGTCTGAGGATCTCATCTCATTACCTAATGGCAGTCAGGCTACCTCTGGCGAGCACATGGAGGGCTGTGCTGCCCTCCAAAGAAATACCACCCCACACCATTACTGACCCACTGCCAAATCGGTCATGCTGAAGGATGTTGCAGGCAGCAGATCGCTCTCCACGGCTTCTCCAGACTCTGTCACATGTGCTCAATGTGAACCTGCTTACATCTGTGAAGAGCATAGGGTGCCAGTGGTGACTTTGCCAATCCTGGTGTTCTGTGGCAAATGCCAAGTGTCCTGCACGGTGTTGGGCTGTGAGCACAACCCTCATCTGTGGACTTCGGGCCCTCATACCATCCTCATGGAGTCGGTTTCTAACCGTTTGTGCAGACACATGCACATTTGTGACCTGCTGGAGGTCATTTTGCAGGGCTCTGGCAGTTCTCCTCCAGTTCCTCCTTGACCAAAGGCGGAGGTAGCGGTCCTGCTGCTGGGTTGTTGCCCTCCTAAGGCCCCCTCCACGTCTCCTGGTGTACTGGCCTGTCTCCTGGTAGCACCTCCAGACTCTGGACACTACGCTGACAGACACAGCAAACCTTCTTGCCACAGCTCGCATTGATATGTCATCCTGGATGAGCTGCACTACCTGAGCAACTTCTGTGGGTTGTAGAGTCCGTCTCATGCTACCACGAGTGTGAAAGCACAACTAACATTCAAAAGTGACCAAAACATCAGCCAGAAAGCATTGGTACTGAGATGTGGTCTGTGGTCCCCACCTGCAGAACCACTCCTTTATTGAGGGTGTCTTGATAATTGCCAATAATTTCCATCTATTGTCTATTCCATTTGCACAACAGCATGTGAAATTGATTGTTAATCAGTGTTGCTTCCTAAGTGGACAGTTTGATTTCACAGAAGCTTGATTTACTTGGAGTTACATTCTGTTGTTTAAGTGTTCCCTCTATTTTTTTGAGCAGTGTATATTATACTGTCCATGTAAATTCTATTATATCGGAAAAACCATCCGCCCTTTATTTGTCAGATTTAGAGAACACTATGATTCCATTTCCTCTGGTAAAGGCTCACCTAGATTGATTCAACTCATTCGGGAATGTCACAATGCAAACCCTCGTGTACTGCAATTTCCAGGCATTGAACAGTTAAAATACCCCATACAAGGGGGAAATCACAATCATTTCCTGTTAGCAAGAGAAGGGAAATGGATATTAAAAGAAGAAGCCCAGGGCCCGCTAGGGCTAAATGAAAAGCTAGATATGGCAGTCTTTTTATAGAATATTGTATAGCATCTGTATGTTTTTTTAATGAATGTTTTTATGTTAATTAGATTTTAATTATGTATACTAAACTCCTCCTATAAAGGAAGAATCTTTTGCACTTCCTTTAAAGTTTGGACCCGTAGAAGCGTTTGTAAGTCGTGAAACGGCCGTCGTCCTCTCGTCTCCCCGCTGTCTCCGCTGCACCTCCGATAGACCGCTGCATATGATTGTCCAGAATGCTATGACAAAAAGGACTTTTTAGCCAAAGGACTAAGGTGAGTGCTGCTATTCATTTTTCTATTTGTTGCATAAATGTCTATATCTCCTAACAGGAAGCTCTGTTTCTATACATAGATCACTCCTAGTGTGCTAAGGGTAAGTCATAATGCAACAAATGATAATCAATCAAATTATATGAAATTAAAGTAGTGTCATTATCACACACCTCTGTTTGAAATCACTATCTTACTGATAATAATGGAAAGAGAAGTGATTCAAAGTTCATAGTGCTATAACAATCAGGTCCATAGCAGATCAATATTTAGTTGATCAGACCTATACATTTTAAAAGATTATACCATAGTTTAAGTGCACTGTGCATGAGACAAAATTGACCATATAAATGTGATTTAACCAATTGCACCAGCAGCCCATATGGATCACACTTATATCGATTTATGAATACATATAAGGAGACTTTAATAATATCTTCCTTAGCAATGTGAGCAATTATACTTCAAGGATAATAAACCATGATAGAAACAAAGTACTTATCAATGTGTGATAAAGATCCTCTACATCGCCTCTACACGTTTCGCCCTGTTAGCTCTTCAGGAGGCCTGATGGCAGGTAAATGTGGTGGATATTTGCATGTCTGTCTGATTCAACACATGTCCTTTTATACATAAATAGGAGAACTATTGAGTATAATGGCATAAGAAGCTTTATTTCATAAATAATTCATTTAAAATTAGTACATCACATCAAAAATATGAAATATTATAAAGACAGAGACATGCAGACAAATAGTCCCAATTTTTATTGCTGACCTCTACGAAGGGTCCATCCAAGGGGTCATAAAGCATACTAGTGCAGGGATAGAGAGAGAAGCAAGTGATCAAACGGCTTACATGCAATTATACTAAGTTCATGGAGCCCACTCTACCACAAGAGCTAAATTGCACCTCACTCACCGAGTAAAGGAGAGCCCAAGTCTGAGAGGAACGGCACAGGGACTGGTCAATGGCAAAAGAGAGCCTCGACGCGCGTTTCGCCGGTGATTATCCTTGGCTTTCTCAAGAGACGTGTGTGGTTGCGCTTTCAGGACCTTTAAATATGCCCCCAAGAGATCATGTGTATTGTCACGTGACTCTCCAATATGGCCGCCGAACATCAGATGAAAGGCTGCGCATGTGCTGCTGCTACCACCGCCTCCATGTGCGCGCCCCAGCCGTCATGACTTCGGCACGTGACTGGAAGTGCGGGTAAGCGCTATTCCCGGCGACGCGCTGAAGGCTTATTGACAGCTGAGCGCTACCATAGGGCGGGAGAGACCGGGCGCATGAGCACAACATCTGCTCACAGACAGGCATAGGGGGAAATATGTATGTAATGGACAAATCTACTGCCAAGAATCAATGTGGTAGCAAATTAAAGTGCCATCCGATCATAATAATATTCATGCATTGAACCTAATATCACAAAGTATGAGGGATTATAGCACTCAATGATAATCATAAGTATGCTAGCAAACATCAAAATGCAAAGGGGAAACATACATTATACAAAATATATGTGCATATATTCTTCGCCATCTATCCAATCTATTACAGATATCAGGATGAGAGGGGTCCACAGACAAAGTTCGTCTCTACAAATGGTATAGAGTAGACGGTTTCTAAAGCGCAATCACTATATAAAAGAAGTGAGTACAAATAATAAGAACAAATAAAAACATAGAACCATGGTCCCTAAATTAGGGACCATGGTTCTATGTTTTTATTCTTAATTTTTTAAAATTTTATTTGTTCTTATTCTTTGTACTCACTTCTTTTATATAGTGATTGCACTTTAGGAACCGTCTACTCTATACCATCTGTAGAGACGTATTCTGTCTGTGGACCCCTTCCATCCTGACATCTGCAATATATTGGATAGATGGTGAAGAATTTGTGCATATATATTTTCGTATAATTGATGGCGCCTTAAGAACCGTCTATCCCATACCATTTGTAGAGACGAACTTTGTCTGTGGACCCCTCTCATCCTGATATCTGTAATAGATTGGATAGATGGCGAAGAATATATGCACATATATTTTTGTATAATGTATGTTTCCCCTTTGTATTTTGATGTTTGCTAGCATCCTTATGATTATCATTGAGTGCTATAATCCCTCATACTTTATGTGATATTAGGTTCAATGCATGAATATTATTATTTCCCCCTATGCCTGTCTGTGCACAGATGTTGTGCGCATGCGCCCGGTCTCCCCCGCCCTATGGCTGCGCTCAGCTGTCAATAAGCCTTCGGCGCGTCGCCGGGAATATCGCTTACCCGCACTTCCGGTCACGTGCTGACGTCATGACGGCTGGGACGCGCACATGGAGGCGGTGGTAGCCGCAGCACATACGCCGCCTTTCATCTGATGTTCGGCAGCCATATTGGAGAGTCACGTGACTATACACGTGATCTCTTGGGGGCATATTTAAAGGTCCTGAAAGCGCAACCACACATGCCTCTTGTGAAAGCCAAGGTTAATCACTGGCGAAACGTGCGTCGAGGCTCTCTTTTGCCATTGACCAGTCCCTGTGCAGTTCCTCTCAGACTTGGGCTCTCCTTTACTCGGTGAGTGAGGTGCAATTTAGCTCTTGTGGTAGAGTGGGCTCCATGAACTTAGTATAATTGCATGTAAGCCGTTTGATCACTTGCTTCTCTCTCTATCCCTGCACTAGTATGCTTTATGACCCCTTGGATGGACCCTTCGTAGAGGTCAGCAATAAAAATTGGGACTATTTGTCTGTATGTCTCTGTCTTTATAATATTTCATATTTTTGATGTGATGTACTAATTTTAAATGAATTATTTATGAAATAAAGCTTCTTATGCCATTATACTCAATAGTTCTCCTATTTATATATATATGGTTTTGAGTAGGCACTTGTGTGTGAAGATGGGGGTTGGCCCTCCTCTTTAGACCCCCTACCCACACTATCTATTATGTGGGCCGCAGTTTGTTTACATGTCCTTTTATATAGAGCTCCCTCTCAAACAGTCTCCTCCCCAATCATTTTGATAACTTCCTGTGTAACCGCCCCTTTGACCCTCTCTAGATATAACCCCCATTACTCAATAATCGCCGCTCAGTGTGCCCTGATATAAACCACATATGAAGCAGTCAGGCTAAGATCATTTAAAGCTCAGAAAGCGCAACCCATCCACCACCATACATTATCACGGAGTACGCGCCTATCAGCCACCGCAGGAAGTGACGCGTCCCACTGATGCGATGCGTTCCGACTCAGGATGCTCACCTTAATGCTATGGAACACACAGTACTGCACATGACCGGAAACTTTACACCGGAAATAACGTGTGCAGATGAAGCAGTGCGATCCAGCCTCAGACATTCTCCTTGCTACTGTGGAGCGCACGGTACTGTGCATGACCAGAAACTCCGCTGGATAACAGCAACAACCAATTTAGGTGTGCCCAACCCTCTGATTCGCTCCAAACGGGAGCGCAACCACTGACCACCAATATACATAGCCAAAGATAAAACTGTGGATACCATATTTATCACAACTACTCTATTGGTTGATAAACGGGGAAATTGAGAGACAGATAAAATTGCAATTACTCTCTAAACCTCACCTTCAATACTTATACATATGATAGAGTATTTTATAATCACATATATTTACAGAGCGGCAAGGCAAAAAATTATACTAAAAATAAGGGGATGATGAAGACTGATGATACAATAACTTTTTTTAGGGAGGGGTAGAGGACAAGACAAGAAGAGGGGAGAGCAAGGAGGAGCTCCATTGACCATATAGGACAATCAAATGTGTATGTGTGTATATCTGTAAATATATATACACTACAGACCAAAAGTTTGGACACACCTTCTCATTTACATATTTTTCTGTATTTTCATGACTATGAAAATTGTACATTCACACTGAAGGCATCAAAACTATGAATTAACACATGTGGAATTATATACTTACCAAAAAAAGATTGAAACACCTGAAAATATGTCTTATATTCTAGGTTCTTCAAAGTAGCCACCTTTTGCTTTGATGGCTGCTTTGCACACTCTTGACGAGCTTCAAGAGGTAGTCAACGGAAATGGTTTTCACTTCACAGGTGTGCCCTGTCAGGTTTAATAAGTGGGATTTCTTGCCTTATAAATGGGGTTGGGACCATCGTTGTGTTGTGCAGAAGTCAGGTGAATACACAGCTGATAGTCCTACTGAATAGACTGCTAGAATTTGTATTATGGCAAGAAAAAAGCAGCTAAGTAAAGAAAAACGAGTGGCCATCATTACTTTAAGAAATGAAGGTCAGTCAGTGCGAAAAATTGGGAAAACTTTGAAAGTGTCCCCAAGTACAGTTGCAAAAACCATCAAGCGCTACAAAGAAACTGGCTCATATGAGGACCGCCCCAGAAAAGGAAGACCGAGAGTCACCTCTGCTTCTGAGGAGAAGTTTATCCGAGTCATCAGCCTCAGAAATCGCAGGTTAACAGCAGCTCAGATTAGAGACCAGGTCAATGCCACACAGAGTTCTAGCAGCAGACACATCTCTTCAACAACTGTTAAGAGGAGACTTTGTGCAGCAGGCCATCATGGTAAAATAGCTGCTAGGAAACCACTGCTAAAGACAGGCAACAAGCAGAAGAGACTTGTTTGGGCTAAAGAACACAAGGAATGGACATTAGACCAGTAGAAATCTGTGCTTTGGTCTGATGAGTCCAAATTTGAGATCTTTGTGCGACGCAGAAAAGGTGAACAGATAGGGTATGTGCACACGATGCAGAAATGAAGCAGAAAATTTCTGCATCATTTCTGCATCTCCCTGGCAGAAAAAACGCATGCAGATTGTGCATGCGTTTTTCCTGCGGAATACATGCGGATTCACATGCGTTTCCGCATGTGGATTGACAAGCGCTTTCCAGGCGATTTTAGCATCACCTGGAAAGTGCTTGACAACTAGGTCACACTATATAAATCCATGCAAACAGTATGGATTTATATAGTGTGACCCGAGAGAGTGGTAAAAATAAAAAATAAATGTATACTTTACCCTCCGATGGCCCGCGCTGTCCAGCTCACTCCGTTCTCCCTTCCGGCAACACTGAATTTAAAGACCTGCCGACGTCAGCGTCACGTGACCTGTCACATGACTCTGACGTCAGCGCAGGTCCTTCAACTCACTGCAAAGTGCCGGGAACCAAGCAGGAGCGGTACGCGGGCCGACAGTAGGTAAGTATACATTTATTTTTTATTTTATTCTTTTTTTTACAGATTTTTTAATGGTACCTGGGTGTGGATGAGACTCTCCTCTCATCTACACCCGGGTACCATCCGCACATTAGAACGCGTGGATTACGCATCTACATATACAGTGATGTGTAATCCATGCGGTCTAATGCAAGTCAGTGGCGACGAAAACGCCGCATTTCCGCAAAATTAATGGACATGCTGCGGAGTTTTGAGCGCAGCATAAACGCTGCGGAAAAATCCGCAGCATGGGCACAGCATATGCGGATTTCCATTGGGGAACATTGCTGCCCTTCTACCATGCTTTTTTAATGCGTTTCCGCAGCTTTTCCGCAGCTGCGGAAACGCATAAAAAACGTATCGTGTGCACACAGCCATAGACTCTACATGCCTAGTTCCCACCGTGAAGCATGGAGGAGGAGGTGTGATGGTGTGGGGGTGCTTTGCTGGTGACACTGTTGGGGATTTATTCAAAATTGAAGGCATACTGAACCAGCATGGCTACCACAGCATCTTGCAGCGGCATGCTATTCCATCCGGTTTGCGTTTAGCTGGACCATCATTTATTTTTCAACAGGACAATGACCCCAAACACACCTCCAGGCTGTGTAAGGGCTATTTGACCAAGAAGGAGAGTGATGGGGTGCTACGCCAGATGACCTGGCCTCCACAGTCACCAGACCTGAACCCAATCAAGATTTGTTTGGGGTGAGCTGGACCGCAGAGTGAAGGCAAAAGGGCCAACAAGTGCTAAGCATCTCTGGGAACTCCTTCAAGATTGTTGGAAGACCATTTCCGGTGACTACCTCTTGAAGCTCATCAAGGGAATGCCAAGAGTGTGCAAAGCAGTCATCAAAGCAAAAGGTGACTACTTTGAAGAACCTAGAATATAAGACATATTTTCAGTTGTTTCACACTTTTTTGTTAAGTATATAATTCCACATGTGTTAATTCATAGTTTTGATGCCTTCAGTGTGAATGTACAATTTTCATAGTCATGAAAATACAGAAAAATCTATAAATGAGAAGGTGTGTCCAAACTTTTGGTCTGTACTGTATATATATGTGTAAATGTGTAAAAAGAACTGACCAGCACATCCTAAATGTGAACAGGTGCAAGCTGCAGAAACTGAATAAGATATATGAAAAGAAAGCACAGCAGCACTCCATTATGGCCAAAATACATAAAGACAATAAAAACGTTTGATATAAACTGTGATATTACTCAATGGACTTTACTTACAATAAACGGAGGTTCTTAGCGCATAAATTGGCCAATTCATGTGTGCCCATCAACCGCTGCAAGGTGACCTCCCGTCTGATGGGTACTTCTCTGCCTACGTGCCTCTCTTGGGCTACAAGCCTATAACTCTGGACAGAACATGTCACTTCTGGGCTAAAACACCTACAATTCAAATGGGCTGGTAGAATAGAATATACATCACCTGCTGGTTAAATGGGGGGAATGCCAGGTCAGACAGGAGGCAGTTACAACCTCCTATAGTAATATATAATAAGAAAACTGACCAGCACATCCTAAGTGTGAACAGGTGCTAGCTGCAGAAACTATATATAATGATGAAGTCTAATCCAGATAAAAAAATAGACACAAGAATTTGTGCAGCCCACAATGAGGGGACAAAAAACTAGCTTATATGGTCAGCCAAAACAATCCAATCGATTCAAAGGTCCATCATAACGTCTCATGGTTATAAGAAACAGGCCTATGTAATTTGTTTGTTTATCCACTTAGGGGTAAGGGAATCCACTCTAAAGGTCCATTCACATTCATGTTTCAATAGGTCCTTATCCTGATCGCACCCTCTGGGGCTAGATTTCACAACCTCAATAACTGTAAAGAGAATTTCATCTACTTCACCCAGATGTGTTGTTCTCATATGTCTTGACAGTGGGGTATGTCGATCATTCCTGATGTCACCCAGATGTTCACTCACTCTCCTCCTCAGTTCTCTCTTAGTTTTGCCCACATAATTAA
Organism: Phyllobates terribilis; assembly: GCF_046119375.1. Classification (NCBI taxonomy): domain Eukaryota; kingdom Metazoa; phylum Chordata; class Amphibia; order Anura; family Dendrobatidae; genus Phyllobates; species Phyllobates terribilis. Next base: position 2,059,644 of record NW_027363079.1, read on the forward strand.
GTGGATATGGGCAGGTTGCCATATAGATCACACCTGAGCTCTTACTGTGGAAAAAGCACGGTGGCTCAATAGTTAGCACTGCAGCCTTGCAGCACTGGGGTCCTGGATTCAAATCCCACCAAGGACAACATCTGCAAGGAGTTTGTATGTTCTTCCCGTGTTTGCGTGGGTTTCTTCCGGGTTCTCTGGTTTCCTCCCACACTCCAAAGACATACTGATAGGGAATTTAGATTGTGAGCCCCAGTGGGGACAGCGATGATAATGTATGTAAAGTGCTGTGAAATATGTTAGCGCTATATAAAAATAAAGATTATTAATATTGTTAATATTTTACCCATGCGGAATCAAACACAAAATTTCAAAATGGATTTCCAAAAAATCAATCTAATATTAAATTTGCAAAAAAAATAACATGTACCTCCTATGCTCCTAGCCACATCTGTACCAAAATTCAAGTTGGCATCTCAATGGGATCATACTTAACCCCTTAACCCCCGAGGGTGGTTTGCACGTTAATGACCAGGCCAATTTTTACAATTCTGACCCCTGTCACTTTATGAGGTAATTACTCTGGAACGCTTCAACGGATCCCCCTGATTCTGAGATTGTTTTTTTCGTGACATATTGTACTTCATGATTGTGGTAACATTTCTTCGATATCACTTGCGTTTATTTGTGAAAAAAACGGAAATTTGGTGAAAATGTTGAAAATTTGGCAATTTTCACAATTTGAATTTTCCCACATGTCTACTTTACATCAGCACAATTTTGGAACCAAAATTTTTTTCTGTTAGGGAGCTATAAAGGTTAAAAGTTGACCAGCGATTTCTAATTTTTTCAACAAAATTTACAAAACCATTTTTTTAGGGACCACATCACATTTGAAGTCACTTTGAGAGGTCTTCATGGCAGAAAATACCCAAAAGTGACACCATTCTAAAAACTGCACCCCTCAAGGTGCTCCAAACCACATTCAATAAGTTTATTAACCCTTCAGGTGCTTCACAGGAATTTTTGGAATGTGGAAGAAAAAAATGAACATTTAACTCTTTTCACAAAAATGTTACTTTAGACCCAATTTTTTTTATTTTCACAGGGGTAATAAAAAATGGACCGCAAAATTTGTTGTGCAATTTCCCCTGGGCACGCAGATACCCCATATGTGGGAAAAAACACTGTTTGGGCACACGGCAGGGCTCGGAAGGGAAGGAGCGCCATTTGACTTTTTCATTGTAAAATTTGCTTGAATAATTAGCGGACGCCATGTTGCGTTTGGAGAGCCCCTTTGTGCCCAAACATTGGAGCTCCCCCACAAGTGACCCCATTTTGGAAACTAGACCCCCAAAGGCACCTATCTAGATTCATAGTGAGCACTTGGAACCCCCAGGTGCTTCACAAATTGATTCGTAAAAATGAAAAAGTGAAAAAAAAAACACTTTTTCATTTTTATGAATCAATTTGTGAAGCACCTGGGGGTTCCAAGTGCTCACTATGCATCTAGATAGGTGCCTTGGGGGGTCTAGTTTACAAAATGGGGTCACTTGTGGGGGAGCTCCAATGTTTGGGCACACAGGGGCTCTCCAAACGCAACATGGTGTCCGCTAACAATTTGAGCCGACAATTTGTTAGCGGACACCATGTTGCGTTTGGAGAGTCCTTGTGTGCCCAAACATTGGAGCTCCCCCACAAGTGACCTCATTTTGGAAACTAGACCCTCCAAGGCAGCTATCTAGATGCATAGTGAGCAGTTGGAACCCCCAGGTGCTTCACAAATTGATTTGTAAAAATGAAAAAGTGGAAAAAAAATCCTTTTCCATTTTTACGAATCAATTTGTGAAGCACCTAAGGGTTCCAAGTGCTGACTATGCATCTAGATAGGTGCCTTGGGTGGTCTAGTTTCCAAAATGGGGTCACTTGTGGGGGAGCTCCAAAGTTTAGGCACGCAGGGGATCTCCAAACGCAACATGGCGTCCTCTAACAATTTGAGCCGATTTTCCATTCAATTTGTTAGCGGACACCATGTCGCGTTTGGAGAGCCCCTGATTTGTTAGCGGACACCATGTCGCGTTTGGAGAGCCCCTGATGTGCCTAAACAGTGGAGCTCCCCCACAAGTGACCCCATTTTGGAAACTAAACCCCTCAAGGATTTTATTAAGGTGTATAGTGAACATTTTGAACCCAGAGGTACGACACAGAATTTGATAACATTAGGTCAATATATTGAATAAGTTGTCATTAGTCTTGAGCGCAAGTGCTCGCTACTTGAGTTTGCATCGGGTACTCAGGTATGCACCATGTACTGCGTGTGCTCGAGTGACATGCTTGAGTCCCCGCCCGGATGTTTCACGGTTATTAGACACCCAAAAAAAAACATGCGGGGATCGCTCATGCATGGCAGACAATCCCCGCAAAGTTTTTTGGGCCGTGAAGCTTATGGGGCGGAGACTCGAGCATGTCACTCAAATACCCACGATACTCAATGCATACCAGAGCACCCGATGCAAACTCAAGTAGCGAGCACTTGCGCTCAACACTAGTCGCCTTATTGTCATGTTTTTTTCTTTTGTAAAAAATCACAACCCCATCACAACCCTAACCCCAACCCAGCCCTAACCCTAGCACAACCCTAACCCTAGCACAACCCTAACCTGAGAGTTTATTTTTTACGTCGTTCCTCATGCGGTATAAGTGATTAGACGACCTTATTCTTCGGGTCGGTGAGACTACAGCGATACCAGAATCCTATGGGGTTTTTCTGACTGACAGCTGTCACACACTAAAAGACGCATTTTTTGTAAAATCTAGTTTTTGCATCGCCATATTTTGAGAGCTATAATTTTTCCAGATTTTGGCAGACAGTCATATGACGGCTCGTTTTTTGCGGGATGACTTGACGTTGTTATTGGTGCCATTTTCAGGCACGTGACATTTTTTGATCGCTTTCTATTCCGATTTTTGGGAGGCAGAATAAACAAAAACCAACAATTCAGGAATTGTTTTTTTTGTTTTTTTTATTCTGTTCCGCGTGTGGTAAAATTGATAAGGTAGCTTTATTCCTCGGGTCAGTGCGTTTACAGCGGTACCACATTTATATCGTATTTCTATGTTTTGCACTTTTACATAATGAAAGCAATTTTATAGAAAAAAATATTTTTTAGCATTGCTTTATTCTGAGAGCTATAACTTTTTTATTTTTCGGCTGATGGAGCTGTGTGGCAGCTTGTTTTTTGGGGGACGAGATGACGTTTTCAGCGGTACCATATTTATTTATATTCGTCTTTTTGACGCGTGTTATTCCATTTTTTGTTTGGCGGTATGATGATAAAGCATTGTTTTTTGCTTCGTTTTTTTTCATTTTTTTTACCGTGTTCACTGAAGGGGTTAACTAGTGGGACAGTTTTATAGGTCAGGTTGTTCCGGACGCGGCGATACCAAATATGTGTAATTTTATTGTTTGTTTTTTTTTTTTTTATAATAATATTTATTGATGGGTACATTATATTTTTATTTTTGGTGGATTATTTTTTTAATTTTTTTTTATATATTTTTACAATTCTTTTTTTTTTTTCACTTTCTGATAGTTTTTATACTTTATTACTTTGTCCCACTATGGGACTTTCACTTTTTTTTCTCTGATCGCCTGCATGGCACAGGAATGCAGCACCATCCCTGTGCCATGCAGGCTGTCAGTGCTGGACAGGGAGAAGATAGTTTGGAGATGCACTGAGCATGTCCAAACAATCTTCCTGCTGTCTGGTGACCCGGATGTTGTCATGGCAACATCCTGGAAGCCACGGCAGACAGCGCTGGAAGCCAGAAGAGGAGGTGAGTATCTGCGATCACCTCCCCTTGCCCCCGCAATGCTGCGGTCGACTTCGATCGCAGCATCGCGGGGGTTAATGTGCTGGGAGCGGTGCCTGAGCGCTCCCTGCACATAGTACCGGGTGTCAGCTGTGACAATCAGCTGACACCCGGCGGCGATCACGCCCGCACAGCCTGTGTGCGCTCGTGATCGCCATGATTTACTAATACGGGTCTGGCTCTAAAGTCCCAGGGCACAGACGCGTATTAGTACGTCAGATGTTGTTAAGTGGTTAAAAAACAAACTAAAACAAAACAGTATAAACACTGTCAATTCGAAAATCTTGAATTCAGATCTGTTCAGTCTGTGGTCTAAAAGTATAAGGTCTTTTTTTACAAATAAAAAACTCATGTTTTTATAAATGTCTGCCATCACAAGAAAGAATTTGGAGTGGAAGCTGAATGGCTCTTTTTTCTACAGCTCATGGCAAAGGTGTATGTGATGGTTAAGAAGGCAGCGTGCAACGTCTTGCAGCTCGGGCTAGCCTCCAGAGGCCATATTCAGACCACATCTTAACACACCGCCAACTATTCAGCTGCAGTGAGAAAATATTCCTAACATTCAGTTCATGTACTGTACAAACCAGGACTACAAAGAAGAGGAGATTTTGTTAAAACATTAGTTACAGGAAGTAGAACCCATCACAAGAACTTCACAATACCACACTTTCATTCCACTGAGTGACACAGAAATAAAAACATTCATTCAGCAACGACAGTGAAGTCCATGAAGTGATTGAAGATGGCACAAGATTGGCAATGGTGACATAACTGGTTATGTGACCTGTGAATATGATCAGCACTGGTGGCTGCCGGCTAATGTACTCTGCCAAGATTATGCTAATGAAGAAGTAGAAGGGATTTTTCTGCATCCTTCTGGTCCGTCCCCTTCCTTTGTGTATCCAAGAAAACCAAAGCTATTAAAAGTAACCAAAAATCAGATATTAACTCAGGTGGACTCTAACACCATAACAACCATACATACTGACACAAAAGGAAACGGCCATTGTTATAAGAGATTGTTGACAAGATTAAATCTTGCCCAGTAGAAGGGACAAATTGATGAAACAAAAGGACTTACTATTAATTCAATTGTTCAGACTAGTTAATTTTGTTTTATTTTAAAGCTTGGTGATTTAACTACTATACTCTGTTTAAAAACTTGAAAAAGTACATATCTAGTGTTGTAATATTAATAATAAAAAAATTGAAACACGTGTATTTAAATAACCCTTTCTGACATTGTACGTAATAATACTGTCCTGTGCCCTGGGTCTTATGGACCAGGTACTTATTATTACTTCTCATCTTTAATGAGGCACCGTGACCGGAGTCGTAGTGATCACATTTAAATTCTGGTGCATCTTACCTCAGGGTAGATGGCGTCGTCATCCTAGGAGGATGTCACCGCCCCCCTGCAACTATGACCGCTGTGATTGGCTGTAAGAGCACCGATCACAGGCTGGTGCCTGGCAACGCCAGGCCTCACCTGAGCCCGCTATGATTGGTGTTATCGACGATGACATCGATCACACCAGTCACAGCGCACAGATGCGCTGTGACCTGGCTGTGACTGTCCTGCACTTCCTCATAGTAGCTGAGGACTTGTACAGGGCGGTCACGCTGTCAGATTGTGTGCCGTGCTGGGCCTTGTGGTGCGACAAAAGCCTGTGACCCCACAATTGCTGCTCCTGCTGCTAGCAAATAAAGAAGATAGAAGAAAGAAGATCCCTGCCTGATCTCTCCTCATCCACCTCAATCCCCCTCTTCCTCCTTTCCCCCTCTTTTTATCAAACTCCCCACCTCCCCCTTTCTGCCACCGAGTGATGATCAGTACTTGATTTTTGGCAGATTTTTTTTTTCGTGCGTCCTGCAGCGGCTGAGCATGGATCAATGACGCAAATCACTGATCAACGTCTGTGCTCGCTGTTTTCCAGGACTTTTTTTTGTCTCTGTCCATTCCCCCCCTCCTTTGCACTACCTCTGTGCGCACATCCAGCAGCTGCCGAGCATTACACTTTTTTTCTCCCCTCCCTTTGCACCACCTCCTTGTGCACATCCATCAGCCATCGAGCGTTAGTCAGTGATGCAGATCACTGATTCACACTCGTGTTTGCTGTTTTGCACTCCCCCTCCCTTTGCACCACCTCCGTGCGCACATCCAGCAGCCGCCAAGTGTTGATCAGTGGCGCACATCTCTGATCCGCACTCATGCTTGCTGTTTTCCACTGTTTTGTTTCATAGACTTTTTTTTCTCCCCCCCCCCTTTGCACCACCTCCTGTTATTGCTTTTTTTCTTTAAAAAAAAAAAAGTTTACACCAAGCACTCTCACACACACAACTGAATAAAGTACTGATACAAACACCACATACATGAAAAAAAAAATGTTGTCCCGCTTGTCCCACACACGGTATTCAGTGAAGGAGCCATACACTACTTTCCTTGCCTTCAACACTGACAGTAAGGGAGAGGATCCCACCTTTCTTTATTTTTCCTCATCCTCGTCCCCCTCTTCCTCCTCGGGTGATTCTGAACCGCCAAAAAGACGCCCTAGGACAAAAGCTGAACCAGCGCCAGCCATTATTGACCCCATGTGGACCTAGACCCTCGAAAATTATGAGCCACAGATTCCGCATATTCTGGTGCAATAAGGAATCAAGTTTGACACCACCCGCCTCACAGAAATAGACTTTTTCAAAGTCTTTTTCTCTGAGGATTTTTTAAACCTGATGGTGGGCGAAACTAATTTGTACGCTCAACAATTTTTGTCACAAAACCACTCATCATTTTCTAACTTGAAGTTAGAAGTTTTGGGGCCTGGTCCTTCACATGGGGATACTGAAGAAGCTAGAAGTTCATTGGAGTGTTAACGTTTTGTATAACACTCCATTGTTCCGAATGGTCATGATCCAGACACGTTTTGAGACCATCCACAAATTCTTGCATTAAATGATAATGTACGTTGTTCTCACCGAGATGATCCCAATCATCTTTTCAAAGTTCGGCCGGTCATCGAAGAACTTCAACAACAAGTCTACTGAAATGTACATGCCTCAAAATGACATCTACGTGGATGAGTCCCAAATTCATCTTAAGGGGAGGCTTAAATTCTGGCAGTACCTGCGCACTAAGAGGGCCAGGTACGAAATGAAGCTGTACAAACTGTGTGAGAGTACCTCAGGGTACACCCACAAGTTTAGGGTTTATGAAGGAAAGGACTCCTGCATTGAGCCCACTGAATGCCCCCCTGTCCTGAGAGTGAGTGGTAAAATTGTGTTGGATTTGGTGCGCCCACTGCTGGATCAAGTTTATCACCTCTACGTGGATAACTTTTATACCAACATCCCACTCTTTAAGTCCCTCTTTGTGTGAGGTACCGCAGCCTTGAAATACTGTCCGCAAAAATCAGATGCCTCTCGAAGATGCTAATTGGGCAGCTGCTCAGAAGGGGTGAGAGCAGAGCCCAATGCAGCAACCACATGCTGGTGGTCAAGTACTAGGACAAGAGGGATGTCCTTCTCTTGACCACCATACATGGTGATGGCAGCACTCCCAGCACTGTACGAGGTACCTCTACACAGGTCGTCAAACCAGATTGTGTACTGGGGGGGGGAGTTGATCTCTCTGATCAAGTCCACCAGCCGTACAGTGCTTTGAGAAAGGCCAAGGTGTGGTACAAGAAGGTGGCCGTGCACATCGTACAGATGGCAATGCATAACACTTTTCTTTTATCACGATGTGCAGGCCAGACCGCTACATCGTATTTTCGGTTCCAGGAGGTAGTGATCAAGGCCCTGTTATTTGGCAGTGAGGAAGGAGCAGGCCCCAGTAATTCCGGAACTGAAGGTGCTCGTATAGTACAATGCCAACATTTCCCGGGGGAAGTCCCTCAAAGCAGAAAAAAAGGTAAGTCACAAAAGAGGTGCTGAGTGTGCTACGGAATGCGACACCTGCACTGACAAACCTGTCCTGTGTATGAAAGAATGCTTCAGCCTGTACCACACATCCATGGGCTACTAAATTCATTTCTGACTTACACAACTGATATATGACAACTAGTGTTGAGCGATACCTTCCGATATCGCGAAATATCGGATTGGATCGGACCGATACCCAAAAAATATTGGATATCGCCGATTCCGATACTGGAAACCAATGCAAGTCAATGGGACACAAATATCGAAATGAAAATAAACCCAGATCTTTCCTTGTAGGTTAATTCTACATGAAGGAAAACAACTAAGAATAATGTAGAATGTATTACATGAAAAGCCGGCAATTCAGCAGCGGCATACAACGGTACCTGACAATTTAGAACAGAAAGAATAGAGCATCACACATAGATTAGATAGATAGAAACATGTCAGTCACATATATAAGAAGTACAGTGACAGTGTTGCTTACTGTACTTGTCATTTAGTGTTAAAGGATTTATTAAAAAAAATAATAGTGTTTTCATGCACAGTCTCTTTAAAAAAGTCGGCCGGCAATTCAGCATCGGTACCCGACAATTTAGAATAGAAAGAATAGAGCATCACACATAGATTAGATAGATAGAAACATGTCAGTCACATATATAAGAAGTACAGTGATAGTGTTGGTTACTGTGCTTGTCATTTAGTGTTAAAATAAAGGATTTATTAAAAAAAAAATTGGCGTGGGGTTCCCTGTAATTTTAGTCTTTAGCGGAGGTTAAGCGGATGGCTGGGGCAGATGTTTGAAGCCTGGGAAGGGGGTAATACCCACGGAGCTTCCCAGGCTACTAATATCAGCCCCCAGCTGAATACCTAGCCTTTACTAGCTATTAAAATGGGGGACCCCCAAAAAAATGATGTGGGGAATCCCCTATTTTAATAGCTAGCAAAGGCTAGGCAGACAGCTGGGGGCTGATATTAGTAGCCCAGGAAGGGTGCCATGAATATTGGCCCCCTCCCAGGCTAGAAACACCAGCCGTCAGCCGCCCCAGAAATGGCGCATCCATAGGATGCGCCAATTCTGGCACTTAGCCTCGCTCTTCCCACTGCCCTGTAGCGGTGGCAGTGGGGTAATAGGGCTGGGGTTGATGTCAGCTTATAATGCCAGCTGACATCAAGCCCAGGTTAGTAATGGAAAGGCGTCTGTAAGACACCCCCATTACTAACCCCATAGTCAAAGTTAAAAAAAAAAACACAAACACCCAGAATAAAGTCCTTTAATTGAAATAAACACACAATTCTTTATTGTTCTAAATTAAACCATACTTACCATCACGCCCATTCCAGCTAAAGCCAACGATCTCCTGCAATAAAAGTAAAATAATAAAGCAACTTCATCCTTACCTTTCGATGGTTCCCAGGATGGCTCCAGCTCTGCTACATTCACATGACAGGCTGGATCGCAGCCGAAAGCTGCCATCCAGCTTGCCATGCCGCAGACACTGAGAAGCGCAGGCATGCTTGCGCTCCTCAGTGTCTGGCTGTGACGGCATAAAGATGAGCCGAGGTCATGTCCAATGAACTCAGCTCACCTCATGCACGTCACTGACAGCGTCGGAGAATTCTACTGCGCATGCGGTGAGCGTGAGAGAATTCTCCCAAGGTGTCAGTGACGTGCATGAGGTGAGCTCATGTCCAATGAACTCAGCTCACCTCATGCACGTCATTGACAGCGTGGGAGAATTCTCCTGCACTCAGCGCTTGAGCAGGAGAATTCTCCCATGCTGGGATGGCATTGAGATGACAGGCTGGATCGCTGCTGAGCGCTGCCATCCAGCATGCCATCCTTCATAGACACTGCAGAGCGCAGGCATGCTTGCACTCTGCAGTGTCTCTGAAGGATGAAAAGCTGGATGGCAGCGTTCAGCTGCGATCCAGCCTGTCATCTCAATGCCATCCCAGCGTGGGAGAATTCTCCTGCTCAAGAGCTGAGTGCAGGAGAATTCTCCCACGCTGTCAATGACGTGCATGAGGTGAGCTGAGTTCATTGGACATGAGCTCACCTCATGCACGTCACTGACAGCATGGGAGAATTCTCTCACGCTCACCGCATGCGCAGTAGAATTCTCCCACGCTGTCAGTGACGTGCATGAGGTGAGCTGAGTTCATTGGACATGACCTCGGCTCATCTTTATGCCGTCACAGCCAGACACTTTCTCAGAATCAGTGGGATCCGTTAAAGCGTTCCAGAGTTATTACCTCGTAAAGTGACACTGGTCAGAATTGTAAAAATTAGCCTGGTCATTAACGTGCAAACAGCCTTTAAAGGGGTTAATATTGCTTCTTTTACTTTAGTATTAAACATATAAAAGTATTGTCCCAAGGAGAGATCCCAACTTGAGTCCTTGTACAAATGTAACCAAAAACACAGGTAACACTTATACCTATTTAAAATTTTTTATAACATAGTAGCTATTGAACCTGTTCTACGCCCGGGTGGCGAGCATTTTTATTGGTATATGGTCCCCCATCCTGTTATGTGCTGCCCCTATTCTGCGCCCCCATCCTGTTATGTGCTGTCCCCATCCTGATATTTGTGCTGTCCCCATCCTGGTATTTGTGCAGCCCCCATCCTGGTATTTGTGGCTCCCCATTTTGGTATTTGTGCTACCCAATCCTGTTCCCCCATCCTGTTATGTGCTGCCCCATCTTATCCTGGTATGCATGATACCCCTCATCCCTATCCTGGTATGCATGGTACCCCCTCATCCCTATCCTGGTATGCATGGTACCCCTCATCCCTATCCTGGTATGAATGGCACCCCTCATCCCCAATCCTGGTATGCATGGCAGCCCTTATACCAATCCTGGTATGCATGGCACCCCTCATCCCAATCCTGGTATACATGGCACCCCATCCCTCATCTTGGTATGCATGGCTCCCTCATCCCCAATGCTGGTATGTATGGCCTCCTTAGCCTTATCCTGGCATGCATGGGCCCCTTACCCCCATCCTGGTATGCATGGCACTCCTCATCCCCAATCTTGGTATTCATGGCACACCATCCCTCATCCTGGTGTGCTTGGTACCCCTCATCCCTATCCTGGTATGCATGGTACCCCATCCCTCATCCCTATCTTGGTATGTATGGTACCCCCTCATCCCCATCCTGGTATGCATGGCCCCTCATTCGTATCCTGGTATGCATGGCCCCTCATCCCTATCCTGGTATGCATGGTACCCCTTCATCCCTATCCTGGTATGCATGGCCCCTCATTCGTATCCTGGTATGCATGGCCCCTCATCCCTATCCTGGTATGCATGGTACCCCTTCATCCCTATCCTTGTATGCATGGTATCCCCTCATCCCTATCCTGGTATGCGTGCCACCCCTCATCTTCAATCCTGGTATACTTGGGACCCCTCATCCCCAATCCTGGTATGCATGGCCCCCCTCATCCCCAATCCTGGTATGTATGTTCCCCTCATCCTCAGTCCTGGTAAGCATGGCACCCCTCATCTCCAATCCTGGTATGCTTGGCACCCCTCATATCAATTCTGGTATGCATGGCTCCCTCATCCCCAATCCTTGTATGTATGGCCCCTCAGCCTTATGCTGGTATGCATGGTACCCCTCATCCCCATCCTGGAATGCATGGCATCCCATCCCTCATCCTGGTATGCATGATACCCCTCATTCCCAATCCTGGTATTCATGGCACCCCTCATCACCAATCCTGGTATGTATGGTATCCCTCATCCTCAATCCTGGTATGTATGGTACCCCTCATCCGTATCCTGGTATGTATGGTACCCCTCATCCCCAGTCCTGGTATGCATGGCAAATGTGTCTTCAGTAAAATGGCGCCGGATAGCGCGCTATGTGCATGCGCCGGTTCCGACCCCGCATTCCTGACCCAGTCTCCGGCCAGAACAGAGGCGCCGGGGCAACACACCTCCCGGTTAGGTAAGTATGAAAGTATGGCGCCCTAGATCGCGGTATGCGTTCAGTGCTTACGCTTACCGCGATCTCCGGCGCCATACACTCCTCTTACCTGTAATGGCTCCTTTTTAATTTGACTCCTCAAAAACAAAATATTAGCAAACATAATCTTGTGACATGTCAAATTAAAGCTTGTACCTTTCTAAACAGAACAGTGGGAGATCTCTTTATCTTATTTCTAACCCGAGATATGACATATCAAAAATTTATCATTATGCAAGCCCAAAATTCTAACTTTTTCAAAACTTTAGAAATCTATATAAAATTAACTACCTTATTTTGAAATTCACTAAATTAGCACTGAAAAAAAAACAAAGAAAAAAAAAATCCGAAGACATTAGGTAAAAAAAATATTCAGATTTGGATCACTTGACAGAAAATGACCCATATGGGGTATTTCTACATTCAGCTAAAATTGTGGGACAATTTTTTTTGTGCCATTTTTGCCCAGTGTGAAAGTGTAAAATCTGGGGCTAAAACAAAATTTTGGTGGTAAAAATTTAATTATTTTTCTTCACTGCCCAATGGTATGTGGAGTCGGTAAGCCAAACCTTCGACTCCTCAATTTCCATGACACCGACTCCACCTTCGACTCCACGACTCCGGCTCTGACACCCTCATACATGGCTCATGTTTAAGTGATAAATTTACGGTATAAATTTCCCTTCAGAGCTTTGCACTGTGCCTCAAAAGTAGTTTTGGACCACATATAGGGTATCTGCGTACTCAGGAGAAATTGCACAACACATTTTGGGGTCCATTCTCTCCTGCTATCCTTGTAAAAATGAAAAAACTTGCGGTTAAAGCAATATTTTTGTGAGAAAAATATATATATTTTTTTTAATTTTCACAGATCAGTGTTGAAAAATTCAGTGAAGTACCTGGGGGTTCAAGGTGCTCAACACACATCTAGATAAATTCCTTAAGGGGTCTAGTTAACAAAATGGGGTCTCTTGTGGTGGGTTTCCACTCTGTAGGCACATCAGGGGCTCTCCAAATGTGACATGATGTCCTCCAATGATTTCAGCACATTTTGCATTTCAAAAGTTAAATAGCACTCCTTCCGTTCTGAGCCCTGCTGTGCGCCCACACAGTAGTTTTCCCCCATCTATGTTGTACTCTTGGGAAATTTTACAGTGTTTGGGGTCCATTTTCTCCTGTTACCCTTGTGAAAATAAAAACATTTGGGTCTAAAGTAAATTTTTTGTGAAAATAGTTAAATGTTAATTTTTTCCTTCCACATTCCTTTAGTTCCTGTGAAACAACTGAAGGAAGGGTTAATATACTTGAATGTGGTTTTGAGCACCTTGAGGGGTGCAGTTTTTAGAATGGTGTCACTTTTAGGTATTTTCTGTCATATAGACCTCTCAAAGTCACTTCAAATCTGATGTGGTCCCTAAAAATGAGAAATCGCTGGTCAACTTTTAACTTTTCTAACTTTCAAACAGAAAAAAAATATGTTTTAAAAATGATGCAGATGTAAAGTAGACATGTGGGAAATGTTATTTATTAAATGTTTTGTGTGACATATCGCTCTGATTTAAAGGTATAAAAATTACAATTTTAAAAATTGCAAAATTTTCGCCAGTTTTCAGATTTTTTTCTCTCAAATAAATACAAGTCATATCGAAGAAATTTTAACATTATTATAAAGCAGAATATGTCATGAAAAAAAGAATCTGAGAATCAGTGGGATCCGTTGAAGCGTTCCAAGGTTATTACCTCATAAAGTGACAATGGTCAGAATTGAAAAAAATGGCCTGGTTAGGAAGGTGAAAACAGGTTCTGGGTGAAGGGAATAAAAAATAATTTACAATATTTTTTTAAACCTTTTTACTTAATCTCTCTATGGGACTTTCGCAGCTCTGATCACCATAATAAAGATTCTAAAGCATAGCAATGCACAAGCATTGCAGTGATTTATAAACTGTCAGTGCTAGTTAGATCATGCACTGCTCTTGATCTAATTGGCTTGCTAGCACTCGTGACCCAGATGTCATCATGACAACGTCGAGTCACCATGGCAATGATCGGCCCCTGCCTTGTAAATGCCGCGATCGATATTGATCGCAGTGTGTAGGGGGTTAAACTGCCCTTCAGTGAGAGCTGGGTGTCAGCTGTCAGAATCGCTGAACACCCGGCGGTGTTCGTGCTCCCACAGAGTCTGTGCGTGACAAATCTGGAAGTACTTACCAACCTGGACTTATGGATACATCGAAGGTCGTGAAGGGGTTAAAGTAAAGTCTGTTAAATGGAAGCTGTGACATAAGTGCTCAGCGCAGAGCATGGGATAATTGTGAACTTAGCCTTAAAAGCAAAATGTTATCTACTGCAAAATGGTACCAAGAAAAGCTGCCACTCAACTCACAAAAAACAAGTTTTCACTCAGTTTCATCATCATGCAGTTGAAATATACAGATTTCACTCTGCAACACCAATTGCATTCTGATTTCTGGAGAACACCTGTGCAGTCCAACCGCAACTGAGAGGGTGTAATTTCCAAAATGGCTTCACTTGCAGCAGGTTTCTGCTGTTTTGGCAACCTCGAGGCTTCTCAAATGTTACATGGCAGTCTCAAAGCATTTTTGCCAAAATTCTGCATCAGAAGTCAAGTAGCCCTCCTTTTCTTCCGAGCCCTATGGTTATGGTGTGCCCAAACAGTAGTTTCCGGCCACACATCGGGTGCCGGCATATGCAGGAGAAATTGCACAACAAATTTTGGGCTCCAATTTCTATACTTGAAAGGTTAACAAACTTTTGAATGTGGTTTTTAATACCTTGAAGGGTGCCGTTATTAAAATGTGGTCTTGATTGTGGGGTTTCTGAAATATAGGCCCCTCAGTCACTTCAGAACCGAAGTGATCCATTCTAAAAAAAAAAAAAAAAAAGATTTGGAAATGTTATTGAAAAAATGCTGCTGAACATTTAAACATGTTAAGAAAAGGGATGTCAGAAATGTTGCTGACGTAAAGTAGACATGTAGTAAATGTTAGTAACTATATTTCGCATTTTGCTTGCTGGCAGGTATGAGCTTGTAAGGAGAGTCAGCGAGAGGCTGAAAGGGAAGCCTAAACCCATCTACGTGTTTGAGGAGAAGTACCCCGACTACTATTTTACTGATGGTAAGGTGTATATTTGTGTGTGTTTTGTTGTACACGTTTGTACGTATGTTTTCCTATGAAGTGCTGCATCGGGGAGTAATGTTTAGGGCTCACTCACACTGGCGTAAAACACGGCCTTGAGCTATCCAATATTTTATCGAATAGCACTCAACCCAATATTATACTAAGGGGCAGTACATAGCACCGACTATTTTCTCATGCCAATTCAGTATGAAAAAACAATTGCAGCCTGCACAGGTATGCAGCGATTGGGTTTATGAAAATGTTTTCAAATTCAATGACTGTTTTAATAAATTTAACCATCACATATGGATAATGCACAAAATGCGCATGAAATTACCTACAAGTGAGATGAACAAGGAAAATTTTTACTGTAGGCAAAAATGCAAACAATATTATAATTTAAATTTATTGAACATTCATTCTGCAACTTTATTGCAAATTAATTCTTATTCCTTTTCTTTTTCTCTTCAGTTCTCCTCTCCATGTTAATGTGGAGTGGTGGCAGGAGAACTTTAGTGGAATTAACTAAACATTCCGCAACTATGTTCTTGAATCCCAGATTGCAAAGATGTTCTTATTGACCCACTGTTTTGGCTCCAGTAATGAGTCCTATCCCGGCTGTGCCATTCTCACAAAAGCATTGGTACTTCACGCATCCTTCTTGCTGCTTAAGGAGCAATGAGAGAACTTTCAGATCACCACATATTGACCTTCCTTGATCCTTGTAATTAAAGCGGTTGTCCACTACTTTCACATTGATACCCTATCTTTAGGATAGGGCATGAATGTATGATCGGCTGGGGTCCTGAACGCGGCACCCCCGTCGATCAGCTGATATCGGTGCCTTTCGGAAGTCCTTACCTGCGGTGCTTGGCAGTCAAGTTGTAGTGGCTGGCGCTTGTTACTGCTCATCCACCTCCCATTCAATTGAATGTGCAGTACCCCCCGGCGGCCACTACAGATGGACAGCCAAGCACTGCAGGTAAGGACTTTCGGCTGGGACCGATAACAGCTGGTCGGCGAGGGTTCCCCGGCCGATCATACATGGATGCCCTTTCCTACGGGCATCAATGTGAAAGTAGTGGACAACTTCTTTAAGTTTCTTTAGAATAAAGTCAAAATTCTCATAGCATTTCTTCAAGTGCATAGAATGCTCTACAGGCACTAAAGCATACTTGCTGCCATTGTGCAGTAGCACAGCTTTCATACTTTTTCATGAATCAATAAAGAATCTCCACTTGCTCACATTGTACTCAATGTTACATTTTTCCATCAGCCTAGGAATATCACTGCAATACACTAGAGCACCGTCTTGAGTAAAGTATGGAAGGAATTCCTTTTCTCTGCTTCTGTACCAAGAATTAACAGTTAACAGGAATAGTGGGTTCTTTTCCTTTAGTCTAGAGCCTAAAAGTTGTGCAGAATATTTAGGAAGTCCTTGACTAAATCATTTTATTCAAAGTGTGAAGAAAAAGCTGTGGCTCATTGGGACTAGTATGAAACCTTCGTCAGAATCCTGCTCTTCATGTTCTGAATCAGGTGTATCTGCAAGTGTATCCAGAGATGAAAGGACAGGTATTCCTGGACCGTGAATCACAGGGCAAATCACTATGATTTCACTATGATTTCGCTACGAGTCAATGGGTGTGTGTGAAATATCGGACTGCACTCGGACTTAATCTGAGTGCAGTGTGATGTATGCGCACAGAGACAATGGAGAAGATTGAGAAATTAAGTTCTCCGTCTTCTCCACACCTGTGCTGAGATTCTCTCATGTGAGAGAATGGGATCACACTAACATGACACCCAGATCAAAATGACAGAGTGTGAGCCGAGTGTCCTTAGCATAATCAGCCCGATTCTCTCGCATGAGAGAACTTACAACAGTACAATAAACCTCATTTCAAGGCAGAAACATTACTGTGTCCAACAGTTATTACATATATCAAACTGAAATAGCTGTTGCAAAAACACCAATTTTTATAAAACATTAAGCTTAAGATTAATAGGGGTGCCCAAACTTTTTCATATAACTGTAAGAGGGATTTAGAGCCCCTTTAACTTAATGTGGGTCACTTTTGGAGAAAAACTCCATAAAATGTTTTTAAAAAAGTATGTTGCTGCATCTGTAATGACTTGATAGATAATAATGTCATTATTTATCCCACACAATGAAAACAACAAAAAAGACAGTGTAAATTGAGTGTCTCCGTAATCATATTGAACCAAAATAATAGCATGAACATTATACTGCATGGTGAACACAATAAACATTAAGAACAATTGCACATTTATTCTTTGTTTTGTTCATCCTTGCTAACAAAATTGATTAAAAATGAGAAAATACCCCAAAATACTAGTAAAAAATACATACAGCACACTGGCTCGGTGTTTAGTACTGCAGCCTTGCAGCGCTGGGGTCCTGGGTTCAGATCCCACCAAGGAGTTTGTATGTTCTCCCCGTGTTTGCGTGGGTTTCCTCCGGGTTCTCCAGTTTCCTCCTATGCTCTAAAGACATACTGAAAGGGAATGTAGATTGTGAACCCTGATGGGCACAGTGATGATAATGTATGTAAAACACTGTGGAATATGTTAGCGCTATATAAAAATAAAGATTATTATTATCCTATTCGGCAAATACACTGTGTTCCAAATTATTGTGCAAATAATATTTTCTCAGATTTTCCCAAATTACCTATATGAATTGCAGTCATTGTAATTTTCCAGTCAAATAACTATTAGGGTATGTGCACACGATGCAGAAATGCTCAGGATTTTTTCCTGAGCGTTTCTGCATCTCTCTGGCAGGAAAAAACGCATGCGGATTGTACATGCGGTTTCCTGCCAGGGACATGCGGAAATGAAGCGTTCTTCACATGCATTTCCGCATGCGGGTTGACAAGCGCTTCCCAAGAGATTTTAGCATCACTTGGAAAGTGCTTGTCAACTTCACACTATATAAATCCATGCAACCGGCATGGATTTATATAGTGTGTGAATGTCAAAAAATAAAAAATAAATCTATACTTTACCCTCTGATGGCCCCCGGTGTCCTGCTTCATCGGTCCCGGCTGCCGGCAGTGAAGACTTTAGGACCTTCCGACGTCAGCGTCACGTGAACCGTCACATGACTCTGACGTCAGCGAAGGTCCTTCATTCAACCGCGAAGTGCCCGGGAAGCCAGCAGGACGCAGCGCGGGCCGTCAGAAGGTGAGAATATATATATTTTTTATTTTATTCTTTTTTTTTTAATGGTACCTGGGTCTGGATGAGAGTCCTCTCATCCACACCCGGGTACCATCCGCACATTAGACCGCATGAAAAGCGCATCAACATATACAGTGATGCGGATTCCATGCGGTCTAATGCAAGTCAATGGCGGCAAAAGAGCAGCGTTTCCGCAAAATTAATTGACAGCACATGCGGATTTCCATTGGGGAACATTGCTGCCCTTCTACCATGCGTTTTTCATGCGTTTCCGCGGCGTTTACGCAACTGCAAAAACGCCGCGGAAACGCATGAAAAATGCATCGTGTGAACTCAGCCTTAGAGTACAATTGAAAGGTTTTTGTACAAACTGCCTATGATAACAGTATAGTTTTAAAAAATAAAAAACTCAACTGCACTCAAAATGCATGTTCCAAATTATTATGCACAGCAGAGTTTTCAAACTTTTCATTTTAATAAAGAACAAAAAAATGGTCATTTTTGAAATTATAAGCATTAGCAGGTTATTACAAACTGAAATAAAACAGTTTTCAACTCAAAACTTTATTCTAGGTGATGTTACATTTGCTCATAGGACCCCTTGTTCGCAAGGAGCTTCTGAACTCTCTCGTCCATTGAATTTGTCAGGTTTTGGATGGTTTCTGCTTCCAATTGTTTTGCATGAGGACAGAATACCCTCCCAGAGCTGTTACTTAGATGTGAACTGCCTCCCGCCATCATAGACACTCCTTTTGATGATGCTCCAGAGGCTCTCAATGGGGTTGAGGTCTGGGGAGCATGGGTGCCACACCATAAGTTTGTCCCCTTTTATGCCCATAGCAGCCAGAGATGCAGATGTGTTATGTGCAGCATGAGACGGGGCATTATCATGCATGAAAATGATGTTCCTGCGGAATGCACGGTTCTTCTTCTTGAACCATGGAAGGAAGTGCTGTTTGAGAAACTCAACATACATTATGGAGTTTATCTTTACCCCTTCAGGGATCCTAAAAGGGGCCGACAATCTCTCTCCCCATGATTCCAGCCCAAAACATTACTCCACCTCCTCCTTGTTAGCGCCGTAGCCGTGTTTGCATGGGGTGTCCATCAACCAGCCATCCTCCACTCCATCCATCTGGACCATCGAGATCATTCAATGCATGATAATGCCCCGTCTCATGCTGCACATAACACATCTGCATCTCTGGCTGCTATAAGCTTTGAGTGCAGTTTGAGTTTTTTATTTTTTTAAAACTATACTGTTATCATAGGCAGTTTGTACAAAAACCTTTCAATTGTACTCTAATAGTTATTTGACTGGAAAATTACAATGACTGCAATTCATATAGGTAATTTGGGAAAATCTGAGAAAATATTATTTGCATAATAATTTGGAACACAGTGTATTAAGCCGGTGACCAAATAAAGATAATAAAAAAATGACATTGTCCAGCAGAATAGATATAACATGTCTGCTATACGGAACAATACACAATGGTGTCAATTAAATCTACAGTTCATTATGCTAAAAAATCCCTTAGGCTATGTTCACGCATTTTTGCAGCGTTTTTTATGCTTTTTTTAGTGCAAATTTTCAGCTTTTTTTTTACAGTACCAGCAAAGTCTATGAGATTTCAGAAATCCCATGCACACACCTTGTTTTTTTTCCTGACTGTTTTGTCAAAGAAATGCGTTTTTGCAAAATGTAGCATGTCACTTCTTTCAGCGTTTTTGCCGCGTTTTTTACTTAGTTGAAAGAAATGGGTAGAGCAAAAAACGCAAGTATCAGGTTTTGCTTCGTTTTTTGGTGCCAAAACCTCATGACTTTGAGTCAATTATTTTTTTATGCACTAAACTTTATCAGCATGCAGAAGAAACAAATGTACACTGACAAAAACGCCACAGAAAATGCTGTCAAAAACTCAGCAAAACCTGCTTTTTTTTACTTGCTTCTTTACTGCCAATAGAGCAGGTTTTTCCTGCAGAAAGAAACACATCAAAACGCATCTAGTGAACATAGCCTTGCACAGCTCTGTAGACTAAAATATATATAAGATATGACTCTCAGAATATGAAGGCACAGAAAATATTTTTTTTATCTAATTGTATGTTTCTCTATGTTAGCATTGGGGACACAGGATCATGATTGTACCTCCTTCCACTAGGAGGCTTGACCACAGGTGAAAAAATTAAGTGCGATATCTGCCTGGTGGCGTATACCCTATCTTAGGCATCATTCCCACGTTGGTATCTCCAGTACGTGTGGTGCCAGTTTTCACACGTACTGGAGGTACTTACACATCTAGAACCATTCAAATGAATGGGTCTTTGCACATGTCAGTGTGTTTTCACGGACCATGTGTCCGTGGGCAAAACACACTGACATGTCCGTTTTTTACATGCAGCACGGGCCGCAAAATGTCCCACACCTGTGCACATTGATGACACACTGATGGCATCCTTGTGTCATCAGTGTGACACTTACCCGCGCCTAGGAATCAGTGGTACAGTTCCCGCTGTTCCCAAGCGCTGGGTGTTGAAGGCACGTCTCATCATAGTCCCCTGGTTGGGGAGCGATCAGCGCTAGCAACAGACAATGTTGAGAGTAATATTCTGCTCCCGCTGACTCCAAGTGTAAAAATAAGAATAAAATAAAAAAATCCTTATACTCACCTGTCTGAAGATTAAATAAGTGTGCCACCCTGTAATCCATCTGACTGACATTTCTTCATCAGTGTGATCGGCGCCGTGAGGCGGCCGCACACGCTGAGGAGCTGAGTAGAATGATTCGCTACAGCGAGCGGGCCCCTGAACTGCGCTGAGCTCACTGAGCTGTGTCCTGTCACTCAATGATCTGCATGTATAGCTTCATGTGTAATTGTGAGCAGCGACTGTTTAAGTAGGCACAGAAGCGGGATTGTTGCACTGACTATGGCGTCATCGCTGCTCACCATCTTTGTGGAGTCCTCAAAGTCTTGGAGAACTGCACATCTGTCAGACATCCATGCCTACTCTTCAGTTATTATGTGTGGAGGCTAACCAGAATAACGATGGGAGTGTTGGAGCTGGTACTCAACCACTAGTCTCTGCTGCTCACAAAGCCTTGCCAGCAAGTGCAGTACGGAGTTCCAGCAAGTGGGCACATTGCAAACCAGTCAATGAGCTGGCACTTCCATGCACTGCTGCAGAACTGCCAGAGAGGTGGCAGCTATATATGACTTGCATAAACGGGCGCTGACGCGGTTTACCTTGACCAGAAGCTCTGGCAAATCTGGGTATGTTTTCAGAAACCGCTGAACTACCACGTTGAGCATGTGTGCCAAGCATGGTACATGTGTGAGCTTGCCAAGCTTCACACCTGCCACCAAGTTGTGCACATTATCACATACGACCGTGCCTGTTTGACGGTTCAGCTTCAAAAACCACAGATCTGTCTGGTCTGTTATTCCTTTAAGTAACTCTGCCGCAGTGTGCGGTTTGTTTCCTAGACAAACTAGCTTCAGCAGAGGCTGTTGCTGTTTTGCAGAGGCAGTGCTACAGAGCTTCCTGCTGATATGTGGATGATGTGCTCTGAGATAGCACATCAGAGGTGGAGGATGAGAAGGAGTAGGAGGGGATGCAGGAACTGGTGTAGAAGGTGGAGGAAACCCTGAGAGAAGTAGGGCCAGCAATCCTCGGGATTGGGAGCACATGCGCCGTGCCAAGGTGTGACTTGGCCCCAGCCTTCACAATGTTCACCCAGTAGGCTGTTACGAAAATATAGCATCCCTGGCCACAAGCGCATGTCCACATGTCGGTCATTAAGTGGACAATGTTAGTAAGTACGTTGGTAAGGGCGCAGTTGATGTTCCTGTACACATGCTGATGCAAGGCGGGGACGCCAAATTGAAAGAAAAATTGGCGGCTGGGAACCAAGGAACGACCACCGCCATAAATTGGCGTAAATCCTCCGTGTCTGCCAGCCGAAATGGCAACACTAGAAACTTTCATTTTCGTTCCAAGCACTGAGGTAGGGACAGCTAAACGCTAGGCTGGGAGAAAGATTTGGAAGTGCCTGTTTATTATAAGTCACAAAGTGCAAAGATAGGTCAGTGTTTTGGACAGGGGATTGGGAATCGCCTAGCATAAGGGAAGAGGCAGAGGTGTCACCCAGGTGTCGGCCCACCGAGTCAGGTGCTTAGATGACATGTGCCTGATCATGCTGGTGGTGGTTACATTTTTAGTGGTTAGGCCCCTGCTGATCTTTGCATGTCATAGGTTGCAAATGGCCATTTTGTTTGTCTTAGAACTCTTTAAAAAGAGTCCCAGACTGGGGAACACCTAAGTCTTTGACGGAGAAATTCAGAAGTGTCGGTGTTCTGCGGAACAGTTGCCCGCCTTCTCCCTCTGGTCACCCCACTGCCTCTTCCTGTCTGTTTCAATGTTGCCAATCTCTCTCCCTCAGCGTTGCTGGCCTCGCTGTGCATGCCAGCTTCCTAGGTAAGGATGATGACTTTGTCATCCACCACCTCGACTTCCAGCATTGCACCTTGGTTCTCTTAATATCGTGACTTAACAACAAGACTTAACAGCTACTGTGTCTCATCATCATCTTCCTACTTATCCCAAATCCAGGGTCATTTTTTGTGGCCATGACTGCTGTAAGGTAAGTGCATCACTAAACAGCATGTCCCTCTTGGAACATGCAGGTTGAGAGGCCACAATCAAGAAATCATGTTGTAAAGAGCTTCTCAGTGTGTCTGTGCAATGGTGTCAGTGTGCCGGGCACCGCCTGTCCTTTTATAATGCCTAATGGTGTTAGATGGCTAGCCAATCACAGTAATGCCACAACCAAGATCGCTACAGCATTACAGTGACTCACAGGCAATCCCCGCATGCTTATTGGCTGTGCAACAGGCGGAGGTAACGGTCCTGCTGCTGGGTTGTTGCCCTCCTATGGCTCCCTCCACATCTCCTGGTATCTGCTCCATGCTCTGGACACTGTGCTGACACACACAGCTACCCTTCTTGCCACAGCTCACACTGATGTGCCATCCTGGATGAACTTCACTACCTGAGCAACTTCTGTGGGTTGTACTGTAGACACCACCTAATGCTACTGTACATCTAGGGGTGAGAAAAATGAAAAAAGTGACCAAAACAACAGCCAAAAAGGATGAGAACAGAGAAATGGTCTGTGGTCACCACCTGCAGAACCACTCCTTTATAGGGGGTATCTTGCTAATTGCTTATCATTTCCACCAGTTGTCTGCTCCATTTGCACAACAGCAGGAAAAATTGATTCACAATCGGTGTGGCTTCATAACTGGACAGGTAGATTTCACAGAAGTGTTATTGACTTGGAGTTACATTGTGTTGTTTAAGTGTTCCCTTTATTTTTTTGAGCAGTGTATATAGGAGGCTATGTGGGGGCTCATACTGTATATAGGAGGCTATGTGGGGGCTCATACTGTATATAGGAGGCTATGCAGGGCTCATGCTGTATATAGGGGACTATGTAGGGATCATACTAAATATAGAGGGTTGTGTGGGTGCTTATGTGGTATATAGAGGGGCTATGTAGATGCTTATACTTTATATAGTGGGGCTATGTGGGGGTTCATATTGTTTATGAGGCTGTGTGGGGCTCATACTGAATAAAGTGGGTTATGTTTGTGCTTGTACTGTATATAAAGGGGCTATGTGAGTGCTCATACTGTATACAGAGGGGCTATATGGGGGCTCATACTGTATTCAAGAGGCCGTGTGGAGGCTCATGTGGGATGTAGGGGGTTTTCCGCATACTTAATTCTGCTCAATATTAAGGGAGAATATTAATATAATTATAATTAATATGTTAATATTAATATTGAGCATAATTAATTCCAGCCTATTGGTTTGGCCATCAAGATCAGTCACAGTCTCTCATGTGGACCCTCAGGAAAATTAAATGCCCACCCCTGATATATGCCATCACATCTTATCCTGTATATGCCGTCTGATGTCGGTAGCCACAGTATATGATATACCAGTGACATATTGTTCCATATACTGGACGTGCACAGACATCCTGTTATATAGAGGATAAAATGTGGCTGGTGTAATATATGATGTCTGTAATCATAGGATAATATGTGACTATTGTATATTATACCGTGTGATGGCTGTAGCCACATTATGACATATACCAGTCACATATTATTCTCCTGTATGTAATATATTATGTGTAGCTAAATGGAGAATGAGCCTGCACCACCTTCTAAGCGCATAATGACCGCACCTGAATCTTAACGGCAAATTCACATCGCATAAACCTGCGGTGCCAGCTTTAAAATGCAGAAACAATAGTCCAATAGAGAGAAGATGATGAAAAGCTACACTCACCGTTTATGTAAAAATAAGAGTCCTTTATTTCATATTCAAATAAAATGAATGGAAAGCAGGGAGTGCGGGGAGGAGGTGGAGGACAGCTGTTTCACGCTCTGACTAGCGCTTCTGCGGGTCCATGTGACACAGCTGTCCTCCACCTCCTCCCCGCACTCCCTGCTTTCCATTCATTTTATCGGAATATGAAATAAAGGACTCTTATTT
The DNA here is from genome assembly GCF_046119375.1 of Phyllobates terribilis. Classification (NCBI taxonomy): domain Eukaryota; kingdom Metazoa; phylum Chordata; class Amphibia; order Anura; family Dendrobatidae; genus Phyllobates; species Phyllobates terribilis. The sequence continues at coordinate 2,084,326 of NW_027363079.1, forward strand.
TTACATAAACGGCGAGTGCAGCTTTTCATCATCTTCTCTCTATTGGAATATATTATGTGTACTGACATCAGGTTGCATATACTAAATAAGATGTGGCTGGTATAATATCTGATGTTCTGTACTCTTAGTATAATATATACCATCAGATACTATACTCTATCACATCTGATATTTGTATATCATCATATTAGTACACCATCATATTATATCATATACCAGTCACATATTATCCTGTGCACTGTATGTGGTATATTGTGGCTGGTGCATGATATACGGACTACAGAGGTTATATTCAGGATAAAATGCAGCTGGTAGAATATCTCATATTCTATGCCTTTATATACAATCACATATTATCCTGTATGTGACATGGGGTGTCAGTATATCATACACCAGACACATATTCTCCTGTATACTGGATGAGCATCAGATGTTACATACAGCATAAGGGTTCATGCAGACGTCTGTGGATATCAGTCCGATCACGGACCACAATGCACGGACTGGCCACGGGTCTACCAACCAGAACAGAAATATATGAAGCTGGAACTTTGACCAGTCCGTGCATTGTGGTTCGTGATCCACATTTGTCTGCATGAGCCCTAATATGTGATATTTCACTCTATGACCATTTTTCATGTTCTAGAGTTCAGGCGTGCATTGATATCTTGTCCAAGTGAGTAAGTTTGAAAAAAACACAAAAAGCTATTCAGAGTTACCGCTTTGCAGAATCATGGATTACAATGGTCAGGTGTAACACTACTATACTTATGACCACCTTTAGGGCTCATGCACACAACTGTTTAAATGAAACGAGCGCTGTCTGTGGTTTTGAAGGCTAGCACTCATTCCCATGTTGGCAGCACGCATGATTTGCCACAGAAAATCGGATGGCGGTTGACCATTCTAGTCTATGCGTCTGTGAAAAAAATGGGACCGGACTCAGATTATCCAGACTAACATACTGGTGAAGGTGTAGAAACTTTAGTTTTCTCTCCACCTCTGAGAAAATCAGATCCCACTCTGATTAGCAAAATTGGAGCATTTTTCTCCCCAGCCTCACACTGAGTACATGCTGATGTTTAACAGCTAAGATAACTAGTTATATTGATCCTTTATCACTGACCTCTGTTCACCTACATGATTGCACTGGTACAGACAGCAACATTTATCTGTAATTGCATAGCTGAATCCCAATAACCTTGTTACCTCTAATTTATGAAGAAGTCATGTAAATATGATACCGATGGGCTGCGACTCATGGGCCACTGTTGTGTGCTGGTTGTGTTGTATGCTTTACATTGTGAAAATCGATAGCACAATTTTACCAGAGATGCCTACATATTTACATAGAACTGTAATTCAAGTGACACACAATAGAAGTTCAACCGAACAAAATGTGGGATGAAGTAGATGTCTATGATGTCTATAATACATGAGTAATATTATGTGGCATACAGTGTGCAAAGTACAAAGCTGTCTTACCTATAAGCAGGTTACATTGTCGGTGATGAACACACTACTCCATAGCTGAGCCGTGCAGACAGATACAGTGATAACCGAGGTACGGGAGTACCCCGGTATGGAGGAAGGACCTGCTGAAGAATATACTAAACAATCCTCTCACTGAGAAGAGACAAACATAAGTGACATGAGCACCAATGGGAAATCTGGAACTGTGTGCTTCACTTGTGGTACCTATAAGGCTATGTTCACACATGGCATTTTTTAAGAGTTTTTTTATGCTGTATTTTACAGTACCAGCAAAGTCTGTAAGATTCCAGAAATCTCGTGCACACACCTTGTTTTTTGTTTGATCAGTATATTGTGCTTTGCATGTTTTTTTTTTTGAGAACAGAGCATGTCACTACTTTCAGCGTTTTTTCAGCATTTTTCATCCATTGGAACTAATGGGTGCTGAAAAAACACCTAGTGTGAACATAGCTATCAGGTTTTTCTGCGTTTTTAGTGAAAAAAGCAAGTAGAGCAGTATGTGAAACTCATTTATTTTTGTGGTTTTACCATCTTGTCTTGGTCACCTGAGATGGCAGTTTGGATTGTACAGTTTAATTAAATTAGTGATGCGTAAACATTGGCTCAGCTAGGTGTAAGATTGAACTATTCCTGTGGCCCATGTAAATTTTCACAGTATACGTGTGAAATTGAATAATGCCTGAGCAATTCATTGACAGATCATAATGTGAAAATAAATAGTATCATACAAACTCAATGCACTGCCAGTGTTTTAGTTAAACTATTCTTAAACAATTCACCTCCCCCACTTTTACATTTGAAATTATGGTTAACCCCTTAAGGACCAAGCCACTTTGTAGGTTAATGACCAGGCCTTATTTTTTTAAATCTGACCACTGTCACTTTATGAGTTAATGACTCTAGAACTCTTCAACGGATCCCACTTATTCTGAGATTGTTTTTTCGTGACATATTGTACTTCATGATAGTTGTAAAATTTATTAGATATGACTTGCGTTCATTTGTGAAAAAATGGAAATTTTCAAATTTAGAATTGTTATACCGTTAAATCAGAGCGATATGTCACACAAAATAGTTAATAAATAACATTTCCCACATGTCTACTTTACATCAGCACAATTTTGGAACCAAAATTTTTTTCGTTATAAAGTTATAAGGGTTAAAAGTTGACCAGCGATTTCTCATTTTTCCAACAAAATTTATAAAACCAATTTTTAGGGACCACATCACATTTGAAGTGACTTTGAGGGGCGTTTATGACAGAAAATACCCAAAAGTGACACCATTCTAAAAACTGCACCCCTCATGGAGCTCAAAACCACAATCAAGAAGTTTATTAACCCTTCAGGTGCTTCACAGGAACTAAAGCAATGAGGAAGAAAAAAATTAACACTTAACTTTTTCTCACAAAAAATTGAATTTAGACCCAATTTTTTTTATTTTCACAAGGGTAACAGATAAAAATGGACCCCAAAATGTATTGTGTCATTTCTCCTGAGCACACTGATACCCCATATGTGAGGGAAAACCTCTGTTTGGGCACACGGCAGGGCTTGGAGGGGACGAAGTGCCATTTGACTTTTTGAATTCAAAATTTGCTGGAATAATTAGTCGACACCATGTCGCATTTGGAGAGGTCCTGATGTGCCAAAACCGTGGAAAACCCCCACATGTGACCCCATTTTGGAAACTAGACCCCTCAATAAACTTATCTAGATGTGTGGTGAGCACTTTGAACTCCCAGGTGCTTCACAGAAGTTTGTAACGTAAAGCCGTGAAAATAAAAAATCTAATTTTTTCCATCAACAAAAATGTTTAGCCCCAAATTTTTTATTTTCACAAGGGTAACAGAAGAAAATGGACCTCTCATTTTGTTGTGCAATTTCTTCTGAGTTTGCCAATACCCTACATGTAATTAGGTCCAATATTTTTATTTTCACAAGCATACCAGGAGAAAATTGACTGAAAAAGTTGTGCAATTTCTCCCGAGTACGCTGATACCCCATATGTGGGGGAAAATCACTGTTTGGGCACACCACAAGGCTCGGAATGGAAGGAGCACCGTTTGACTTTTTGATCGCAAAATTGGCTGGAATTGAGAGCAGACCCCATGTCACATTTTGGAGAGCCCCTAATGCGCCTAAACAGTGGAAACCCCCCACAAGTGACCCCATTTTGGAGACTACACCGCTCAAGGAACTTATCTAAATGTGTGGTGAGCACTTTGAACCCCCAGGTGCTTCACAGAACTTTATGACATAGAGCCATGAAAATGAAAAGATCATTTTTTTTCCACCAACAAAAATGTTTAGCCCCAAATTTTTTATTTTCACAAGGGTAACAGAAGAAAATGGACCTCTCATTTTGTTGTGCAATTTCTTCTGAGTTTGCCAATACCCTACATGTAATTAGGAACTAATTTTGAGGCATAGTGCAAAGGTCAGAATGGAAGGAGCATTATATTGTAGTGCAGATTTTACTGTTATGGTTTGCAGGTGCCATCACCCACTGGGAGATTCCTTGAGGTGCCATAACAGCAGAATTACCCGTAAGTGACCCCATTTTACAAACTATGATCATATTGACACCACAGATGTCACAGAATTTTATACCATTGGGCAGTGATCAAAAAATAATTACATTTTTATCGCAAAAGTTTTGCTTTAGCCCCAGATTTTACATTTTAATGGATAAAACTGGCACCAAAGTGTGTACCACAATTTCTTCTGAACTTGGCAATACCCCCCCATATGTGGCTGTACAGTACTGCTTAGCCACACGGCGACACTCGGGAGGGACGGAACGCTATCTGCCTGCTGGAGTGTAGATTTTCCTAGAATAGTTTGCGGACTCAATATACAGAGCCCCTAAATGCTAGAAGAGCAGAATCCCCCCCTCAGGTGACCCTATTTTGGAAATTATACCCCTGCCAAACATGTGGATGCTAACTGTGGTTTAGGCACACACTGGAGCTCAGAAGTGGGGGGGGGGATTAGAATTTCAGAGTGCAGAATTTGCTGAATTTCTTTTGGGGGCAATTTCACTTTTCCAGATCCTTTGTGCTACCAGTGACGTGGAAGCCCCCTGTGTTTCCATTTATAGATGGATTTTTTGTGGATTGAGTTGAAGCTTTTATTGGGAACATTTTACATAACATTTGGGATCACATTTATCCTGCGCTCTATGCTGGGCAATTGCTTTGGGGCTTCCATCCTAATCTCTGAGTGACGTGATTCAAATAACACCCCTGCAGGGATCCATTCACTCTAACGAGGTAGCAGAGTTACTCTGGACTCTGTCTGGCCTCTGTTCAGCGTTGTCCTTCTTTTCAGAGGTGCCCAAAACTGTGGCCGACCGCGTTTTCATGCACGCATAAAGACAGACGCCGCCGGATCACAGGTCAGACGGAGTACACAGTGCCTCCATCTGCCTCATTATAGGGAATCTTCCTTGGGGACAGTCGTGTGAAGGCTTGTTTTTTGCGGAATGAGTTGATGTTTTTATTTGTACCATTTTCGGGCACATGACATTTTTTGATCGCTTCCTATTCCAAATTTTAAGGAGAGAGAATGAACAAAAACCGGCAATTCAGGAATTGTTTTTTTTTTATGCTGTTCTGCGTGTGGTAAAATTGATCAGGCAGCTTCATTTTTCAGGTTGGTGCGATTACATGGGTACCACATTTATAGCTTTTTTTATGTTTTGGCGCTTTTACACAATAAAACCTTTTATAAAAAATTTTTTTTTTTTTGCATCGCTTTATTCTGAGAGCTATAACTTTTTCATTTTTCAGATGATGGAGCTGTATGGCAGCTTGTTATTTGCGGGACAAGATGACATTTTCACCAACATTGTATTATATTCGTTTTTTTATCTCGTTTTATTCCACTTTTTTTCCAATGGTATGATGATAAAGCATTGTTTGCCTCTTTGTTTTTTTTTTTTTTTTTTTTCGGCGTTCACTGAAGGGGTTAACTAGTGTGACACTTTTATAGGTTGGGTCGTTCTGGAAGTGGCGATACCAAATATTTGTATTTCATTTATTTATTTATTTTTTACTTAAAAATGTGTATTTATTAGTGTAATATTTTTATTATTATTATTTTGTAATATTTTTTTTACTTTTTTACTTTGTATCTTTATGGGACTTTCACTTTTTTTCCTTTGATCACAGGTACAATGTATTGCAGTGCACTAGATTGTAATGCATTATACCTATAGTGAAAGCTACTGACACCATACTGTGGGCATGGTCTCAGCAGCTTTCTGTAGCAAAATCCTGAACAAACCTTCCTGACAAGAGATCAGGCTTTGCTGCAGAAAAAAAAACGCACTGTGTGAGCATAGCCTAATGTTGATGTCTTCTTATATGGTAGGAGGGCCTGACAGCAACTTCTAACTTTGCAAACCCCCCTCTCTCCCCCCAAAAGCTACACCAACTACGGGTTATCCCTCCAATAGCTATGAGGACCCTCATTGAATTCTAATCCAATCAGCCAAGCTAGAAACAGAGATTTCACTTTTTTTGGCCTTTTTTTAGTACAAAAATGTCAAAGTGTTATTGCTTAATAAACTAGATATATTGGGTCAGCCTTATATTGGGAACACAGGTATTCTTGTTGTACCATCAGCTGTAATATCTCCTTACAGAAAATGTAGTAACAGTTTTTGGCCTGAACCTCTATGTGTGGTGAAGGGATGTTACCCACTTGGGAGCGTCGAAGGCAAACAGGAAGCGTTTTCATTTAAATGTCCATAGCGGTTTATTTACTTCATAAACCGGTCAAAAGCAAAATGCAAACAAAAAGCCTTTAGTGTAGGCAAAAACAAAGAAAACAGTACTTTAAGAAAAGTCTCTAGTAAACCGGTCCTGTGGTCACACAGGCTGGATAGCATCCAGTACACAGCTCAGTCGGGAAACAACCACACACAGGAGGCCTTCTCCCTCCAGATACACAGACAATGTGCCAAACAACAGCCTCCATTATATAGGCTGTTGACCACACCTAGAGGTGAGGTATGTCGGTAGCTAGACCCGTCCAACTCTCATAGCTACCAATAACCCGGTCCCAGGTGCACCAAATAATCTTCTTAGTGCTTACGTGCACTAGAGAAACACTCCGGGCTGCATCACGTAGGGCAGCCATCTCTATGACACATACCTCCCATCGACTATGCGACCATTAGCCACCTTTCAGTGGATAGTAAATTTTGTCCAGTGTAACAACATCATGAAAAGTGACAAAATGTGCCATCCACACACACGGGAGGGCATCCCAATAAAAGAATGCTTCACATGTGAATCATCCTTTTTGTTATATGCCATAAAATATCTATGTGGACTGATTTATAAATGATAACAGATTTATTAAGTACCTAACACATAAGGGACTGCATATCCTGCAAAAGTTGCAAAAAAAAAGAATAGATGCAATTTTCATATAGTCCGTCGCCAGCACGTTTTCCCATACTGTGCTGCCTATAGACTCCCGGTAAAAAGGTCTTTCAGCTCTATGCCATTTCCATCAAGCTAATTACACCATTGCTCAATTTAGATTTCAGGTATTGGAACACATTCACAACACAACGCTTAGACGAGTTGGTAATTATCAACAGGATTTAAAGCGAAAGGAAGCATTATAGATCCATCGGTTACAAACTCTTCACCCTAAGGGTCTTATGGGGAGTATCACATTTCCAGTTTTATACACAAATTTTTTCCCATCGCTTATAAATTGATTACTATATGGGTTTACTCACATCCCTCTTTCTACAGAATGGCTAGGACACAGATCATCCATATTATTGGTATATTCCTTTCCTTATAACAGTTTCTATTCCTCATTATCTTTTTTCCTTATTTCCCCTTTCTTTACAATATGGGCCTTTTTATCTTTCAACTTATAATCTTTCTCCTCTATCCTCTCTTTTTTTATTTCTCTGTTTAATGCATCCATATATTCCTCTCCCTTCCTCTTCTACCTCTAAAAGTCATATTCTCGATACGAACACCACTTTCCAATCTGTGACATACTCCTTATGCATGCACCACCCAAATACTTGGCAGAGGAATACTATCTATATGTAAGACACCTTAGGACTCCCATACACCCTGTACCCATGTGTATTTTACAAATAATCTCAGTATACATAATGCACATGTGCAGTTACTACCTCTCGTCATCCAAAACACGTCCCTTTATATCCGCCCAATATCACACGCTGATGTTAATCACATCCTATACAGGTGTATACAAATAGACCACAGAGGACATAGTAGAACTCCATAAATAGTAACTATGGCCACCTTTATCCAGCATTAACTTCACAATTTCTTGCCTGTGTTCTACTGTAAAAAGAAAGCCATTTTTGAAAGCAAACCATAAGAAATCCCATTTACAGTTTGCAAAAAGTCATGTAGGTGCCACAGCTAGCATATGTAAGAAGGTGCTCTGGGCAGATGAGATCAAAGTAGAAAATGTTGGGCTAAATTCAAATCACTGCGAGGTGGAAAACTAACACTACACATCACCCTGTAAACACCATCCCCACTATCAAACATGATGGTGGCAGCATTATGATGTGGAGTGGAAAGAGGCTTTTTTTCAGCAGGGAGAGAAGATGGATGGAGTTAAATACAGAACAATCCTGGAGGAAAACCTGTTTCAAGGTGAAAAACACTTGATACTGAGGCGTAGGTTCACTTTCCAGCAGGACAACGATCCTAAACATACTGCCAGACTTACAATGGTATGGTTTAGATCTAAGCATATTCTTGTGTGTGAATGGCCCAGTCAAAGTCCAGACCTACATCCCATTGAGAATCTAAGGCAAGATGTGAAAATTTCTGTTCACAAACACTCTCCATCCAATCTCACTGAGCTAGAGCTAGTAAGGAAGGAAAGAGGGGGAAGAGCTCACCACTCTGTGTAGTCACTATATCCCGGTTGTAGACTGTGTGGAGGGTGCCTGATACTGCTAGTAGAGCACAGCCAATGGCAGGAGAATTGAAAGAGTGCGGCACTTCCAACTAACGATTTAGTAAAATGGAAATTTTATTGAAATAACATTAAAACTTTGGAATCCAAATCACATGTTAAATTCCTGATGCGTTTCCAGACTACGGCCACTGTGCACCAGAAACGCATCGGACTTTTAACATGTGATTTGGGTTGCAAAGTTTTTCAATAAAGTTCCCATTTTAGTAAATCGCTGGATGGAAGTGCCGCACTCCTTTTTGTTCTCCTTCCATGAGCTAGAGCTAGTTTGCAAAGAATGGGCAAACATAGTCTCTAAATGTTCAATGCTGGTAGAGAACTACCCCAAACGACTTGTAACAGTAATTGCATCCTACAAAGTATTGACTCAGGGGGGCTGAATACAAATGTCATTTCTGGGGCAGCTGCGAGCTGCTATTTTTAACCTAGGAAGGCAAACATGTTCAGCCACTATCCCCATGATTAGCAACCAGCAGCACTTTGGATGCAGCATATTTTTGCTGCATCCAAAAAGCTGTGTTATTATGCTGCATATTGTTTTGTCAATACATGCGGATCCACCGCATGTAATGACATTTCAATCAGTCATAATCTGCAGTGGAGAGTAACGTCTCCGCTACAGAAATTGATCTGCTGTGAGTGAGTTTGGGTATGTGCCCATGATCAGGAAATGCTGCAAGTTTGAAGATGCAGCATCAGTTCTGCAGCGGCCAGATGTTACAACATAGTGGATGGAATTTCTGTAAATTCCATGTCCACTATGCATGCATCTGAGGCTGCGGAGCACCCGTGGAAACTGACGTGCTCGTGTCTCTCAGGACCACAGCATGTAAAATTTACTTGCAGAGTCGCTAATCTCTGCAACAGAAATTTAGCAACTTTAATGTATTGAATGCTGTAAATCTGCATCCGTGAACACATGCAGATTTATCTGTGTTCACTAGAACGCAGCATTTTGGACACAAAAAAATATGCTGCGTCCAAAGCGCTGCCATGTCTGGATCGTGGGCACATAGCCTAAAATTAAAAGAAATGACTTGTGCTCCCACATTTTCATAGCCAGTAGAGGGAAAGCCGACTGCTGGGAGCTGATATTAGTAGCCGGGAAAGGGGCCATTAGCCAAAAATGTTCCCTGGCTATTAATAACAGCCCACAGCTATTTGCTTAGCCTTTCAGCAGCAGAAGGGAAGAAAGGGAGACACAGATCCATTACTAGTGGGTAGGCGGAGCCCCACAGGATAGTTCCCCTCAGATTAGAAAAAGTGACGACCGGCCCCTCCAGCTTAGGCTCCTCCTACTCCCATGTTCTTCAGTCTAAAATTTGAGGTCGCAGAGGATAGTCGCTGCCTTTGCAGCTCCTCAGAAGAATTTTTTATTTTACTCCGGAGACCTGGACTCCCCGTGGTCTAGAGGTCTCAGGGGGTCTCGGTGCTGCTGGGACCCCTGACCCTCCCCTGGCAGATCTGTGTACCCCCTAAGGAGGTCCCCGCAGAAGCCTGCCGGCCCCGGGGGATACAGGGCGCTCCCTGGCGGAGACGCACACCGCTTCTGTGGGGTCCCTGCGCGCTCCGCCGTGGGGGGGAGCAAAGGGCCACGGATCCACACATCCCTGGGGGTCCCTGTGGCGCTCAGCTGGGTAAGTGCTCTCTGTGGTCTGAGGGCTTCAGCGGCTGCTGCGGCAGCCGCTGTTACTGTTTCATGTGGTGACTGCTTTTTTTGTCCCTGCAGGAGGATATCTCCGCTGCAGGCGTTTGTGTTATCGGCAGGGGAGCGGGGACAGAGGAGCGCGGGCTCCGTTAGTAGCGGCAGCAGGGGGCGTGGCTTCGCGCCTCTCTGCTGCCTGTCATCATAGCCTCAGACAGGAAGTGCCAGGAAAGCGCGCGCTGGAGCTGACCCAGCTGTGGTAGCAGAATCACACATCCTCGGTTCCTGTACCCATTGTAAGGGGTTATTACCGCCTTATCCGCGACGCTCGCAACTGTGTGGCGGCATGTCGGATCAGGGGGCGCGGACCTCTCTCCCGGCCCGCTTCAGGATCGGTCACGCGTAACTGATACGCCGGGGTCTTCGGCGTCAGGTTCGACACTGGTCGGGGGTCTCAGTGATGTTAAAGTGGAGGCGCTCACTCGCTCCATTGACAGTCTGACCTCCTGGGTCATTGGGTATCAGCTAAGTCCCAACCGACGTCACGAGGCAAGAAGCGCCACAGGCCTGTGGTGGCGCTGTCTCCTCCGCGCAGTGCGTCGGAGGCTACGGAATCACTGACAGACTTTGCTGGTGAGATCTCCGATTCTGATGAAGAGGATCGGCAGGGTCGCTCTGCTTCGCTTTCGGGCCGCGTGGACGCCTTTATTGGAGCTATGCGGGAAGCGTTACAGCTGTCTGAAGAGGCGCCCTGGCAAGTCGGCCCGGCTGTATCAGGAGTCGTGTCGGGCTCGCTCGATGCTGCCAGCGCACGACGAACTTAACGAGGTGGTGGAGAAGGAACGCCTGTGTCCGGATAAACGCTTCCAGGGGATGCGGTGTTTTGATGCCGTGTATCCCTGCTCCACGGAGACGATCGCTAATTGGGTCCCCTCTCCGGAAGTGGACGTGCCATTGTCTCAGCTGAGCAAATCCTCTTTGCTTCCTGTTAAAGGGAAGGCGAGTCTACAGGAACCGCTGGACAGAAGGACGGAGTTAGCGGCGAAGTCCATCTACGAGGCCGCGGGTCATGGATTTCGAGCGGCCTTGGGGGCCATGTGGGCTAGTGAGGCTTCTCTGCGGTGGTTGGCTCAGCTGCGGACGGCGTGGCAAGATGGGACTCCGCTGTCTGAGGTGGAAAGGCTTTTCCAGCTGTTGGAAGAGGCGGCCTGATATGGCAGGGACGCAGTGCTGGATACTACTTCGGTTCTGTCCAGGACTCAATCCTCGGCCGTCACAGTCAGGAGAGCACTGTGGCTTAAACAGTGGACTGGAGATGCAGTATCCAAACAAGGTCTGCTGAGTCTGGCGTACAAGGGCGGTCAGCTTTTTGGTTCGGACCTCATGGAGCTGATTGCTAAGGCCAAGGCCAAGGATTCGGCTTTGCCGCAGCGGAAAGCAGCGGTTTCTACGTCTGGCAAGTCAAGTTCCGGTAGTGGTCATTGGTCCTTTCGGCCCAGGGGACGGTTCGGTCAGCCCTCTTGGAGATCGGGTCGTCCCTCGTCTTCCGGGAAAAAGACCACCCAGAAATCCCGTACTCCCTGGAAACAACATTTCCGTCAGGACAAACGGGAGGTTGACAAAAAGCCCGCTAAGGCGGACTGACGCCAGGAACCCTCTCGAAGGCTCTCGGGTGGGAGGTCGTCTGCTACAATTCGGGTCGATTTGGGCGTCCCACGTATCGGACGCCTGGGTGACGCGGGTTATGTTGGCAGGCTATTTCATAGAGTTTCATTCTCGACCCCCGGACAGGTTTCGTCAGTCATGTATCCCGTCCGAGCCCAAGCTAGCTGCCGCACTGCTGCGGGAGGTCGACTCTCTTCTGCAGCAGGGTGTGGTGGTTCCGGTTCCACCGGAGGACCAGGGAAGGGGGTTTTACTCCAACCTTTTTGTGGTTCCCAAAAAGGAGTACAAGTTTCGCCCCATTCTGGACCTAAAAGAATTGAATGTTCATGTATGGACCCGGAAATTCCGTATGGAGTCTCTTCGCTCTGTTCGTGGCGGCCCTGTCACAGTACGATTTCTTGGTGTCGATCGACATCCTCGACGCCTATTTGCATGTCCCTATCGGCAGGGCTCACCAGCGCTTCCTACGTTTCGCCATAGTTCAGGCCCATTACCAATTTGTGGCCCTACCATTCGGGTTGGCCTCGGTTCCCAGGGTTTTTACAAAGATTCTGGCGCCGCTCATGGCGCTCCTTCGAAGGCAAGGAGTTACGATTCTCCCCTACCTGGACGACCTGTTAATTGTGTCGCCCACAGCGGAGGAGGCGGTGACAGCTCGCGATCTCTCCCTTCAGCACCTGGAGGACTTCGGGTGGCTGGTCAATTGGAAGAAGTCGTCATTGGAGCCGTCGCAGTCAATCCTGTTCTTGGGGATGCATTTCGACACTTTAGGGGCAGTGGTGTCCCTGCCTCCGGACAAACAAGCGAACCTGCGTCACCATGTCCAGGCTATGAGGTCGGCGATGGCGATGTCCCTTCGGAAGTGTATGCGCCTTCTGGGTCTGATGGTGGCGGCAATGAAAGCGGTACCGTTTGCACAATTTCATTCCCGGGGTCTCCAAGATCTTATTCTGACCCGTTGGGATTGATCGCTGGATCGCTGTATCGGTATCTCCCGCAGGGTGCGAGAATCTCTTGGATGGTGTTTACGTCCGGAGGCTTTATCCCTGGGGAAATCCTTCCTCCTCCCACGGATGTCGGTCATTACCACCGATGCCAGCCTGACTGGCTGGGGGGGGTTTGGAACGATCTCTGGGTTCAGGGGGTCTGGTCGTCAGAGGAGTCTTCTCTGCCGATCAACATCCTGGAGTTGAAAGCGATATTTCTCTGCCTCCGACATTGGACGGTCCCTTTGAGCGGTCTGCCGGTCCGGATTCAGACAGACAATGCGACAGCTGTCGCGTATATCAACCATCAGGGCGGGACGAGGAGTTCCAGACTCATGATGGAGGTCTCTCGGATCCTGGTTTGGGCTGAGTCCAGGGTTCCAGCCATTTCCGCGATTCAAATCCCAGGAGTGCTGAATACCATGACGGACTTCCTCAGTCGCGAGCAGGTGGATCCCGGAAAATGGAGTCTTCATCCGGATGTTTTTGCACTGCTGTGCTCCCGTTGGGGGACTTGATGGCATCCAGGCTGAACGCCAGGATTCCGACGTTCATGTCCAGGTACAGGGACCCGGAGGCTGTGGCGGTAGATGCTCTAGTGGCCCCGTGGGACCAGTTCGAACTGATTCCGCCGGTATCCTTACTTCCTCTGGTCATCCGGCGGATCAAACTCGAACGAATTCCGTCAATTTTGGTGGCGCCGGATTGTCCACGGAGGGCGTGGTATTCAACGCTGGTGTCTCTCCTGGCGGCGCCTCTGTTTCCACTGCCTCTTCGCCCGGACCTGTTAACCCAAGGGCCCATTTGTCATCCGGACCTGAAGTCGCTTTGTTTGACGGCGTGGCACTTGAGACCGAGATCTTGACCCGTCGTGGGTTTTTGGCCGAGGTCATTGCCACCTTGCGGGCAGCCAGAGGTCCAGCTACGACTAGGATTTATCACAGAACTTGGGAGGCCTTCTATTCATGGTGTTCTGGATTGTCAAGGAACCCGAGGGTTTTTTCCATTCCCAACTTCTTGGCTTTTCTGCAATGCGGTTTGGCCAAGGGTCTGGCGGTTGGTACCTTGCTTTTTCGGAAGGCGATTGCCTCGCGCAGGGATGTGCGCTCTTTTTTTCGTGGGGTAGCACGTCAGTTTCCGCCTCGGAGGGCGTTTGTGGCTCCTTGGCAGCTCAATCTAGTCTTGGAGGCTCTTCAGCATGGGCTGTTTGAGCCTATGGATTCAACTACGCTTTACTTGCTTTCTTGGAAGGTGGCCTTCCTGATGGCGGTCACCTCTTTTCAGAAGGGTTTCTGAGTTGGCGGCACTGTCTTGCTCGCCCCCTTTTCTCGAGTTCCACTCGGATTGCGTGGTGCTTCGTACCCGTGGCGATTTTCTGCCTAAAGTGGTGTCGCGTTTCCACGTCAATCAGGACATCGTGTTGCCCTCCCTCTGTCCGAATCCGAAAAGTCCAAAGGAGCGAGCCTTGCACTCGTTGGATTTGGTGCGGGCTTTGAAGTTCTATCTTTCAATCACACAACGGTTTCGGAAGTCGGACTCTCTTTTTGTGATTTCTGCTGGTCGTCGGCGTGGTCAGCGGGCCTCCAAGGACACTATAGCTTAGTGGATACATTCGGCTATCCTGGAAGCGTACCGGCTCAAGGGCAAGCCTTGTCCGGTTAAGGTTCGAGCTCATTCCACGAGAGCTGTTGGTTCGTCGTGGGCTTTTCATCAGGGGGCCTCGGCAGCGCAGCTCTGCCGGGCGGCTACCTGGCGCTCCATTCACACCTTTACTAAATTTTATAAAGTGGACGTGAGTGCTTCCGCCGATGCGGCCTTGGGACGCAGGGTCCTGCGGGCGGCGGTGGTTTAGGTTATCTCTTTATCTAGTTTTGGCGCTTGTTGCTCGCTTTACTAAGTTGTTGGGGTGTTGGCGATTCTGCCACTGTTTCCCACCCTTGAGTTCTGGACTGCTTTGGGACGTCCCACTAGTAATGAATCTGTGTCTCCCTTCCTTCCCTTCTGCTGCTGAAAGACGGATTTTGGTAAGACCTTACCTGTAAAATCCTTTTCAGCGAAGGAAGGAAGGGAGACACAGCACCCTCCCATGGCAGAAGTGCATTATTGTTTTCCAGATGCGGCGCGACTCCTCTCTGATGGCGGTCATCTGGGCTGGGGTCGGCGCGCTAGGGCTCTGTTCCAGTATTGCCAGCTCATCGCAGTTGTCAGGTCCAGTGAGTAGTGCCTGGGACTGTGTGTTTTTTTTCTGTTATATGCATAACCTGTTCTCTTGCATTTCTGAATTTTCGGAAGGGGTGGTGTTGTTCCGCTGGTGTTGTCTGCTCTTCCTTAGCTTGTGTACGGACTGAAGAACATGGGAGTAGGAGGAGCCTAAGCTGGAGGGGCCGGTCGTCACTTTTTATAAATCTGAGGTGAACTATCCTGTGGGGCTCCGCCTATCCACTAGTAATGGATCTGTGTCTCCCTTCCTTCCTTCGCTGAAAAGGATTTTACAGGTAAGGTCTTACCAAAATCCGTCTTTACTGGCTAGATTACAGAGGACCCCAGAATAAAATTGACATAGGGTACCCCTATAGAATCTAACCAGCAGACAGCTGTGAGCTGATTTTAATAGCGAGAGAAGGGGCCATGTATACTAGTCCCCGCTGAGGCTAATAATATCAGCTCTCAGCA
The DNA here is from genome assembly GCF_046119375.1 of Phyllobates terribilis. Taxonomy (NCBI): domain Eukaryota; kingdom Metazoa; phylum Chordata; class Amphibia; order Anura; family Dendrobatidae; genus Phyllobates; species Phyllobates terribilis. The sequence goes on from NW_027363079.1 coordinate 2,099,787, forward strand.
GCCCCACTACTGACACGTCCATGAGATGCACCAAATCTGGCGCTTAGTCTATGCTCGCCAACTTGCCCTGGTGCGGTGGCAAGTGTAGTAATATGGTTGAGGTTCATGTAGGCCGTGTATTGGCAGCTGACATGAAGCCCAGGTTAATAATGGATGGTGTCTATAAGACACCCCCTTAATAACCCCGTAGTACAGTTTTTGACATTTTTTAAATAGACACGGCCAGAATGAAGTCTTTTATTTTAAATAAAATTCCACACGGTTTTTAATCTTTTATTTAAAAATAAAAAAACACTGTATACTCACTTAACTCCTAATTGCTGATGCCCTCATCTCCTGTAAGAAAGCAAAAATAAAAAAACACCCTAACCCGCCATGATGATGTAATCAACAGTGTCCCACAATGATCCGGGTCACTTCTACAGCAGCCACATGAGCAATCACCAATGTGGCTGTTGTAGAAGACAGCGCTGCAATACACTGACAGGAGTGTATTCACAGTGTACATTGCTGTGCTGCAGGATAGAGGTCGCTGGAGTTCAATCAGCCGATGATTAGCTGAGAGCTCCAGTGACCTCACTTACTGCATCAGTGTTGCGTGACAAAATTCACACGCAGCATCGGTGCCACAAGTGAGGTCTCCGGAGCTCGTCAGCTGGTTTTCAGCTGATGAACTCCGGTGAACTCAGTTCCAGCAGCGCTGTACACTGCCGGGAGCGATCACGCTCCCGTCAGTGTATCGCCGGATGATCAGATTGCCGTAGTACACCCTGGGTATAGCAGACAGGTGTTTTTATTTTAATATTGATTTATTTTATTTTTTTACACAGACTACTCATCCCCTCAGCCGCACCTGATCACGCTATTGTCAACGGGAGCGGCCGTCGGATCATGGGAGGAGTAGCCTCCCCCAGGCAATTCTTTGTGCTTTTATGCCACAGTTTTGACTCATTGACTTAAATTGAGTCAGTCAAATATGAAGCAAACCTCCGCAGCAAATCCACAAATATTTTTATACCTGCATTTTTGCTGCGGACTTGACTGACTCAATTCAAGTCTATGGGTGAACAATGCCGCAAAAACGCACAAAGAATTGACAAGCTGCCAATCTATACGCAGTGATAATTCTGACAGGATTGTCGTTGCATTAGCTGGCACACCGATTACCTAGCACTTTTGGTGCATTTCCGCATGGAAAAAACGCTGCAAAAACACATAAAAAATGTACAGTGTGCACATAGCCTAAGAGTGAACGCAGACAAGGAAAGAAGTCAGGACACCCTCTGGTCAAGGTGATCTGCAGCGGTGAGTGTATGTGTGGAAGAGGAAAACAGAGAAGCAGACAGACAGAGAAGGAAAGCGACTAAGAAGAGCTTGAGTGGTGACTGTGGAATACTCCTTGTAGGCGAGTTGGGGAAGTGAACTCTGATTCAGCAACTTAGGAGAGATCCTATGGGACTCCGTGAATGCTAAGGGTCAGCCAAAGCTTGAGAGCTGTGGGTCTAAGAAGAGACTAGTTAGCGAGATTGGGGGCACATACAGTTAAGAAGTTAGCCACAGACTCTTTCTTTACGTGGTTCTTGAATGTGGCTTAAGCTTGAGAAAGTAGGAAGAAGCAGCCAAAGAGGCTGTCTAGGAAGCTTGAAAGCTACTAATTCCAATAGTTTGTCTCTGTACTGCAACCTAAAGAAAGATGTCTCCTGCTGTACTTTGTGTAAAGTTTAAAATGTTCCTGTACACTGTGGTGGTCTCCCATTTGTGGGGTCGCGGGAAATCACAGCCACGCTAAGGCAGACCAGAGTGGGCAAGAAGTGTCCACAGCCACAACAGCAACAGACACACTGGAAACAGACCACTGTTTTCAGTAGCATGCCGGAGTGTCAAAGTCATGACACGTGCCTACAACTACCACCTGGTGCAATGTTACACAGTCAAGAGTAGGAGATTAAATGGAGAGAGCAGTATTTGGAGGTCTGAGGGCACGAGGAACACGGGTTGTTTAGCAGCAAGAGAACGTCAGCCATAAATTTAGAGCGGACATTCCTGGAACATCCGGGGGCCTGCAATCGAACTGAGGCACTGAGAAGTGTGTCTGAATATCTTCCTATGAGAGGCAGTCGTAGGGGTAAATGCCTAGGGGACTTGGGACTGGACTCATGAAAGATGCAGAACCGGTCAGAGATTCCCAGAGGTCAGAGATGCCAGACAGGAAAGGGTTAGCTCAGGGCAAGCGAACAGTGGACATCAGAACGTGCTGTGCTATGGACTTTGAAAACAGAAAAGTTTGTGCCCAATACTGTTTCAATATGATGAAAATGGAGAGTTAAGGAAACTTCTTTATTATAATATGAATTTGATGTCCCCTAATGTGTGTGCGAAGGTTTCTGAAGTTGAAGAACCGGAGACAGCAGAGGCCTGTGACCAAAATGTGAGTGTTACGCACCACACGCATAGCACAGGTGAATCAGGACACTGTTTATTTGTAGGGTGCCAGGGTGTGTGAACACAGCAGCCCCTCACCCATGACTACTGCCCTGTGCACCATACACCAATGGTACGAGGAACAGTTCACGGTTAGAGGGAAAAATGGATTCAATGAAATTTCAACAAATTCATGATGCAAACATAACACCATTTGTAATAAAGCTAAAGTTGAAAAGAGGATTTCTTCTACAAATGGATAATGATTCTAAACACAGGGTAAAATCCATAATAGACTACCTCAAAAGGCGCAAGCTGAAGGTATCACAATCCCCTGATCTGAACATCATTGAAAATATGTGGTTAGACCTTAAAATAGCAGTGCAGGCAAGACAACCCAGGAATCTCACAGAACTGGAAGAATTTTCCAAGGAAGAATTGATGAAAATCCCTCAAACAAGAATTGAAAGACTCTTAACTGGCTACAAAAAGCGTTTTCAAGCTGTGATACTTGCAAAAGGGGGTGCTACTAGGTACTAACCATTCAGAGTGCCCTAACTTTTACATTGGACCATTTACCTTTTTGTAATTTTTAAAATGTAAAATATGATAATATATATTTTGCCTAAAAAACAAAGGAAATCCATCATCTTTAACTTTAGGCATTTTAGAGATCATTTCATCTTCAACTTGCTTAACTGTTCACAAAAACAGTAATTTTGACCAGTGGTGCCCAAACTTTTACATGCCACCGTATTTGTGACTTGCAGAGATCGGGGCAGATTTAAATCTGCAGCATGTCAATTCTTTCAGCTTTTTGCTGCAGATTTCACTCATTCTACTGAGTTTGGAAAAAATCTGCACCAAAAAATTCATGTAAAAAACACCGCAAAAAAGCAAGTCTTTGATGACGTGTCTTTCCTGCCAAGAGGTGCAGAAATTTCTGCTCCAAATACTTAACGTGTGCACATTCCCTTGCACTTCACAAATACTTTCTACTTTGTGTTGGTATAGCATATAAAATGCAAATAAAATATATTTAATTTTGTGGGGGAGATGTGAAAAAAATGTGGAAAAGTTCACGGGATATGAATCTTGTTTCCCGACCTTCCTGTCCCAATTACTAGGGTACTGCAGCACTCCACTATTGAACCCAGAGCAGTGTCAAAAGGTTGTTGGTTGGATAGCAGATAATGCTTTCAGTGACTTTGCCACCACCACCATCCTCTCTTCCACATGGTCAAGTCTCAGTAGTGAGACCGCAAATTCCTCACCCTGATCCTCCTTCCTCCCACCATGCCGAGTGACCGAAGACAAATGATCTCACACTTGGACACTCTGAAGAGCTGTTCACTTTTCCATTTATAGATTCGGGCCTCTCTTCCGGCCAGCTTCAAGCGGGCAAGAGGAGATCGCATGTAGCGATGCCCACATATTTAAGCAGCCACGGTCACACGAAGGCGACGGTGGGAGAGTGCAATTACTGTCACAAGAGGAGGATGATGATGAGACACAATTGCCAGAAAGTCAGCAGGAGGACCAGAGTGCGGAAATCGAAGACGAGGTGGTGGATGATGAAGAACCCTTGTGAGACCATATGCTGGTGAGGTTGGCCCTGGGTTCCTCCTAATGCAGGACAATGCCAGACCTCATGTGGCTGGAGTGTGTCAGCAGTTCCTGCAAGATGAAGGTATTGAAGCTATGGACTGGCCCGCCTGTTCCCCAGACCTGAATCCGATTGAGTACATCTGGTACATAATGTCTCGCTCCATGCACCAATGTCACGTTGCACCACAGACTGTCCAGGAGTTGGCGGATGCTTTAGTCCAGGTCTGGGGGGAGATCCCACAGGAGACCAACCGCAACCTCATCAGGAGCATGCCCAGGTGTTGTAGGGAGGTCACACAGGCAAGTGGAGGCCACACACAATACTGAGCCTCATTTTGACTTGTTTTAAGGACATTACATCAAAGTCGGATAAGCCTATAGTGTGTTTTTCCACTTTAATTTTGGGGGTGACTCGAAATCCATGCCGCCATTGGTTAATAAATTTGATTTCCATTGGTGATTTTTGTGTGATTTTGTTGTTAGCACATTCAACTTTGTACAGAACAAAGTATTCAATGAGAATATTTCATTCATTCGGATCTAGGATGTGTTATTTGAGTGTTCCCTTTATTTTTTTGAGCAGTGTATTTTACTTTATATACAAGTCATTATAATGGAAAGGATGATCTTTAACATTTTTCCCATGAAAATCCACTTTGGTTTAGTTTTTGTATGTTTTATTGTGACCCTGTAAAAGTGGCAAAATACTCTGACAACATTGTTCACAGCAGTAACCTGGGAGTCAGAGATGCTTCCAGGGGTCTTCCCCATGCTGTTCCCATAGATTTGGGGAATTTTTAGGCTCCCTGCAGACCTCTGGAAAAATGCTTCAGTTTCCCATAGACATACATTGGACCCATTGCCCGGGTCAAGCTCCTGAGCATTACAATTTGCTGAACCCGAGCAATGAGCATTTTAGTGCTCGCTCATCCCTACTGGTGACAGATTCCCTTTAACCCCTTAAGGACCGGGGCCTGCTCACTGGAGCGAGTCATTTACCTTGACTCCTTGGCATGAGCGGACACATGAATTACAGTGGGGGACATCTCTGTGAGTATAAGGATTTTTTATTTTATTTTTTACACCAGGACACAGAGGGAACAGAATACTACACTCATCATTGTCCCCTGCTGGCGTATCTCGCAGCACAAGCAGGGAACTATGATGAGGACAGCATTCAGCATCCGGTGCTTGAGAATAGCACTAACTGTACACTGATTCCCAGGCGCCAGTACTGATGTCATCCTTATCAGTGTGGGACGTTTTGTGGTCTGTGCAGCGCGAAAAAAAACGGACATGTCAATGTGTTTTGACCACGGTCACGGTCTGTGGAAACACTGACATGTGCGCAGACCCATTCATTTGGTCATCTGCTTGTGTATGTGTCTCCGATGCGTGTGAAAGCTGTCACTACACACACTGGAGACACTGACGTGTGAAAGAGCCCTTGTGTCATGCAAAATAGTTAATAAATAGCATTTCCCATATGTCTACTTTACATCAGCACAATTTTTGAAATAGAATTTTTTTTTTGTTAGGAAGTTATAAGGGTTAAAAGTTGATGAGCGATTTCTAATTTTTCCAACAAAATTTATAAAACTATTTTTTTAGGGACCGCATCTCATTTAAAGTGAGTTTGAGAGGTTTGTATGACAGAAATACCCAAAAGTGACAGCATTCTAAAAACTGCACCCCTCAAGGTGCTCAAAACCACATTCAAGAAGTTTATTAACCCTTCAGGTGCTTCACAGGAACTGAAGCAATGTGGAAGGAAAAAATTAACTTTTTACTCTTTCACAAAAAAAATACATTAGACCCAATCTTTTTATTTTAACATTGTAACAAGAGATAATGTACCCCAAAAATTGTTGTGCAATTTTTCCTGAGTACGCTGCAGGGATCGGAAAGGAAGGAGCAACATTTGACTTTTTGAATGCAAAATTTGCTGGAATTGAGAGTGGACGCCATGGTGCACTTGGATTGCCCCTTATGTGCTTAAACAGTGCATAGCCCCCACAGTTGACCCCATTTTGGAAACTAAACCCCACAAGGAACTTATGAAGATGTGTGGTGAGCACCTTGAACCCCCAGATGCTTCACAGAAGTTTATGACGTAGAACAGAGAAAATAAATAAAATCAAATTTTTTCCACAAAAATTATCTTTTAGCCCCAATTTTTTTATTCACAAGGGTAGCAGGAGAAAATGGACCCTAAATTTGCTGTGCAATTTCTCATGCATTTGCCAATACCCCATGTGCGGGGCAAAACTACTTTTGAGGCAAGGTGCAAAGCTCAGAAGGGAAGGAGCGCCATATTGGCACATGCATGAGAAATTGCACAACAGATTTTGCTGGAATAGTTTGAGGGTGCCATGTCACATTGGCAGAGCCCCTGAGGTGTCAGAACAGTAGAACAACCCTATAAGTGATGTCATTTTACATGCTACACTTTTCAATTATTTCATCTAGGGGTGCACTGATCATATTGACGCCATATGAGCCTCACAAAAATTTATACCGTTCGGTGGTGAAGAAAGAATAATAACATTTTTAACACAAAAATTTTGTTTCAACCCCAGATTTTACATTTTAAAAAGAGGAAATGGGTAAAATTGGCACCAAAATTTGTCACACTATTTCTGCTGAATGTGGCAATACCCCAGATGTGGCTGTACAGTACTGCATAGCCACACGGTGAGAATCGGAAGAGAAGGAGCGCTATTTGCCTCTTCGAGCGCTGATATTCTTTGAATTGTTTGCTTACTTCATGTACAAAGCCCCTAAGTATTAGAAGAGAAGAATTCCAACTCCAGTGACCCAATTTTGTAAATTATACCCCTGCCAAAAACATGGATGCTATATGTGGTTTAGTCACACTGTGGGGCTCAGAAGGGATTGGGTCATTTGGATTTGAGAGCACATAATTTGCTGTATCTTTTTGGGGTTACAATAACAATGAGCTGGACAGTATGCTTAGTTGACAAGCACACACCTCTGCAGAGTTGTTGAAAGCTGTAACAGCAGGATGATCTGTGGTTCTCACCACTGAACCTACAGCCAGGCATGGTCGTGTGTAACAATGGCCGGAACCTGGTGGCTGCTCTGAGGCTTGGCAACCTCGCACACATACCATGCCTGGCCCATATGCTCAACATAGTAGTTCAGCAGTTTTGCAAAACCTACCTGGATCTGCCTGAGCTGCTTGTGAAAGTACGCACATGTGTGCCCATTTCAGAAAGTCAGCAACAGTTTCCGCAGCCCTTGCCGTACTTAAGCAGCGTTTGCAGCTTCCAGCTCACCAACTGGTAAGTGATGTCACCACACATTGGTTGCATATGTTGGGAATGATTTGTGGGCAGCAGAGGGCAGTTGTTGAGTACCAGCTTCAACACGCCCATTGATATTCAGGTCAGCCTCCACTCATAAGACCTGATGAGTGAGCATGTGTTATGTTCTGCTACCAGAGCTAAGGAAAGAGAGGAGATCTGTCCCTACGATAGAACTCAGCTTAATCCCTACGATGTAACAGGGGACCTGATCCTGCGATCAGACCTGCTAAAGTCCTAAGCTAGTCTGTACGGAGACCTATAGATGTGGGGAAGGAATCCCTACAAGTACTAAGGACTGGGAGGAATATGGGACACCTCCTAACAGAAATAGTAGCAGACAGACGAACAAACAAAATATATAGAACATAGAGGTCAGTAGACCAAGCAAACTAACAGAGCAAGACACAGAGCACAGGCTAGCTAGAAAGTAGATATACAATGAAGTCCAGCAAAGCCAGAAGGGCGGAGCAGGCTTAAATAGGCCAACAAGGTCATGTGACCAGCAAAGGAAAAAAAAACTAAGAGCAAGGTTCTAACAGTACCCCCCCTTCTAAGAGGATCCTCCGGATCCCCTAGGACCAGGCTTATCAGGAAATCTCCTGTGAAACGCTCTGATAAGTCTGGACGCGGAAACATCATCCGACCTCACCCAAGAGTTATCCTCGGGTCCGAAACCTTTCCAGGCCACTAGATACTGCAAACTACCTCTATACAGTCTAGAGTTAAGGATGCGAGAAATTTCATATTCCCCGTCCTCCACCACCGGAGGAACAGAGGCAGAGGCGTCACAATCCGAAACAACAGCTTTTTTCAACAGAGAGACATGAAATACCGGATTAATTCTCCAGGAGGTAGGAACCTCCAACCTAACAGTAGATTGGTTGACAACCTGAAGCACCTTAAAGGGCCCTACAAACTTGGGACCCAATTTCTTAGAAGGAATCCTCAACCGCAGATTCCTAGAGGACAACCAAACCATGTCACCAACAGCGAACAAAACCTCCTGTCGTTTCCTATCAAAGTAGTCCTTCGATTTTCTGTTGGCCTCCTGAAGATTACCACGCACATCCGTCCAAACTCTCTCCAAATCACCGGAAAAATTCTCCTCCTCAGGCACGGCAGATCCCAACTTGGAGAACGACCCAAACGACGGATGTCTCCCAGAACAACAAAAAAAAGGCGAACAACCAGCAGAAGAAGATGTATGATTGTTCAGAGCAAATTCAGCAAGTGGCAGAAACTCAGACCACCCCTCTTGATTGTCTGTCACAAAACAACGCAAGAACTGCTCAACATCCTGGTTTTTCCTTTCTGTCTGGCCATTAGATTCAGGATGATATCCGGACGAGAACGATAAATGAACTCCCAACCTGTCACAAAAGGCACGCCAAAAACGAGCCACGAACTGAGGACCCCTATCAGAAACAATGTCAGTAGGAACGCCATGAAGTCTGACAATTTCCTTGACAAAGGCCTTAGCGAGAGTTTTAGCGCAGGGCAGTTTGACAAAGGGAACCAAGTGACACATCTTGCTAAAACGGTCCACGACCACCCAGATGACAGTAAAACCCTCAGAGGGGGGAAGGTCAGTTATAAAGTCCATAGCCAAATGTGTCCAAGGAGCACTGGGAACCTCCAAAGGACAAAGCAACCCCGCAGCAGGAGTATGTGAGGACTTAGATCTAGCACATATAGTACATTGACGCACCCACTTAATGACTTCCTTCTGCCATCCAGGCCACCAAAAACTGCGACCCACAAGTCTCTTGGTCTCAGAGATTCCGGGATGACCTGCCAACCGAGATTCGTGACACTCAACAAACAAATCTCTCCTAAAGGTCCCAGGCACAAACAACCTCCCATGAGGAGTGTTAGAAGGGGCATTCTCCTGTGCTTTAAGAATCTCATTTTCCAAAACGGAGTCCAAAGCAGCTATCACAACACCTTCTTGTAAAATGTTCTCCTCTTTCTCAGCACCGACTATGGGAGAAAAACTGCGAGACAAGGCATCCGCCTTAACATTCTTAGTACCAGGGATGTACAGTTATATGAAAAAGTTTGGGCACCCCTATTAATCTTAAGCTTAATGTTTTTTAAAAATTGGTGTTTTTGCAAGAGCTATTTCAGTTTGATATATGTAATAACTGTTGGACACAGTAATGTTTCTGCCTTGAAATGAGGTTTATTGTACTAACAGAAAATGTGCAATCTGCATTCAAACAAAATTTGACAGGTGCATAAGTATGGGCACCTCACCAGAAAAGTGACATTAATATTTAGTAGATCCTCTTTTTGCAAAAATAACAGCCTCTAGTCGCTTCCTGTAGCTTTTAATGAGTTCCTGGATCCTGGATGAAGGTATTTTTGACCATTCCTCTTTACAAAACAATTCCAGTTCAGTTAAGTTTGATGGTCGCCGAGCATCGACAGCCTTCTTCAAATGATCCCACAGATGTTCAATGATATTCAGGTCTGGGGACTGGGATGGCCATTCCAGAACATTGTAATTGTTCCTCTGCATGAATGCCTGAGTAGATTTGGAGCGGTGTTTTGGATCATTGTCTTGCTGAAAGATCCATCCCCTGCGTAACTTCAACTTTATCACTGATTCTTGAACATTATTGTCAAGAATCTGCTGATACTGAGTGGAATCCATGCGTCCCTCAACTTTAACAAGATTCCCGGTGCCGGCATTGGCCACACAGCCCCAAAGCATGATGGAACCTCCACCAAATTTTACTGTGGGTAGCAAGTATTTTTCTTGGAATGCTGTGGTTTTTTGCCGCCATGCATAACGCCTTTTTGTATGACCAAACAACTCAATCTTGGTTTCATCAGTCCACAGGACCTTCTTCCAAAAAGAAATTGGCTTCTCCAAATGTGCTTTTGCATACCTCAGCCGACTCTGTTTGTGGCGTGCTTGTAGAAACGGCTTCTTTCGCATCACTCTCCCATACAGCTTCTCCTTGTGCAAAGTGCGTTGTATAGTTGACCGATGCACAGTGACACCATCTGCAGCAATTTGATGCTGCAGCTCTCTGGAGGTGGTCTGAGGATTGTCCTTGACTGATATCACCATTCTTCTCCTCTGCTTTTCTGATGTTTTTCTTGGCCTGCCACTTCTGGCCTTAACAAGAACTGTCCCTGTGTTCTTCCATTTCCTTACTATGTTCCTCACAGTGGAAACTGACAGGTTAAATCTCTGAGACAGCTTTTTGTATCCTTCCCCTGAATAACTATGTTGAATAATCTTTGTTTTCAGATCATTTGACAGTTGTTTTGAGGAGCCCATGATGCCACTCTTCAGAGGAGATTCAAACAGGAGAACAACTTGCAAGTGGCCACTTTAAGTAGCTTTTCTCATGATTGCATACACCTGGCTATGAAGTTCAAAGCTCAATGAGGTTACAAAACCAAAAAAAGTGCTTTAGTAAGTCAGTAAAAAGTAGGTAGGAGTGTTTAAAACAAGAAAATGATAAGGGTGCCCATACTTATGCACCTGTCAAATTTTGTTTGAATGCAGATTGCACATTTTCTGTTAGTACAATAAACCTCATTTCAAGGCAGAAACATTACTGTGTCCAACAGTTATTACATATATCAAACTGAAATAGCTGTTTCAAAAACACCAATTTTTAAAAAACATTAAGCTTAAGATTAATAGGGGTGCCCAAACTTTTTCATATAACTGTAAGTAACGGAGAAATTAAACCGCGAGAAAAACAGTGCCCACCTAGCCTGACGGGCATTCAGGCGCTTGGCAGCATCAAGATATATCAGATTTTTATGATCCGTAAGAACCTGAACGGGAAATTCCGCACCTTCCAAGAAGTGGCGCCAGTGTTCAAATGCGAGTTTAATAGCCAATAATTCCCGATTACCAATATCGTAATTCAGTTCAGTATCCGAAAATTTTTTTGAAAAAAAGGCACAGGGATGTAATCCATCCCCGTTATCCTGAGACAATACTGCGCCAACCCCCACAGAGGAAGCATCAACCTCAACCAAAAACGGCCTAGTAACATCAGGCTGCATAAGGATGGGAGCAGAGGTGAACCTCTCCTTGAGATACACAAAAGCTTCAATGGCCTCAGAAGACCACTGAACAGCATCAGCACCTTTCCTGGTGAGATCAGTCAGAGGTTTGACAATACTAGAAAAATTTTTTATGAATTTTCTGTAGTAATTGGCGAAACCCAAAAACCTCTGTATCGATTTCAAACCAATAGGCCTAGGCCATTCCTGCACAGCCTGAACCTTAACCGGATCCATCTCAAAACCTTTGCTGGAGATAATGTAGCCCAAAAAACTAATTCTCTGTACAGCGAACTCACATTTCTCCAGCTTAGCAAAAAGCGAATTGTCCATTAATAACTGTAATACCTCACGCACGCTCCGCCAATGAGACTCCAGATCCGGCGAATAAAGCAAAATGTCATCCAAATACACAACCACATTTTTGCCGATCAAAGGTCTAAGGATGTCATTAATCAGATTCTGAAAAAATGCAGGAGCATTAGTAAGACCAAAAGGCATAACCAGATTCTCAAAATGACCCACAGGAGTGTTAAAAGCAGTCTTCCATTCGTCACCCTCCTTCATGCGCAACAGATTGTATGCCCCCTTAAGGTCAATTTTAGAGAACCACTTGGCCCCCATTAACTGGTTAAACAGATCAGGAATCAATGGCAGTGGGTAAGGATTGCGTACAGTAATTTTGTTAATCTCACGAAAATCCAGACAAGGACGTAAACCGCCGTCCTTTTTTTTCACAAAAAAAAATCCAACCGCCACAGGAGACTTAGAGGGCCTAATGTGACCGGCGGCCAAACTTGTCTGTATGTATTCCTCCAAAGCCTTCCTCTCAGGAATAGTAAGGTTAAATAAACGACTTTTAGGAAGAGTCGCTCCAGGGACAAATTCAATAGAACAATCATAGTCTCTATGGGGAGGCAAAACCTGCGATTCCTTCTCAGAAAAAACTCTCCAAAAATCCTGAATAGGAACAGGCAATTCTCCCCTATCCAAAGCTGCAATACGCCTGTTACAACACTTGTCATAACATTTATGGCTCCAGGATTTAATTTCACTGGTAGACCAATCCAGTACAGGATTGTGAAATTTTAACCAGGGCAATCCCAATATTACTGGAGAAGGCAAGTTATTCAAAACTACCAAATCCAATTTCTCATGGTGAACACCATTAATAGTGAGAGGAAATTCACAGACCTTGAGAGTAATATTCTTCAAAGGGGAACCATCCACAGAAACCACAGCAATGGGGGATGATAAAGGTTCAGGTTTTAAATTGAGTCTTTCCACGAATCCCCCATCAATTACATTCAGAGTAGACCCGCAATCAACAAATACCCGAAATTCCATTAATTTTTTCTGAGCAATCGTGGAAGCAGCTAAAAATATACCCTTGGAATTTAAACAGGCAATACGGGCGTGACTGACCATTTTTTTTTCTTTCTTCATACGAAGCTCACAGCCTTTAATCAAATGACCAGATTTTCCGCAATAGAAACACAAGCCTTCAGAAAATCGACGGTCTTTTTCTTGAGAGCGAGGTGTCACCGATCCAATCTCCATCGGTTCACCACTGTTAGTACACACATTCTCATAACCAGAAACTGACATAGCAGAGGATTTGCTCTCATTAACCCTTGCACGCAGTCTTCTATCCACCCGTATAGCTAATTGCATAGCCTGTTGCAAATCTTCAGGTGTAGGATAAGCAATTAGCAGGTCTTTAACCCTTTCACTGAGCCCAGCAAGAAAAAGACTTTTCAGAGCAGAATCGTTCCACCCTGTTTGAGTAGACCAACGACGGAAATAAGTACAATATTTTTCCACATTACCTGATCCTTGTTTTAAACGTCTCAACTCAGTCTCAGCTGATGCGACACGGTCAGGATCATCATATAATAGTCCCAAAGCAGAAAAAAAACTATCCACTGATCTGAAGCATGTATCACTAGGTTGCAAAGAAAAGGCCCACTCCTGAGGCTTTTTGCGCAAAAGTGACATTATGAACCCTACGCGCTGGGATTCATCCCCAGAGGACTTAGGTCTCAAACGAAAATACAATAAGCAAGCATTTTTAAATGAAAAAAAATTCTCGGTGTTCACCAAAAAATAAATCCGGCAAACATACCTTAGGCTCCAAGAAATGTGCTCCAGGACAGTTACTCACGTGCTGACGGAGCTCGGCCACCTCCAGAGAGAGTCCCTGCAGGCGATGAACCAAATCCTGAACCGACACCATGATGGAACAGAAAAATCTTTCCTTAGAGAATTTGCAGGCTGGACTTACTGTTATGTTCTGCTACCACAGCTAAGGAAAGAGAGGAGATCTGTCCCTACGATAGAACTCAGCTTAATCCCTACGATGTAACAGGGGACCTGATCTTGCGATCAGACCTGCTAAAGTCCTAAGCTAGTCTGTACGGAGACCTATAGATGTGGGGAAGGAATCCCTACAAGTACTAAGGACTGGGAGGAATATGGGACACCTCCTAACAGAAATAGTAGCAGACAGACGAACAAACAAAATATATAGAACATAGAGGTCAGTAGACCAAGCAAACTAACAGAGCAAGACACAGAGCACAGGCTAGCTAGAAAGTAGATATACAATGAAGTCCAGCAAAGCCAGAAGGGCGGAGCAGGCTTAAATAGGCCAACAAGGTCATGTGACCAGCAAAGGAAAAAAAAACTAAGAGCAAGGTTCTAACAGCATGGATGTCTGACATCTGTGCCATCCTCCAAAACTTTGAGGAATCCACCAAGATGGTGAGTGGCGATAACGCCATAATTAGCGCCACCATCCTGCTTCTCTGTCTACTGTAATGCCCGCTGCTCACAATTAAAGTGGTGTCATTACAGGCAGAGCACAGTGAGATGGAGCAAGGCACTATACTGAGTGATCCAACACACCTCAGCCTCATCTCATCTCAATGCGGATTGGGTGTAACAGCAGCTGGTTTCCTGCGCTACAGATGGTACTACCCACACCACATTCATACCGTCTGTTCAGCGTGGATGGCCTGAGGAGGAGGGTGAGGAGGAGAGCATGGACCGTCATCCTCTTGGTCGTGATAGAAAAGTCTTGGCTTTTGGCAGTCTGGCAAACATGGCTGACTCTATGTTCCGCTGCCTTTACCGTGATTCTCGCGTTGTACGCATTTTGGGCAACAATAATTACTAGCTGGTCACACTTAATAAAAATTTTTTTTATTTATATAGTGCCAACATATTCCACAGCACTTTACAAGTAGGGACATGTACAGACAATGAAAACAATATAATGTATCACAATTCAACAGTTATAGGAGGAGTGAGGGGCCCTGCTCGCAAGCTTACAATCTATATGGAAATAGGGGGACACAAAAGGTAGAACATGGTCATCAGCCAGTATCTATCTAAGTGCAGTTACTGTGTGCTATTGGGTACCGAGTATGTGGAGTTGCGGTGATAGGCTTGTCAGATGTGTTTTTAAAGCATCTTTAAAAACATGGGGACTAGATATTAGTCACATCGTTTGGGGTAGTGCAGCAAACTGGTGCGGCACGAGTGAAGTCTTGGAGACGGAGGTGTGAGGTTCAGATTAAGGAGTATATTAGTCTTAGATCAGTTGCAGAACGGAGGGCACAGGAAGGGTGATAGACAGAAATGAGGGATGAGATATAGGGCAGTGCAGAACTGTGTAGAGCTTTGTGGGTGAGAGAGATGAATTTGTTTTGTATTCTCTAGTGAATGGGTAAGGAGTACAAAGACTGGCACAGGGTAGAGGCATCGGTGAAGCGGCCTGATAGAAATACAACCCTATCAGCTGGATTCCGAATGGATTGGAGAGGAGAAAGTTTGTTTAGAGGGAGACCGATTAGAAGAGAGTTGCAGTAGTCCAAACGAGAGTGAATAAGAGCGACAGTATGTGTTTTTGTAGTATCAAAGGTGAGAAAAGGTCGGATTCTGGAGATGTTTTTAAGGTGAAGGTGACATGAGCGAGTGGGTGATTGTATATGGGGAATAAAGGAAAGTTGTGTGTCAAATATGACTCCAAGACAGCGGGCGTGCTGCTTGGGAGTTATGTTGGCACCACCTCAGGAAATTGCAAAGTCAGGTATTGGTAGGTTAGTAGAGGGAGGAAACACAAGGAGTTCAGTTTTGGAGAGATACAGATTCACATAGAGAGAGGACATGATGTTAGAGACAGCAGAAAGACAAGCACTGGTATTTTGTATTAGAGAGAGGGTGATGTCAGGTGAAGAGGTGTATAATTGGGTGTCATCAGCAGAGATGAAGAGATGATGCTGGAAACCAAATCTGCTGATGGTTTGTCCAATAGGGGCATTATACAAAGAGAAGAGGAGGGGGCATAGGACTGAGCCTTGATGAATCCAGATGGTAAGGGGAAGGTTAGAAGAAGAGCCGGCAAAAGATACTGTAAAGGAGCAGTCAGAGATAGAAGGAGAACCAAGAAAGAGCTGTTTCCTTGAGGCCTATAGAGCGGGACATAGTGAGGAGATGCTGGTGATCCACAGTGTCAAATGCGGCAGAGAGATCCAGGAGAAACAGCAGGGAGTAGTGACCATTGGATTTTGTTGTTAGTAGATCATTAGAGATTTTAGTAAGGGCAGTTTCAGTAGTGTGAAGAGCGGAAACTAGATTGTAAAGCGTCGAGAAGATTGCTATCTGAGAGATAGCAGATGAAATGGGAGTGAACCAAGCGTTCCAGGAGTTTAGAGATGAAAGGAAGATTAGAGACCAGTCTGTAATTAGCAGCGCAGTTCAAGTCCAGGGATGGCTCTTTAAGTAAAGGGATTATGATTGCATGTTTGAATGAAGAGGGAAAGATACCCAAAGAAAGAGCGAGGTTAAATATTTTAGGTGGGTATTGACAACTGGGGAAAGGGACTGAAGGAGATATGAGGGAATAGGGTCACTGTTGCAGGTTGTAGGACGAGAAGAAGAGAGGAGTCTGGTCACTTTTTTTTCTGTGACAGGCTCGAAGATAGAAAGTGAACTTGAGGTGCGAGAGAGAAAGAAATCCCGATTCTGAGGGCATTGTGCAAAATTGTCTTGACGGATATGATTGATTTTTTTGTAGGAAATAAGTAGCCAGACTGTCAGCACTTAGGTTGGTGACCGGGGCCTGTACTTTAGAGCTCAGGAGGGAGTAGAAGGTTTCAAAAAGTCGTTTAGGATTGTTGGCTAGAGATATGATGAAGATGGTAAAGTAAACATGTTTAGCTAGATGGAGAGCAGAGTTGTAAGTTTTGAGCATGAACTTATAGTGGATGAAGTCTTCTGCTGAAAATGATATTCTCCACAGACTCTCAGCGCACCTTGAGCAGCGCTGGAGAAAACATGTTTGCATATTGTGCCAGGGCTGCCTTCTATGCCGGGTCATTCTGCATGTAGCAGGTGCTGCTTCATCCAGGGGACTCTGCAATGTGTTGTTATAGTGTGACAATGCTGAGTCTGGACAGGAGAGGGAGAGGATGGGAGAAAAGATGACGGTAGATTGTTCATAAGCTGCTGGGTATTGATGGCACATAGATTTCTGTGTGTATGGATCTAGACCCACACAACAAGGAGAACTTCTAGACCCACACTTTCTATCTCTCCTTCCCTTGGTGGAGAGGTCTAATAAAATGTTGCAGTACAAAAAGGATTTAGAATATTCCCATCTGATAACGCTGGCGGCAGAGGTCACAGTTCATTGGACAACCAAGGAGTATAGGTGACGGAGACACAAACCAGATGCGGGGAACAAAGGTCTGGGACAGTGCCCAGGCCCTGATACGCGGGTTACTCTGACAAGGAGGGAAAAGTTTTGGAATATGCTCAAGGGCTACCTTAGTGACCACATCAGCATCCTTTGTGACTCCTCTTTGCCTTACAACTATTGGGTGTCCAAGCTGGACTCGTGTCAAGAACTGACTCTCTATACCTTGGAGGTCCTGGCCAGCCCTGCCGCTAGCGTTTTGTCAGAGAGGGTTTTTAGTGCCGCCGGGGGCAGTATATTGAAAATGCTGACCGGCTGAGTCTTATCAAAATTAGCAAGGGCTGGATTGTGCCAGACTTCTCAACACCAACGGATAATAGCAGTGGAACATAAAGTTAAATCCAGTGTTTATTTTTTGGGGGTCTATTCCAATGCAACCCTTCACACCCAAACATGGGTATACGCTTCAGGATTTCTTCTATTTTAGGTCGCTCGCTTCCTTCTCCTCATCTTCCACCACCATATCACCAGGGTGACCATTATGCCACACCCGCATCATTTTTTTAAGGGTGTTTATGATGCCTGTGGGAACTATTTTTAGAGGCATACCTCTAACTTTACATATTGTATATGTGCACCCCCCAGGGGTCAATGTTTTTCAGACCATGCACTTAGTGCATGGCCATTACCAGTCTGGGAGACCCACTCCTTAATAATAGAAATTACATTTTTAACTGAGACCCTCCACTATGTCTCTTCAAATTGGTATTGGAGTGCGTCCTACTTTTTGGCTGCTCTTGAACTTTCTGCATATGGAATAACAGGATAGGAGACGCACTCCTTAATAATACAAAATACATGTAAACTGAGGCCCTCCGCTACGTCTCTTCAAATTGGTATTGGAGTGCGTCATAATTTTTGGCAGCCCTTAAACTTGCTGCATATGCAATAACAGTAAAGGAGACCCAATCCTATGTTTTATGTTGTAGTACCAGATTGACCTTGTTGAAGAATTATTATAAAAATTCCCATCTGACAACGCTGGTGGCAGAGGTCACAGCTTCTTGGACAACCAAGGAGTACAGGCGAAGGATGAAAGAAAGATGCAGCAGGGGCAGGGGAATGCTGTCAAAGGTCTGGGACAGTTTTCTCAAACCCTTAGAGTGCCCAGGCCCTGACGCTCAAGTTACTCTGTCAAGGAGGGAAAAGTTTTGGAAGATGCTGAAGGACTACCCTTGCCACCGTACCAGCGTCCTCTGTGATTCCTCTGTGCCTTTACAACTATTGTGGTATGCACGCTGGACACGTGGCATGAACTGTCTCTACACCATGGAGGTCCTGGCTGCTGGCGTTTTGTCATTGAAGGCCGCTGGGGGTAATATAACATATATGCAATAGCAGTATAGGAGACCTACTCCTAAACCCCTTAAGCCCCGAGGGTGGTTTGCACGTTAATGACCAGGCCAATTTTTACAATTCTGACCACTGTCACTTTATGAGGTAATTACTCTGGAACGCTTCAACGGATCCCCCTGATTCTGAGATTATTTTTTCGTGACATATTGTACTTCATGATTGTGGAAAAATTTCTTCGATATCACTTGCGTTTATTTGTGAAAAAAACGGAAATTTGGCGAAAATTTTGAAAATTTTGCAATTTTCAAAATTTGAATTTTTAAGCCCTGAAATCAGAGAGATATGTCACACAAAAGAGTTAATAAATAACATTTCCCACATGCCTACTTTACATCAGCACAATTTTGGAACCAAAATTTTTTTTTGTTAGGGAGCTATAAGGGTTAAAAGTTGAGCAGCGATTTCTCATTTTTCCAACAAAATTTACAAAACCATTTTTTTAGGGACCACGTCACATTTGAAGTCACTTTGAGAGGTCTTTATGACAGAAAATACCCAAAAGTGACACCATTCTAAAAACTGCACCCCTCAAGGTGCTCAAAACCACATTCAAGAACTTTATTAACCCTTCAGGTGCTTCACAGGAATTTTTTGAATGTGGAAGAAAAAAATGAACATTTCACTTATTTCACAAAAATGTTACTTTAGACCCAATTTTTTTTATTTTCACAAGGGATAACAAGAAAAAATTGACCCCAAAATTTGTTGTGCAATTTCCCCTGGGCACACAGATACCCAATATGTGGGGAAAAAACACTGTTTGGGCGCACGGCAGGGCTCGGAAGGGAAGGAGCGCCATTTGACTTTTTGATTGTAAAATTTGCTTGAATAATTAGCGGACACCATGTTGTGTTTGGACAGCCCTTGTGTGCCCAAACTTTGGAGCTCCCCCACAAGTGACCCCATTTTAGAAACTAGACCCCCAAGGCACCTATCTAGATGCATAGTGAGCACTTGGAACCCCCAGGTGCTTCACAAATTGATTTGTAAAAATGAAAAAAAAAAACACTTTTTCATTTTTATGAATCAATTTGTGAAGCGCCTGGGGGTTCCAAGTGCTCACTGTGCATCTAGCTAGGTGCCTTGGGGGGTCTAGTTTCCAAAATGGGGTCACTTGTGGGGGAGCTCCAATGTTTGGGCACACAGGGACTCTCCAAATGCAACATGGTATCCGCTAACAAATTGAATGGAAAATAGGCTCAAATTGTTAGCGGACACCATGTTGCGTTTGGAGAGCCCCTCTGTGCCCAAACTTTGGAGCTCCCCCACAAGTGACCCCATTTTGGAAACTAGACCCCCCAAGGCACCTTTCTAGATGCATAGTGAGCACTTGGAACCCCCAGGTGCTTTACAAATTGATTCGTAAAAATGAAAAAGTGAAAAAAAAAACACTTTTTCATTTTTATGAATCAACTTGTGAAGCACCTGGGGGTTCCAAGTGCTCACTATGCATCTAGATAGGTGCATTGGGGCGGTCTAGTTTCCAAAATGGGGTCACTTGTGGGGGAGCTCCAATGTTTGGGCACACAGGGGCTCTCCAAACGCAACATGGCGTGCGCTAACAATTTGAGCCGATTTTCCATTCAATTTGTTAGTGGACACCATGTCGCGTTTGGCGAACCCGTGATGTGCCTAAACAGTGGAGCTCCCCCACAAGTGACCCCATTTTGGAAACTATACCCCTCAAGGATTTTATTAAGGTGTATAGTGAACATTTTGAACCCAGAGGTACGACACAGAATTTGTTTACATTAGGTCATCATATTGAATAAGTTGTCATTAGTCTTGAGCGCAAGTGCTCGCTACTTGAGTTTGCATCGGGTGCTCAGGTATGCACCATGTACAGCGTGTGCTCGAGTGACATGCTCGAGTCCCTGCTCCGCATGTTTCACGGTTATTAGACACCCAAAAAAAAACATGCGGGGATCGCTCGTGCATGGCAGGCAATCCCCGTAAAGTTTTTTTGGCTGCGAAGCATATAGGGCAGAGACTCGAGCATGTCACTCAAATACCCACAATACTCAATGCATACCAGAGCACCCGATGCAAACTCAAGTAGCGAGCACTTGCGCTCAACACTAGTCGCCATATCGTCATCTTTTTTTCTTACTTTTGAAAAAAATCACAACCCCATCACAACCCTAACCCCAACCCCAACCCTAACCCCAACCCCAGCCCTAACCCCAGCACAACCCTAGCCCCAGCACAACCCTAGCCCCAGCACAACCCTAGCCCCAGCACAACCCTAGCCCCAAACCCAGCCCTAACCCTAGCCCAATCCTAACCCAAGAGTTTATTTTTGACGCCGTTCCTTGTGCGGTATAAGTGATTAGACGACTTTATTCTTCGGGTCGGTGTGATTACAGCAATGCCAGAATCATATGGGGTTTTTATGACTGACAGCTGTCACACACTAAAAGACGCATTTTTTGTAAAATCTAGTTTTTGCATCGCCATATTTTGAGAGCTATAATTTTCCAGATTTTGGCAGACAGTCATGTGACGGCTCGTTTTTTGCGGGATGACTTGACGTTGTTATTGGTGCCATTTTCAGGCACGTGACATTTTTTGATCGCTTTCTATTCCGATTTTTGGGAGGCAGAATAAACAAAAACCAACAATTCAGGAATTGTTTTTTTTTTTTTTTTTTTTTTATTCTGTTCCGCGTGTAGTAAAATTAATGAGGTAGCTTTATTCTTCGGGTCAGTACGTTTACAGCGGTACCACATTTGTATCATTTTTCTATGTTTTGGCGCTTATACACAATAAAAGCTATTTTATAGAAAAAAATATTTTTTTGTATCGCTTTATTCTGAGAGCTATAACTTTTTTATTTTTCGGCTGATGGAGCTGTATGGCGGCTTGTTTTTTGCGGGACGAGATGACGTTTTCAGCGGTATCATTTTTATTTATATGCGTCTTTTTGATCGCGTGTTATTCCACTTTTTGTTTGGCGGTATGGTGATAAAGCATTGTTTTTTGCTTCGTTTTTTTTTTTTTTTTTTTTACCGTGTTCACTGAAGGGGTTAACTAGTGGGACAGTTTTATAGGTCAGGTTGTTCCGGACGCGGTGATACCAAATATGTGTACTTTTATTGTTTTTTTTTTATTTTTTTTATAATAATATTTATTGATGGGTACATTATATTTTTATTTTTGGTGTATTATTTTTTTTATTTTTTTATAATATTTTTGCACATTTTTTTTTTTTTTTTTCCACTTTCACACAGTTTATACACTTTATTACTTTGTCCCACTCTGGGACTTTCACTTTTTTTTTTCTGATCGCCTGCATGGCACAGGAATGGAGCACCATCCCTATGCCATGAAGGCTGTCAGAAGTGCACAGTGTGAAGATTGCTTGGAGATGCACTGCGCATGTCCAAGCAATCTTCCTGCTCTCTGGTGACCCGGATGTTGTCATGACGACATCGGGTCGTCATGGCAACACCCGGGAAGCCTTTGCAGACTGAGCTGGAAGCCGGAAGAGGAGGTGAGTATCGCCGATCACCTCCCCTTGCCCCCGCAATGCCGCGATCGACTTCGATCGCAGCATCGCGGGGGTTAATGTGCTGGGAACGGTGCAGGACCGCTCCCTGCACATAGTACCGGGTGTCAGCTGTGACAATCAGCTGACACCCGGCGGCGATCGCGCCCGCACAGCCTGTGTGCGCGCGCGATCGCGATGACGTACTAATACGGGTCTGGCTCTTAAGTCCCAGGGCACAGACGCGTATTAGTACGTCAGATGTTATTAAGGGGTTAAAAGGACTGTTAGTGTAGATTTGTAATGCTGTGAAATACCTCACACAGAAACAAGCACCAATTCTCTTTGTCGCTAAGCAGCACCTCTCCCTACTCTGCCTGTGTCCAGAGTAGACTGTGGTGAGCATACGGCCTTTTTTTTAAATGTTTTTATCATGTCTTGTTCAATAAACTTTTTTTCATACTTTTCTATACTGGAGGTGTGCTCGTCTACTATGTAGTGTCTTTTCCTCCCATAAACTACTGTGGTGAGCATACGGTCTCAGATCTTAAATCGACCCGATGACGCTGTGCGGCTAGCCAATCACTGCAATGCCACAATCAACATGGCTACTGCATTACAGTGACTGGCAAGCAATCCATGCAAGTTAATTGGCTGTCTAAACAGCGCCAAAAGTGCGGGACGGGGATCTGCGCTCCCGCCCGAGGATTCCAAAAATACTCGTCGAGCACCGAACTTCTCGAGCACTGTGAGGCTTAGGTGAGTACCAAATAGTGGCGAGCATGCTCGCTCAGCACTTATAGTCACATGACAACTAGCTTCTCTTCCTGCTTCTCTAAGTTTTTACCTGAACATTGAGAGAATTAGGGAGAGCAGCTTGTTGGCACGAGACTAAGTTTGCAAATCAAATATGTGCTTGGTGGGAGGCATCAAACTGAATTTTTGCCCCTGGTGCCAGAAAACCTAACTACACATCTGGATCAGACAGTGTTCCTGTAAGATCAGACAAAGCCATTACTCAGAACACAGCAGGTGCATATTTATAATCTCAGCACAGGAACATTTTTTTTTTTTTTAAAACATCCAGTTGTGGAAATTATTAATTAAATTAATTATTGATTAAAATGAACTATTATTTGTGGGATATCCCCTTTAACTTGGCTTTGTTAGAACTCTCCTGTTAGGTTTTTTTTAGTTTGCTGGTCACATGACCATTTTTGCCTATTTAATCCGGCTCCGCCCTCCTGGCCTTGCTGGACTTCATTGTATTTACTACTCTTGAGCTAGCTTAGTGCTCTGTTGCCATTCTCTGTTAGTTTTGCTAGGTCTTCTGACCTCTATGCTTTTTGTTGTGTGTTTGTCTTTGACTGCTACTATTTCTGCTAGGAGGTGTCCAACTTATCCCAGTCCCTAGTTCTTGTAGGGATCCCTCCCTCACATCTATAGGTCTTCGTACAGACTAGCCGAGGACTTTAGCGGGTCTGATCGCAGGATCAGGTTCCCCTTACATCGTAGGGGTCTAGTTTAGTTCTGTTGTAGGGACAGATCTCCTGTCTTTCCTTAGTCCCTGTAGCAGATCATAACAGTAAGTCCAGCCCTAAAAGAAAAAAAAAAAAAATTTCTCTAAGGAAAGACCTCCAGTTTTCCATCATGGTCTCGGTTCAAGATTTGGCTCAATGCTTGCAGGGACTCTCTCTGGAGGTGGCCAAGCTCCAACAACACGTGAGTAGCTGTTCTGGAGCACATTTTGTGGAACCAAAGGTATGTCTGCCTGATTTATTTTTTGGCGAACAACAAGATTTTTTTTCTTTTAAAAATGCTTGTTTATTGTATTTTCGTTTGAGACCCGGATCCTCTGGTGATGAATCACAGCGCATAGGGTTCATAATGTCACTTTTGCGCAAAGATCCTCAGGGATGGGCCTTCTCTCTCCAACCTAGTGATCCGTGCTTTAGATCAGTGGATAGCTTTTTTTCTGCTTTGGGTTTGTTGTACGATGATCCTGATCGTGTCTCATCTGCTGAGTCTGAATTGAGACGTTTGAGGCAGGGATCAGGTAATGTGGAAAAATATTGTTCTCACTTCCGTCGGTGGTCTGTCCAGGTGGGGTGGAACGATTCAGCTTTGAAAAGCTTGTTTCTTGCATGGCTAGGTGAAAGGGTTAAGGATTTACTGATTGCTTATCCCACACCTGAAAACTTGCAGGAGGCAATGCAATTAGCTATACGGGTGGACAGGAGACTGCATGCAAGGGTTAATGAGAGCAAATCCTCTGCTATGTCAGCTCCGAGTCCTGAGAGGGTCTGTGCTGACAATGGAGAGCCGATGGAGATTGGGGCGATGGCACCCCGCTCTCAGGAAAAAGACCGCAGGCTTTCTGAAGGCTTGTGCTTCTATTGCGGAAATTCTGGTCATTTTATTAAGAACTGTGTGCTTCGTATGAAGAAAGAAAAAAAAAATGGTCAGTCATGCACGTATTGCCTGTTTAAATTCTAAGGGAGTATTCCTATCTGCCACTACTGCTGCTCAGGATGAATTAATTGAATTTCGGGTATTTGTGGATTGTGGTTCTACTCTGAATGTGATTGATGGGGGATTCTTGGAAAAACTTAGATTAGAACCTAAAACTTTGTCATCCCCTATTGCTGTCGTTTCTGTCGATGGCTCTCCCTTGAAGAGTGTTACTCATTAGGTCTGTGATTTTCCCCTCACTATTAATGGTATTCATCAAGAGAATTTGGATTTGGTGGTATTGGATAATTTGCCTTCTCCAGTAATATTGGGGTTACCCTGGTTAAAATTGCACAATCCTGTACTGGATTGGTCTACCAATGAAATTAAGTCTTGGAGCCCTAAGTGTTATGACAAGTGTTGTAACGGACGTATTGCTGCGGTGGAAAAAGGGGAATTACCTGTACCTATTCAGGATTTTTGGAGAGTTTTTTCTGAGGAGGAGTCACAAATTTTGCCTCCCCATAGAGACTATGATTGTACCATTGAATTTGTCCCTGGAGCGACTCTTCCTAAAAGTCGTTTATTTAATCTTACTATTCCTGAGAGAAAGGCTTTGGAGGAATACATACAGACAAGCTTGGCCGCCGGTCACATTAGGCCTTCCAAGTCTCCTGTGGCTGTTGGATTTTTTTTTGTAAAAAAAAAAGATGGCGGTTTACGTCCTTGTCTGGACTTTCGTGAGATTAATAAAATTACTGTACACAATCCTTACCCACTGCCATTGATTCCTGATTTATTTAACCAGTTAGTGGGGGCCAAATGGTTCTCTAAAAGTGATCTCCGGGGGGCATACAATTTGTTGCGCATGAAGGAGGGTGATGAATGGAAGACTGCTTTTAACACTCCTGTGGGTCATTTTGAGAATCTGGTGATGCCTTTTGGTCTTACCAATGCTCCAGCATTTTTTCAGAATCTTATTAATGACATCCTTAGACCTTTAATCGGCAAAAATGTGGTTGTGTATTTGGATGACATTCTGATTTATTCGCCTGATCTGGAGTCTCATTGGCGGAGCGTACGTGAGGTATTACAGTTATTAATGGACAATTTGCTTTTTGCTAAGCTGGAGAAATGTGAGTTCGCTGTACAGAGAATTAGTTTTTTGAGCTACATTATCTCCAGTGAAGGTTTTGAGATGGACCCGGTTAAAGTTCAAGCTGTGCAGGAATGGCCTAGGCCTATTGGTTTGAAATCGATACAGAGGTTTTTGGGTTTCGCCAATTATTACAGAAAATTCATAAAAGTTTTTTCTATTATTGTCAAACCGCTGACTGATCTCACCAGGAAAGTTGCTAATGCGGTTCAGTGGACTTCTGAGGCCATTGAAGCTTTTGTGTTTCTAAAGGAGAGGTTCACCTCTGCTCCCATCCTTATGCAGCCTGATGTGACT
The DNA here is from genome assembly GCF_046119375.1 of Phyllobates terribilis. NCBI lineage: Eukaryota > Metazoa > Chordata > Amphibia > Anura > Dendrobatidae > Phyllobates > Phyllobates terribilis. Next base: position 2,125,688 of record NW_027363079.1, read on the forward strand.
AAGCCGTTTTTGGTTGAGGTTGATGCTTCTTCGGTGGGGGTCGGTGCGGTGTTGTCTCAGGAAAACAAGGATGGAGTACATCCCTGTGCCTTTTTTTCAAAAAAATTTTCTGAGACTGAACTTAATTACGATATTGGTAATCGGGAATTGCTGGCGATTAAACTCGCATTTGAACACTGGCGTCACCTCTTGGAAGGTGCTGAATTTCCCATTCAGGTTTTCACTGATCATAAAAATCTGATCTATCTTGATGCTGCCAAGCGCTTGAATGCCCGTCAGGCTAGGTGGGCACTTTTTTTCTCGCGGTTTAATTTTTCCGTTACTTACATCCCGGGTACCAAGAATGTTAAAGCGGATGCTTTGTCTCGCAGCTTTTCTCCCATGGTCGGTGTTGAGGAGGAAGAGGAGAGCATTTTACAAGAAGGTGTTGTGATTGGTGCTTTGGACTCCGTTTTGGAGGATGAGATTCTTAAAGCTCAGGAGAATGCCCCATCTAACACTCCCCATGGGAGGTTGTTTGTGCCTAGGACCTTTAGGAGAGATTTGTTTGTTGAGTGTCATGAGTCTCGGTTGACAGGTCATCCAGGAATTTCTGAGACCAAGAGACTTGTGGGTCGCAGTTTTTGGTGGCCTGGATGGCAGAAAGAAGTCATTAAGTGGGTGCGCCAATGTACTGTGTGTGCTAGATCCAAGTCTTCGCATGCTCCTGCTGCGGGGTTGCTTTGCCCTCTGGAGGTTCCTAGTGCACCTTGGACACATCTGGCTATGGACTTTATTACTGACCTTCCCCCCTCTGAAGGTTTCACGGTCATCTGGGTGGTCGTGGACCGTTTTAGCAAGATGTGTCACTTGGTTCCCTTCATCAAACTGCCTTGCGCTAAGACACTCGCTAAGGCCTTTGTCAAGGAAATTGTCAGACTACATGGTGTTCCTACTGACATTGTTTCTGATAGGGGACCTCAGTTCGTGGCTCATTTTTGGCGTGCCTTTTGTGACAGGTTGGGAGTTCATTTGTCGTTTTCATCCGGATATCATCCTGAGTCTAATGGCCAGACAGAAAGGAAGAACCAGGATGTTGAGCAGTTCTTGCGTTGTTTTGTGGCAGACAATCAAGAGGGGTGGTCTGAGTTTCTGCCACTTGCTGAATTTGCTCTTAACAACCATACATCCTCTTCTGCTGGGTGTTCGCCTTTTTTTTGTTGTTCTGGGAGACATCCGTGTTTTGGGTCATTCTCCAAATTGGTTTCGGCTGTGCCTGAGGAGGAGAGTTTTTCTGGTGATTTGGAGAGAGTTTGGACGGATATGCGTGGTAATCTTCAGGAGGCTAACAAAAAATCTAAGAGGTACTTTGATAGGAAACGGCAAGAGGTTTTGTTTGCTGTTGGTGACATGGTTTGGTTGTCCTCTAAGAATCTGCGATTGAGGATTCCTTCTAAAAAATTGGGTCCCAAGTTCGTAGGGCCCTTTAATGTACTTCAGATAGTTAACCAATCTGCTGTTAGGTTGGAGGTTCCTACGTCCTGGAATATTAACCCGGTGTTTCATGTTTCTCTGTTGAAAAAATCTGATGTGTCGGATGGTGACGCCTCTGCCACTGTTCCTCCGGTGGTGGAGGACGGGGAATATGAAATTTCCCGCATCCTAAATTCTAGACGGTATAGAGGGAGTTTGCACTATCTCGTCGCTTGGAAGGGTTTCGGACCTGAGGATTACTCATGGGTGAGGGCAGATGATGTTTCTGCTTCCAGACTTGTCAGAGCGTTTCACAGGAGGTTTCCTGGTAAGCCTGGGCCTAGGGGATCCGGAGGATCCTCTTAGAAGAGGGGGTACTGTTAGAACTCTCCTGTTAGTTTTTTTTTAGTTTGCTGGTCACATGACCATTTTTGCCTATTTAATCCGGCTCCGCCCTCCTGGCCTTGCTGGACTTCATTGTATTTACTACTCTTGAGCTAGCTTGGTGCTCTGTTGCCGTTCTCTGTTAGTTTTGCTAGGTCTTCTGACCTCTATGCTTTTTGTTGTGTGTTTGTCTTTGACTGCTACTATTTCTGCTAGGAGGTGTCCAACTTATCCCAGTCCCTACTTCTTGTAGGGATCCCTCCCTCACATCTATAGGTCTTCGTACAGACTAGCCGAGGACTTTAGCGGGTCTGATCGCAGGATCAGGTTCCCCTTTACATTGTAGGGATCTAGTTTAGTTCTATTGTAGGGACAGATCTCCTTTCTTTCCTTAGTCCCTGTAGCAGATCATAACAGGCTTTTCAGAATTTACCATAGGTTTTTTGATTGGGTTCAGATTAATTCTTGCACACTGAATCTCTTTCACCCTGTTCTTCTTCAGAAAGGCAACATGTGTGTTTTGGATCATTGTCATGTTGGAAACTTGTATGTCTACCATGGGCACAGAGTTTTGGTTGCATCTTTTCTTTCAATATAGGGCAGTACATCTTTGAACTCATGATAGCTTCAATGAAATGTAGCTCCCCAACACCAGCAGTACTCATACAGCTCCACTTAAGGACACTGCTGCCACCATGTTTACTGTAGTCATTATGGATTAGGAAATATGAATTTAGAAAAATGCATGATGCCTACAGTGAAACATGTTGGTGGCTGCAGTGTCCTTATGTGGGGCTGCATGGGTGCAGTTAATGTCGGGGAGCTTCATTTCATTGTAGGCATCATGACTTCATATTGTACTGGTCTATATTGAAAAAGTAGATGCTACCACAAGTTCTTACTAGACATACATTTTTCCAACATGGCTATGATCCAAAACACACATATGTTCATATGTTGCACTTTTGAAGAACAGAGTGAAAATGATTCAGTGACCAAGTATGTCTTCTAGTATATATGATATGCCAGGTTCCACAAGACTGTGTATAGTGATACTCTAATATTTGCATTTATAGTGGGAAATAATTACTACTGTGTAGGTATGTCCATATCTCTAGACTCTGTTATTTTTTAATACATATGATACTATTCTTGCTGTTCAGGATTTGCTAATATATATGAAATTATTCTAATTGTTCATTATTTGAGTCTTCTCTCTACAGCATTTCAAAACCTTTTTATATTTTGTTTTGACTACTTGTTGGGTACATCTAATGGAGCATTGGAGCTACATTGCGTTACCTTGAGATTGAATCTATATCCTTGATTATTATAGGGGCAAGATTCTTCTGTGTATATATGTTTGTTTTTTTAAATGCTTTTAAGCGTATAGTATGTCTTTATATTTCTTGGAATAAAGATTTTGTATATTTATCATATGATTAGGAGGTGTGCTGGTCATTCGATGTGGTTCTTTCTCTCCACTTGTGTGCAAATATGTCTTCTAATCTGAACCCAAATGAAACACCTATGGGGAATTCTGAAGAGATAAGTTGAGCATCACGCTGCATGCAGCATCCAGGCTCTAAAAAGGTCATTTTTTTTGTCGCTAAGTTGTTTATTCAACTCCTAGATGACTTTCTGTCTTTAGAAATCATGAAAGTCAGGCAAAATACTAGATGTAGTGTTTTTTTATGTGGGGTGTATTCATGTTTGCATCAACTAATTTGAGTACAACTGAAGATTTTGTCATGAAAGTTATAATATTAACCTTACTTTTTTGTTTTGGGTATAAAAAAAATGTTCGTATTTTACAAGAAATTAGACTCTGTAAACTTAAAAAATACCTTTTAATGATTCAGGATTAAAAATTCCAAATGACATACTGTATATAACACATGGACAAATAAAGTGCTATTAAAAAAGTGACTCAGCGCCAGCTCCACATTACAGATAGATTCACATACCAATGTGAACAAAGTATCCCTACAAAAATGTTCTGTGACGCTTAGTCTTGTCAAAATGTTTGAAATTGTGACTTTTCAAATGGTGTCTACTCATTTATGGTGAGCATGAAATATATATGTATATACACTATATATATATATATATATATATATATATATATATATATATATATATATATATATATATATATAATATGCATACATAGTATATATACCTTATTTTTCGGACTATAAGGCTGTGTGCCCACTATGCGTTTTTTAAGCTTTTCTGCAGCAGCAATTCCGCCGCGGAAACCCTTAAAAAACGCTTGGTAGAAGGTCTGCAATGGTCCCCAATGATAATCCGCATGTGCTGTGCACATGCTGCGGAAATTTCCGCTGCGGCTTATTATTGCGGAAAAATCCACAGCACATCCATTAATTTTGCGGAAACGTGGCGTAATTGCCGCCATTGACTTGCATTGAATCGCATAATATCCGCATGACTACATGTACACATGCGGATATTGAGCGATTCAATGCGCGGATGGTACCCAGGTCTGGAGAAGAGGAGACTCTCCTTCAGACCCGGGTACCATAGCACCTGTAGTTAAAAAAGAATTAAAATAAAAAAGAACATTATACTCACCTTCTGATGGCCCCCGGTCTCCTTTACGGTGTCCGGTGTCTTCGGCGGCTTGCGGTGGTGTAAAAGGACCTTCCATGACGTCATTTACTCATGTGACAGGTCATGCGACCGCTGACGACACCACCACGAGCCGTCGAAGACACCGGAGAAAGAGATCGGGGGCCATCGGAAGGTGAGTGTACCATTTTATTCTTTTTTTTTACTATTGATGTTGCATTTGGAGCATCGTAACTTGGTCACACTATATAAATCCATGCCGGTTGCATGGATTTATATAGTGTGATCAAGTTTTCAAGCACTTTTCCAAGTGATGCTAAAATCTCTTGGTAAAGCGCTTTACGACCCGCATGTGGAAACGCATGCAAAAACGCTTCACAAACGCTTCTACCTGGCAGGAAAAACGCATGTAAAATCCACATGCGTTTTTCCTGGCAAGGAGATGCAGATAAAATCCGGAGCATTTCTGCATCGTGGGCACTTAGCCTAAGACGCATCGGAACATAAGACTCACCTAGGTTTTAGAGGAGGAAAAATAGAAAAAAAATTTAAGCAAAAAATGTGGTCATGATGCACTGTTAAGGGGGAGGGGTTCTGCTGTCGGCACTATTATAGGGGTAATGTTCCCCAATTCTGTTAATATCCCCCACCCTGGTATACATGGCCCTCTCCTTCCTGTTATACATGGCCCACATCCCCATCCTGATATGCATGTCATCCCTCACCCCCATCCTGATATGCATGGCATACCTCACCCCCATCCTGATATACATGGCACCCCTCATCCCCATCCTGGTATGCATTGCACCCCAATCCCCCATCCCGGTATGCATGGCACCCCAATCACCCATCCTGGTATGCATGGAACCCCTTGATCCCCATTCTGGTATGATAGGCACCCCTCATCCTGATATGCATGGCACCCTTCATCCAAGTATGCATGCACCCCTCATCCTGGTATGCATGGCACCCCTCATCCTGGTATGCATGGCCCCCCTCATCTTAGTATGCAAGGCACCCTTCATCCCTCTTTCTGGTTACATGGCATCCCTCATCCTGGTATGTATGGCACCCTTCATCCCTTTTCCTGGTATGTATGACACCCCTTATCCCTCTTCCTGGTATGCATGCCACCCCTGATCACCATCTTGGTATGCATGGCACCCATGATCCCCATTCTGGTATGTATGGCACCCCCTCATCCCCATCCTGTTATGCATGGCACCCCCTGATCCCCATCCTGGTATGAAAAGCACTCCCTGATCCCCATCCTGGTATGCTTGGCACCACTCCATCCTGGTATGCTTGGCACCCCCTGATCCCCATCACGCTGCACACACAAAAATAAACAATCACACTCACCTCCTCTTTCCTTCAGTGCTTCATCTCGCTCTTCTTCCGACACTCACTGTGTGAGCCGCACATGGCGTCTCTTCCATGTGCCCTCAAACAGTGATATGCTGTGCCAGAATAGTCACTGCTCCCCGCGCTGGGATTCTGTGCGTGGGGAGCAGTGACCATTCACTCTCCTTAATAGCGCACACACTGTACCTGCAGCGCGGCTCCTGTTGCGGCTGGCTTTCAGTGTGCCGCTATTAAAGACCATGAATATTCACTACAACCCATGGGAGTGGATTGTAGTGAATATTCATGGACTTTAATATCGGGCACACAGACCGAGCACAGCAGGAGCCGGTAGAGTGTATGCGCTATTAAGGAAATTGAATATTCATTTTCTGTAGCAGCGGGCACAGTGGAGGCTGCAGCAGGCAGCTGCTGCCTCCTGTGCCCTGCTGCCTTTGCCCCCACATCCCCCACCACCCACAGCCATAGTTATATAGTATGGGACACAGTTTGGACTATAAGACGCACCCGCCACTTTTCTCCAAAATTTTGGAGGAAAAAAGTGTGTCTCATAATCCGAAAAATACGGTATATTTTTTTTTCACCCTGACTAATAAGTGTTTCATTACTTTACAGAGGAAGAGGAAGAGGACCCTTCACCAATAGGTATGTACTGTACATTATCATTCCATGTTTCTTAACCCTGTCTTGTAATCAGCATTAACCTTCCTGACAGCCCCATTTTTCAAGTCTGATATGTCACTTTCTGTGGTAATAACTTTAAAATGCTTCTGTCAGTGATTCTGAGATTGTGATTTTGTTTTTGTAAAACATTGTACCTGTTCGTACTGGATCAGTTGTTTAGTCGTTATTTATTAAAGTATTCCAAATTTTCTGAAAATTTAGAAAAATGTGCAATTTTTAAACTTAATTGTATACCCTTAATGAGATGTAAATATATGCTCTATATGGGGTAATGCTGCGTTCAGGAGAAATTGCATAGTACATTGTGCAGGCTAAAATTTGGGTCTGAAGTAACATTCTATCTGAATGGAATTTGACTTAATGGAATTTTTCATTTTTTGATTCCATTTTGCATTAATTAATGTAAAGCACCTTAAGGATTAGCAAATTTGAATACTTTGAAGCCTCCATTCATTGAACTGGGGTAACTTTTAGGATGTTACAATAAAGAGGCCCTTCAAAGTCACTTCAAAGGCCCTAAAATGCAGTATATTTTAAATTTCCTTGAAAATATGAAAGACTATGTACTTTGACGTAAGGCTATGTTCACACGTTACAGTTTTGCTGGATGTTTTTTTTTGCTGTGCTTTCCAGAATCCCAAAGTTCACCTTTGCTTCTATCACAGAAGCATGAACAATGGAAGGTGTTACGTCAGCAATGCAATACATATGTGAAATCATAAAACCATTTTTGGAAAAAAGGTTAATTTGCTGAAACTATTTGGGATAAAAAAAGATTTTTATGTCTGAAAAAAAAAGTGACTACTCTGAACAAAAAAGTTCATATGAGTTACTGAAAAATACACAATTGCAAATGTAACCGCCTGGAAAGTTGTATTGGTCAGGTATAGTTTATCTAAGACATTAGCTGTCACGGGTGTGTCAGAGTGACAGACAGTCGCCCTGCAGTTGGTTGCAGGAGATCTCTACGTTTGGCATTACAGACATCTTCTTAGAGGCTGTCTCTAGGACCCAGCGGCTACCTCCGTCTAATTAACACCCTGCCTGTCTGTATAAATACCTGCTGTGCTTCAGAGGGAGTTGCCGATGATATTCATTACTACTTGTGAAGGTTTAGCAAGAGTAGTACTTAGTCCTCTCTGTAGCTTGAGGACGCATGCGCATTTGTCTGGAGTCGTCTAAAGCTAAGCAATTTCCCCCTGTTTGTGTACCCTTATTGTATATAGTGTTTAGTGGAGACCGACTAGTGCTCATCTCCTTCCTTCCCTAGCCATAGCCATACGCCAGGGAAAGACAGGGCGAGGCACGCGTACGGCGATTGGTGCAGAGCCAATACAGGGACATTAAGGGAGACAGGGTGACACTAGATAGATATGATGCTGCAGATAGGAGGTCTCCACTTCCCCCCTTTACCTAGAGTCTGGGCTCCCTTTCCCTCTTCCCTTTGTGTTGCACTATGTCTTTCCCACACTTGGTGTGACATTATCACCAGCCAAGCACATTTTGAAAGGAAAAAAAAAGAAAACTGACACTTTGTTGTTTTTAGGCATGTACTTTTTTTCCCTTTCTCCCTTGGTATGAGTTCAGTTGCAGAGCTTACCGTGCGGCTGCACAAGTTGTCCCTGGAGGTGAATGACCTCCACGGTGAGGTACAGCAGCAGCACCAGCGGCTACAGGTCGCCGATGTGGGGGTCTCTTTAGGTAGGCCTGTCCAAACTGAACCCAAAGTTGCCCTCCCGGACAGGTTTTCTGGAGGTAGGAACAAGTTTTTTGTATTCAAGGAGGCATGCAAACTGTATTTTAAACTTCGTCCTTACTCCTCCATAAATGAGGAGCAACGAGTTGGAATTGTGATCTCTCTACTGCTGGAAGATCCTCAGTCGTAGGTGTTTTCTTTACTGCAGGACTCGGTTTGCCTCCAGTCTGTGGAGGGTTTTTTCGGGGCTCATCTATAATGACCCTGACCGAGTCGCCTTGGCTGAGTCTAAGCTACATCGCCTTGAGCAGGGGAATTGGTCAGTGGAAACGTACAGTTCGGAATTCCGTAGATGGGCAATGGATTCCAAATGGAATGACTCAGCCCTTAGAAGTCAATTTTGTGAGGGGCTTACTGAAAGGTTGAAAGATGCCTTGGCAGTATATGAAACCTCTCAGTCGTTGGAGGCAAACATGTCATTGGCCATACGTCTTGATACACGCCTTTGGGATAGACGGGTGAGACCGGCCTTCTCTGGGGCCTTCTTGTCGGAGTTGTGTACCTCTGCCGGGGGAGCGGTCTGGAGGTGAACTAGTACTGGGGGAGGTGGAGGAACCATGCAGTTAGGGGGTGTCTCTGCATCATACATCTCTCTGGAGATTCACAAGAAAAAAGGTGTCTTTTTTTTGTGGGAAAAAAGGACATTTTGTTGGGACCTCTCCTTCAATTTCTAAACAAAAGGAGACTCTATTAACTCTTGCTAGTCTGGAGTTGGATAAACAAGGGGTGCATTTGTGACCAAACTGCAGTTTCCAGTTTGTCCTGACAGCAGAGGTGGTACTAGAGAGCAAAACCGAGAAAATGTCTCTGCTTCTTGACAGTGGAGCTGGAGTCAGCATGGCTGATGCTGAGTTTGTGAAGATTCATGGTCTTGCTTGCTGTATTTTAGATAAACCTATTTCCAGTTTTGACATCGACTCAGCGCCACTTGCACAGAAAGCATTTACTCAGATTATATATAATGTAAAACTGAGGGTGGGGTCAGTTCATTGTGAAATAATTCCTTGCTATGTCCTGGACAATCTTCCCACACGGATTGTTTTGGGTATACCTTGGGTTGTTAAACATAATCTATTGGTGGATTGACAAACCGGCGAGATTATTGAATGGGGAGATTACTGCCATGAAAACTGTTTAGATATCTCCCTTGCTACTGTCTCTACGGAAATATCACCTGCTTTTTGGTCTGTTTTTGAAGATGTTTTTTCTGTGAGCTGGTGTCAGGTTTTGCCTCCTCATCGAGCTTATGACTGTCCTCTATTAACCTGACCCCCGGAGCTAAACTACCGAAGTCCAGACTGTATAACCTTTGTGCCCCTGAGAGACAAGCCATGAAGTATTTCATTGCGGAAAGTCTGGAGAAGGGACATATCAGACCCTCATCTTCGCCCATGGCGGCAGGGTCTTCTTTGTGAAAAAAAAAAAAGATGATGGCCAACATCCCTGTTTAGATTTCTGGGAATTAAATCAAATTACTATCCGCGATCCATACTGTCTTCCTCTGATTCCTGATTTGTTCAGCCAGGTTGAGGTAGCTAAGGTTTTCTCCAAGTTGGATTTAATGGGAGCCTATAATCTGGCAAAAGTATTGTCTGATCTCATCAGACAGTACTTACAAGGTGGATACCACCAAAATTACAAGTAGCAATAGGGAAAGGGAAAAGGGGGGAAAAGGGTGTGAGTAAAATTAATAAATCTTTATTTAATAGTGTTAAAAACCTAATAATCCGTACATTGAGGATGTATATTGAATCACGGTTAATATGAATTATAATCCTATAAACTATGATCCACTAGATTTCTGATAGGGTCAGACAGTGAATCAAATTATAAATTGAATAAATCCCTAGCCAATGTCACTTATAATTAACCCCTTCCCCACATACGTCGTACATGTACTGCTCTGCGGGAGCGCCGCCGCGATCACATGCGGGTGTCAGCCGATCGCGGGCATTTAACCCCTGTGATGCCATTGTCAGTAGTTACAACGACATCGCAGGGCATCGCAGAGGGAGTGGGCTCCCTCTGTGATCCCATCAACACAACGCGATGTGATCGCGTTATGTTGATGGTCTCTTTGGTGACCCCCGGTCCCAAGATGGCCGCGGGGTCTTTCAGGGTCCTGCAGGAAGGTGGCCTGTCAGCACCTGCTCAGAGAGCAGGAGCTGAGACGCCTCTTTCCTTCCTGTCAGACGCTGCTCTGATGCTCTGCAGTGCAGATGCATTGCAGAGCATCAGATCAGCGATCTGACAGTTTGAAGTTGATGTCCCACCCTGGGACAATGTAAAAAAAGTAATAAAACATTTAATAAAAATTCTAAAAATATTTTTTTTAAAAATCACAAAATAAAGAAAGAAAAGAAAAAATATTAATCCAATAAATATATTTATCTGTGTAAAAAAAACAATAAACGTACACATATTTGGTATCGCGTCCGTAACGACCCGACCTATAAAACTTTCCCACTAGTTAACCCCTTCAATGAACACCATAAAAAAAGGTATAAAACACGGCAAAAAATTGTTCTTTTTCATCATACTTCCGAACAAAAAGTGGAATAAAACGTGATCAAAAAGACGCCTGTAAAAAAATATTGTACCGCTGAAAACATCATCTTATCCTGCAAAATACAAGCCGCCATATAGCTCCATCAGTAGAAAATAAAAAAGTTACAGCTCTCAGATTAAAGCGATGCCAAAATAATAATTTTTTTCTATAAAATAGTTTTAATTGTTTAAAAGCGCCAAAACATAAAAAGAGATATAAATGTGGTATCGCTGTAATCGTACTGACCCGAAGAATAAATCTGCCTTATCAATTTTACCACACGCGGAACGGCATAAAAAATCCCCAAAAAAACAATTCCTGAATTGCTGGATTTTGTTCATGCAGCCTCCAAAAAAATGGAATAGAAAGCGATCAAAAAATGTCACGTGCTCGAAATTGTACCAATGAATACGTCAACTCATCCCACAAAAAACAAGCCCTTACATGACTCTGTTGGCCAAAATATAGAAAAATTATAGCTCGCTAAATATGGCGATGCAAAAACTTGTTTTTACAATAAAAAGCGTCTTTTAGTGTGTGACAGCTGTCAATCATAAAAACCTCATATAAATCTGTTATCCCTGTAATCGCACCAACCCGAAGAATAAAGTCGTCTAATCACTTATACCGCACGAGGAAAGGCATAAAAATTATATAAAACCTATTCTTCACATGCTGTTGATTTATTCATTCTGCCTCCCAAAGATTGCTCAGCATACATTTATCCGGTGGACTGTGCTGAGCGTTTACACCGGGGTTTCTGTGTAAATCTCTGAAATATGTGATTGAGACGGAACCCCCGGCGGAAGATTCCCTGTAATGAGACAGATGGAGGCACTGTGGACGCCATAGGACCTGTGATCCCACGGTGTCCGTCTTTTTATTAGGCATGCATAAAAGTGCCGTCAGCCAGAGTTCTATACACTTCTGAAAAGAAAGACGACGCTGAACAGAGGCCAGACGGAGTCCAGACGAACTCTGCTGCCTCATTATAGTGGAGCGCACGAAAAACGTGATCCAAAATGTTATGTAAAATGTTCCCAATAAAAGCTTCAGTTCCATTTACAAAAAAGCTCCCACTCAGGTCCGTCATCTGTTAACAATAATATAGGGGCTTCCACAATATTGGTAGCACAAAGGCTCTGGAAAAACAAAATGGCTCCTCGCCCTCCAAAAGAAATCCAGCGCTCTCAAATCCAAATGTCCCCCTCCTTCTGAGCTCCAGGATGTGTCTAAACCGCAGTTAGCGTCCACATGTTTGGCATTCCTGTAGCAATGAGAGACTGCCTAATTAATGGGTGCATGTCTTCAGAAGAACGAGCTGGGCATAATGTACTGGTCACTACAACGTACTGTTCACTACAGTGTACTGGTCACTACAACAGCAGTTTGCAATCTTCACTTAGCAACATCCACTATGCTTGTTTCTGGAAAACACACATGGAGTCAAAATCGTCACTACAACTGTAGATAAATTCACAAAGGGGTATAATTTCCAAAATGGGGTCACTTGAGGGGGATTCTGCTCTTATAGGGTCTCTGTATATGGAATCCGCAAACTATTCTAGGAAAATCTGCTCCCAGGAGGCAAAATGTGATCCGTCCCTCCCGAGTCTTACCGTATGGCCGTATGGCTAAGCAGTACTGTACAGCCATATATGGGGTATTTCTACATTCTGCAGAAATTGTGGGACAAATTTTGGTGTCATTTTTACCCATTTTCCAGTGTGAAAATGTAAAATCTGGGGCTAAAACAAAATTTTAGTGGTAAAACTGTAATTATTTTTTCTTCACTGCCCGGTGGTATAAAATTATGTGACACACCTGTGGTGTCAATATGATCACTACACCCCTAGATGAATTCATTGAGAGGTGTAGTTTGTAAAATTAGGTCACTTATGGGGGGGCTCAGCTGATCTGGCACGTTAGGGGCTCTACCAATGTGACATGGCACCCACAAACTAGTCCAACAAAATCTGAACTGTAATATGGTGCTTCTTCCCTTCTGAGCTTTGCACCAGGGCCGGCGTCAGCACCCGGCGTACCCGGGCAAGTGCCGGGGCCCTGGAAAATTAGAGGGGCCCAGCCGCCCACTCACTGTCGGGGCCCGGGCCCACACACCCACCCGCCCACTCACTGTCGGGGCCGGGCCCACACACCCACCCGCCCACTCACTGTCGGGGCCGGGCCCACTCACCCACCCGCCCACTCACTGTCGGGGCCGGGCCCACACACCCACCCGCCCACTCACTGTCGGGGCCGGGCCCACACACCCACCCGCCCACTCACTGTCGGGGCCGGGCCCACACACCCACCCGCCCACTCACTGTCGGGGCCGGGCCCACACACCCACTCACTGTCGGGGCCCTGGCCGCTTCCTCGGCACCTGTTCAGTGACGCAGGCGCTGCTTGATTGCCGGCACTCCCCCCAGACATGGCCGCGCGCTGTCCGGCTGTGTCTGCTAGTAATGACGCGGCAGGGTCGACGGCACTGCACCTTTAATTGTGCTTGTGTGTCGCCCCTGCCGCGTCATTACTAGCAGACACAACCGCACAGCGCGCGGCCATGTCTAGGGGAGTGCCGGCAATCAAACACCGTCGGAGGTCCTGCACAGATGGGCGGGAGGGGCCCGGACCCGAGAGCAAGTGGGCCCCTCTGATGTTCCAGGGCCATGAAGTGTGTGACACGCCGGGGGCCCTGCACTGCCCCATACCTGAGGAGCTGCTGGACAGGACACTGGACCGGGGACAGGTGAGTGAGGCTTCCCCAATCCCCATATTAAAAATATTAGTAATGGGTCTGTGTGAGTGCATGTATGTGAATGTCAGTGTATATGACTGTGTATATATATTTGTCTGTTTTATCTATGTGTATGTCTGTATGTGTACATATGTCTGCGTACCGTGTGTGCGCGCGCATATGTCTGCGTACCGTGTGTGCGCGCGCATATGTCTGCGTACCGTGTGTGCGTGCGCGTGTCTGTGTACCGTGTGTGCGCGCGCATATGTCTGCGTACTGTGTGTGCGTGCGCGTGTCTGCGTACCGTGTGTGCGCGCGCATATGTCTGCGTACTGTGTGTGCGTGCGTGTCTGCGTACCGTGTGTGCGCTCGCATATGTCTGCGTACTGTGTGTGCGTGCGCGTGTCTGCGTACCGTGTGTGCGCGCGCATATGTCTGCGTACTGTGTGTGCATGCGTGTCTGCGTACCGTGTGTGCGCGCGCATATGTCTGCGTACTGTGTGTGCGTGCGCGTGTCTGCGTACCGTGTGTGCGCGCGCATATGTCTGCGTACTGTGTGTGCGTGCGTGTCTGCGTACCGTGTGTGCGCGCGCATATGTCTGCGTACTGTGTGTGCGTGCGCGTGTCTGCGTACCGTGTGTGCGCGCGCATATGTCTGCGTACTGTGTGTGCGTGCGTGTCTGCGTACCGTGTGTGCGCTCGCATATGTCTGCGTACTGTGTGTGCGCGCGCATATGTCTGCGTACTGTGTACACATCTCTCTGATTTAAGTACATAAAGATTAAAATTTTGAAATTTGCAAAATTTTCACCAAATTTCCGATTTTTTCACAAATAAATGTAAGTCATATCAAATAAATTCTAACACCATCATGAAGTACAATATGTCATGAAAAAACAATCTCAGAATCAGGGGGATCCATTGAAGCGTTCCAGAGTAATTACCTCATAAAGTGACAGTGGTCAGAATTAAAAAAAATGGCCCGGTCAGGAAGGTGAAAACAGGCTTCTGGGTGAAGGGGATAATGGCTGGGTTTATATTTTCAAAGTAAATGCCGTAAATTATATCAAAGTGCACTAGATTATTCTAGTATCTTCATCCAGGAGAAGGTTTTTGTCAAATTGAAGGCTCATATAGCCAATATATAATTAATAATAAACACATTATCCTAACCCAAGGAATACACTCCCCATATTATATGCAGGAAGTGTAAGACTATGTGCACACGGTGCAAATTTTGCTGCGGTTTTGACGCTGTGTGTTTATTCAGTGTCAAAATCGCAGCGGCCAGATGTTACAGCATAGTGGATGAGATTTCAAGAAATCCCATGCCCACTATGCATTTTTGTGCACCTGCGGAAGCTGACATGAGGTGCGTTTTTCAGATCCGCAGCATGTCTATTTCTCTTGCGGAAATGCATGCGGATTTTCCCCATAGACTTGCATTAGATGAGGAAAATCCGCATGCTTAAAAACCACATGTGTGTTTTATGTGCGTTTTATGTGCGTTTCCACAGCGGAAACGCACACAGAAACGCTACATGATGATCAATAAAGTTTGTTTAAAAAAAACCTATTCTCTAATTTCAACATGAAGACATGAAAAACGCATGCGGCAAAACCGCATCAAAAAATGCATGCAGCAAAACGCATGTAAAAACCGCAAGTAACCTAATTTGCATATTAGGTGCAGAAATGGTGCAGAAATTCTGCAGCGTCAAAACCGCAACAAATCCGCACTGTGTGCACGTACCCTAACAGGTCTAATCGATGTGATTATAATGAGCCTTTATACAATGATTTATTTGTCAGGACACACTATTACACCTAACTGTGTCTGTGTGGTTGATCTTAAATTATGCCTGAAGCTCCTTTATTGCGGTACGCAGTAAAGATAAGGAGGCATTAACACAGGCTTAGCCGGCTTAGATACAGTTATATGAAAAAGTTTCGGCACCCCTATTAATCTTAAGCTTAATGTTTTATAAAAATTGGTGTTTTTGCAACAGCTATTTCAGTTTGATATCTGTAATAACTGTTGGACACAGTAATGTTTCTGCCTTGAAATGAGGTTTATTGTACTAACAGAAAATGTGCAATCTGCATTCAAACAAAATTTGTCAGGTGCATTAGTATGGGCACCTCACCAGAAAAGTGACATTAATATTTAGTAGATCCTCCTTTTGCAAAAATAACAGCCTCTAGTCGCTTCCTGTAGCTTTTAATGATTTCCTGGATCCTGGATGAAGGTATTTTTGACCATTCCTCTTTACAAAACAATTCCAGTTCAGTTAAGTTTGATGGTCGCCGAGCATGGGCAGCCCTATTCAAATGATCCCACAGATGTTCAATGATATTCAGGTCTGGGGACTGGGATGGCCATTCCAGAACATTGTAATTGTTCCTCTGCATGAATGCCTGAGTAGATTTGGAGCGGTGTTTTGGATCATTGTCTTGCTGAAAGATCCATCCCCGGCGTAACTTCAACTTTGTCACTGATTCTTGAACATTATTGTCAAGAATCTGCTGATACTAAGTGGAATCCATGTGTCCTTCAACTTTAACAAGATTCCCGGTGCCGGCATTGGCCACACAGCCCCAAAGCATGATGGAACCTCCACCAAATTTTACTGTGGGTAGCAAGTGTTTTTCTTGGACTGCTGTGTTTTTTTGCCGCCATGCATAATGCCTTTTTGTATGACCAAACAACTCAATCTTGGTTTCATCAGTCCACAGGACCTTCTTCCAAAAAGAAATTGGCTTCTCCATATGTGCTTTTGCATACCTCAGCCGACTCTGTTTGTGACGTGCTTGCAGAAACGGCTTCTTTCGCATCACTCTCCCATACAGCTTCTCCTTGTGCAAAGTGCGTTGTATAGTTGACCGATGCACAGTGACACCATCTGCAGCAAGTTGATGCTGCAGCTCTCTGGAGGTGGTCTGAGGATTGTCCTTGACTGATCTCACCATTCTTCTTCTCTGCCTTTCTGATATTTTTCTTGGCCTGCCACTTCTGGCCTTAACAAGAACTGTCCCTGTGTTCTTCCATTTCCTTACTATGTTCCTCACAGTGGAAACAGACAGGTTAAATCTCTGAGACAGCTTTTTGTATCCTTCCCCTGAACAACTATGTTGAATAATCTTTGTTTTCAGATCATTTGACAGTTTTTTTTGAGGAGCCCATGATGCCACTCTTCAGAGGAGATTCAAACAGGAGAACAACTTGCAAGTGGCCACTTTAATTAGCTTTTCTCATGATTGCATACACCTGGCTATGAAGTTCAAAGCTCAATGAGGTTACAAAACCCAAAAAAGTGCTTTAGTACGTCAGTGAAAAGTAGGTAGGAGTATTTAAAACAAGAAAATGATAAGGGTGCCCATACTTATGCACCTGTCAAATTTTGTTTGAATGCAGATTGCACATTTTCTGTTAGTACAATAAACCTCATTTCAAGGCAGAAACATTACTGTGTCCAACAGTTATTACATATATCAAACTGAAATAGCTGTTGCAAAAACACCAATTTTTATAAAACATTAAGCTTAAGATTAATAGGGGTGCCCAAACCTTTTCATATAACTGTATACGTGCGGCTCAGCTATGCCGCAGGCAGCCTCTCACGCTGTTCGCACACAAATTACCGGTCAGCAGGGGAGGCAGATAATATATATGGATCATGATCCCCTGGTTGTACAGGGGATCCAACAAACAATCTGCCTACTTTGATCTCAGATTCGACTCACATGTGCAGCTGTCGGATTCTCCCACACTGTCAACAAATGTGTAAGTGCGATCAGCGGGAGAGGCAATTTCGAAGTTCAACTATGTCTGCGATCTTTCAGGTCTAGATAAAGCTGACAACTAAAATGGGGTAGATATGTATCGTGCAACGTTGTAACACTGCACTCTGCAGCATACGGTCAATTATTAGGCATAATAATTATAATGGACATTGGCTAGGGATTTATTCTATTTGTAATTCGATTCACTGTCTGAACCTATCAGGAATCTAGTGTATCATGGTTTTATAGGATTATAATTCATATTAACCGTGATTCAATATACATCATCTATGGGATGTACGGATTATTAGGTTTTTAACATTATTAAATAAAGATTTATTAATTTTACTCATACCGTTTTCTCCCCTTTCCCAATTTGCTACGAGCCTATAATCTGGTTTGAATCACAGAAGGGGATGAATGGAAAACAGGAGATTTTGAGAGTTTGGTTATGCCTTTTGGTTTGACCAATGCACCTACGGTATTCCAGCATTTCATAAATTATATTTTTCATCATTTGGTGGGGAGGTTTGTGGTGGTCTATCTGGACTATATTTTGGTTTACTCACCTGATTTTGAGACACATCGGTGGCATGTTAAGCAGGTACTCCAGATATTAAGGGATAACAAACTTTATGCTAAACTGGAAAAATGTGTTTTTGCTGTTCAGGAGGTGCAGTTTTTGGGGTACTTGTTGTCTTCAGGTTTCCGGATGGAACCGGTGAAGATCCGTGCAGTCCTTGATTACTTGTGAAGGCTTAGCAAGAGCAGTAGTTCGTCCTTTCTGGAGCTTGAGGACGTATGTGCATTTATCTGGAGTTGTCTAAAGCTAACCAATTTCCCCGTTTGTGTACCCTTGTTGTCTATAGTGTTTAGTGGATCTAGTAGGGCTCATATTCCTTCCCTAGCCATACGCCAGGGAAAGACAGGGCGAGGTACGGGTGCGGCGATTGTTGCAGAATCAATACAGGGACGTTAGGGGAGACAGGGTGAAGCTAGCTCAACCTAAGAGGTCTCCACTTTCCCCCTTTCCCTAGAGTCTGGGATCCCTTTCCCTCTTCCCTTTGTGTTGTACTAAGTCTTTCCCACACCTGGCGTGACATTAGCAGAGCATTGAGTTTTTAGCACACTGTTTAATTTCATGCATTGGTCGGCCCTCCAGTTGGTCAGGTAATGTTCAATTTCACATCTTGGTCAGTGTTACGCTCGCGCCCGGACTGACTGGCATGAGCGTGATTAGTGATCCCACTGTATAATGAACCGAGAAGTGCCTGGAGGGGCGTAACTAAGTATCTACCTGATCCGACCAAGGTCGCATGGCGGCTAACGACTCCATGAACCAAGGAGGAACCGAGCAGAGGGACCAGGTGCTACTCCAGGTCAGATCCCGGTCACAGCTCTTGACCCACACCAGGGAATGCAGGAACAGGCAGGTTAGGCTGTCATACAGACAGGTGGGTATTGGCAGGCATGGCTGGTATGCTGACAGGGGGTTACTGGTAAGCACGGCTGGTATGCAGACAGGTGGGTACTGGCAAGCACGGCTGGAGTGCAGACAGGGAAATACTGGCAAACATGGCTGGAGTGTAGACAGGTGGGTACTAGCAGGTTGGAGCGCAGGCTGGATAGAGTTCAGTACAGACTGGGAGACAGGAACAGAGCCGCAGATGCGGTAGACAAGCAGAGTAAAGCGAAACCGCCGGAGCGGAGGACAAGGCAGAGCAGAGTGGTACCGCAGGTGCGATGAACATGGCAGAGCAGAGAGGAACCGCCAGAGCGGTAGGCTAGGCAGAGCAGAGAGGAACCGCCGGAGCGGTGGGCTAGGCAGAGCAGAGGGGAACCGCCGGAGCGGTGAGCAAGCAGAGCACAACTAAACCGCAGGAGCGGTGAACATGGCAGAGCAGAAAGGAACCGCCGGAGCGGTGGGCTAGGCAGAGCAGAGGGGAACCGCCGGAGCGGTGAGCAAGGCAGAGCAGAGGGGAGCCGCCCGAGCGCTGAGCAAGGCAGAGCAGACAGAAACTGCTGGTGCAGTGAGCAAGGCAGAGCAGAGAAAATGGGCAAGTCAGAGCAGGGAGAAGCCGCCGGAGCGGTGGGGAAGGCTGAGCAAAGGGAAGCCGCTGGAGCGGTGGGCAAGTCAGAACAGAGAGAAACCCCAGGTGCGGTGAGCAAGGCAGAGCAGAGAGAAGCCGCCGGAGCGGTGGGCAAGTTAGAGCAGAGAGAAACCTCTGGTGCGGTGAGCAAGGCAGAGCAGAGAGAAGCCGCCGGAGCGGTGGGCAAGTTAGAGCAGAGAGAAACCTCTGGTGCGGTGAGCAAGGCAGAGCAGAGAGAAGCCGCCGGAGCGGTGAGCAATTCAGAGCAGAGAGAAGCCGCCGGAGCGGTGGGTAAGGCAGAGCAGAGGGAAGCCGCCTGAGCGGTGGGCAAGTCGAGCGGAGCGAAACCGCAGGTGCGGTGGACAAGGAAAATACGGGAAGATATGAAGGAAGGGAAAAGGGACTAGCAGAACCAGATACACACAAGGTACTTCCTATGAAGTAGCGAGTGGACACAAAACTCACAAACAGAAGTACAGAGACAACGAGTTGGAGTTAGGTGCAGGTTCAGACACTGCAGGAAAAGGGAGGGTACGGACATAGAGACAAAACAGGTAACAGGCTAAGAAACAGTTCAGACTGGAACTGATACTGCAACGAGATACAGGAACGAGCCTGGGTATACGGCCCCCAGAGTGGCGGAAACATACTAGAAGTCACAGATAACAGGTCTGGGAATGCAGCCCCCATAGTGGCGGAAACAGACAAGAAGCAGAACTGGACCTGGCAACTTCAGAGTCAAGGAGCACACTGAATGTTAGTGTTGCTCAGGCACCTCCTTCTGGGTGGAGGGGGTTTAAATATCCAGTGACTCACAGCAATAGGCTGGAGACGCATTAGGAGTGTGCCCACAGCAGCTATAAGAATCAGGAAGTAACCGGGCCGCCGCCCTAAGCAGTCAGTCAAAAGATATGCACACAGCATGAACTGGATGAAGCAAGGTTTGTAGGCTGGACTGACAGGTAAGATTGCAGTCTTGCATAGTGGGAGGTGGTGCACTATGCAAGCACGCCGCCAGGGATGTTACAGTCAGGCAATGTTTACTTTACACACATCAGTAATTTAATTAAACTTTAGTAATCCTAACTGCCATTCTGAGGTGAGGCGACTAAGACATTATGGTTTAAACTTGGGAAAATCTCAAAAATGATAGCAGCTTCACATCTCCTGAACAAACTATTAAAGCAAGTAAAAAAAAAAAAAAAAGTTTAAAAAAAGATCATATAAAAGTACAAATCACCCCCCTTTTTGTCCCATTCAAAACAAAACAATAAAAAATACACATATTTGGTATTGCCACGTTCTGAAACGCCCGATCTATCAAGTAGAGAATTAATCTGATCAGTAAACGGCGAAATGAGAAAAAAATTAAAATGCAATAACAGGCGATCAAAACATTGTATCTAACCCAAAATAGTATCAGTAGAAACGTCAGCTTGGCACGCAAGCAATGAGCCCTCACCCGGGTCCAGATCCCGAATAATGGAGACACTACAGGTCTCGGAAAAAATTTTTAAATTGTTTTTTTCACCACTTAAATAAATAAGAATGCACACATGTTTGGTATCTTCAAGCTCGTAATGACCCGGATAATCTTAATGTCAGGTTAGTTTTACCATTCAGTGAACATGGTAGAGAAAAAAGCCCAAAACATTTGTGGAATTGCACTTTTTTGCAGTTTCACTATACTTGGAAGTTTTTCCCTGTTTTCCAGTACATTATATGGTTAGTGATGGGTGAACCTGTCAGTGTTAAGAGTTCGGCTAATATAGTCAAACACCGAACAGTTTTTTTAAAGTTCGGGTACCAGAACAGTACCCAGACCCCAAACACGGACCCCATTCATGTGAATGGGGGATCCGAATTTACCTGGTATCCAGCACTGTCATTTGCGTGGCAGCACAGGAGACACAGGCTCTGATCGGCGGTAATTGCAGAGCGCTGTGGCAGTGACCCGGCGGTAAAAAGCTTACCGCGGGTCATAGGTGCCAGCTGATGGTACTACCACCATTAGCTGGCACCTCCTGCCATAGGAAGCAGCAGATACAGACGCCGCTGGATGGGAGCAGTAGTCTCCAATCCACTGGCGCCTGTGCTCTGCTGTAAGTAAAAAAAAAATTAAATTATTAAAAAAATATTATAATAAAAATAAAACACATTATACTTACCTACACCTTTATTCCCGTTCAACTCATTGCACGCGTGGGAAAATACTCACTGCGCATGTGGTGACCTGTTTTGCCGGGAATACACTGAGTCAGTGTATTGCCGGCAAATGAACAGAGCAGTCACATACTATGTGGCTGCTCTGTTCATGGAATCTTCGTGGGACACTTGTTGTTTGGACTGCGTCGGAAATGTAAGGATGAGGTTGGTTTATTTTATTTTGTTACAGGGGACGTTGGCTTCAGCTGGAATGGCCAAGATGGTAAGTATGGTTTAATTTAGAATATTACAGGAATCCTGTCTTTATTTCAAATAAAATATTTTATTCTGGTTGTGAGTGTTTTTATTTTACATTTTACCTTCACTATGGGGTTAGTAATGGGGGGGCCTCTGCAATACTAACCTGGGTTTGATGTCAGCTGGCATTATAAGCTGATATCAACCCCAACCCTATAACCCCACCGCCACCGCTACAGGGCAGTGGGTAGAGCGAGGCTAAGTGCCAGAATTCTGGGACGGCTGAGGGCTTCTCTTTCTAGCCTCGGAGGGGGCCAATATTCATGGTCCCTTCCTAGGCTTTTAATATCAGTCCACAGATGTCTGCATAGCCTTTGCTAGCTGTTAAAATAGGGGGACCCCGTGTCATTATCTATCTGTATATCTATCTATTATATATTATCAACACACATAGTCAAAATTGTTGGTACCTCTCGTTTAATGAAAGAGAAACCCACAATGGTCACAGAAATAACTTGAATCTGACAAAAGTAATAATAAATTAAAAATCTATGAAAATGAAAAAATGAAAGTCAAACATTGCTTTTCAACTCTGCTTCCACGGAATTTTTTTAAAACTTAAACTCATGAAATAGGCCTAGACAGAAATGATGGTACCCCTGAAAATAATGTGACAAAAGGGATATGTTAAATGAAGTTGTGTCCACTAATTAGCATCACAGGTGCCTACAATCTTGTAATCAGTCAGTGGGCCTGTATTTAGGCCTACTCACTGTGCTGTTTGGTGACATGGTGTGTACCACACTCAACATGGACCAGAGGAAACAAATGATAGAGTTGTCTCAGGAGATTAGAAAAAAAATTATAGACAAGCATGTTAAAGGTAAAGGTTATAAGACCATCTCCAAACAGCTTGATGTTCCTATGACTATAGTTGCACATATTATTCACAAATTTAAGATCCATGGGACTGTAGCCAACCTCCCAGGACGTGGCCGCAGGAGGAAAATTGATGACAAATCAAAGAGACGGATGATACGAATGGTAACAAAAGAGCCCAGGAAAACTTCTAAAGAGATTAAAGGTGAACTTCAAGCTCAAGGAACATCAGTGTCAGTTCGCACCATCCTTCGTTGTTTGACCCAAAGTGGACTTCATGGGAGACGACCAAGGCGAACACCATTGTTGAAAAAAAATCAAAAAAGCCAGACTGGAATTTGCCAAACTACATGTTGACAAGCCACAAAGCTTCTGGGAGAATGTCCTATGGACAGATGAGACAAAAATGGAAGTTTTTGGCAAGGCACATCAGCTCTATGTTCACAGATGGAAAAATGAAGCATATTAAGAAAAGAACACTGTCCCTACTGTGAAACATGGAGGAGGCTCTGTTATGTTCTGGGGCTGCTTTGTTGCATTTGGCACAGGGTATCTTGAATCTGTTTAGGCTACAATGAAATCTCAAGACTATAAAGGGATTCTAGAGAGAAATGTGCTGCCCAGTGTCAGAAAGATTTGTCTCAGTTGCAGGTCATGGGTCTTGCAACAGGATAATGACCCAAAACACACAGCTAAAAACACGCAAAAATGGCTAAGAGTAAAACATTGGACTGTTCTGAAGTGGCCTTCTATGAGCCCTGATCTAAATCCCATTGAGCATCTTTGGAAAGAGCTGAAACATGACGTCTGGAAAAATCAACCTTCAAACACGAAACAACTGGAGCAGTTTGCTCATGAGGAGTGGGCCAAAATACCTGTTGAGAGGGGCAGAAGTCTCATTGACCGTTACAGGAATCGTTTGATTGCAGTGATTCCCTCAAAAGGTTGTTCAACAAAATATTAAGTTAAGGGTACCATCATTTCTGTCCAGGCCTATTTCAGGAGTTTAATTTTTTTAAAACTTCTGTGTAAACAGGGTTGAGAAGCAATTTCTGACTTTCATTTGTTCATTTTCATAGATTTTTAATTTATTATTACTTTTGTCAGATTCAAGTTATTTCTGTGACTATTGTGGGTTTTTCTTTCATTAAACGAGGGGTACCAACAATTTTGACCATGTGTGTATATATCTAGCTATCCATATATCTATGGATCTATTATCTATTTATTTATCTATCCATATATGTATTTATTATCTGTTGACCTATCTAATTATCTAAGATAGATAATAGATAGATATATGGATATATAGATATACTGATATCTAGATAGATAATAGATCGATAAATAGATATGTAGATAAATAGATTTATAGATAGATAATAGTTAGATATATGGATATATTGCTAGATAATAGATATATGGATAGATACACAAATAGATTAATAGATATACGGATAGATAGATATATGGATAGATACATAGGTAAATAATAGATATATGGATAGATATAAAGATAGATAAATAGATTCATAGATAGATAGAGAAATATTTAGATTTGAGAGTCCTCAGTGGTTGATACCTTTTAACCCCTTTCCGACGAGGTCAGTAATAGTACGTAGCTGCGCCCTGGGACTTATGGACCAGATACATACTATTACGCATGCGCCGATTGCACCCGCACCGCTCCCTGCATATTAAGCCCCGCAATGCTGCTATCGAAATTGATCCCAGCATTGCAGGGGCAAGGGGGGAGGTGATCGCTATACTCATCTCCTGCCGGCATCCACCGATGTCTGCGGCAGCTTCTGGATGTTGTCATGACGACCCGATGCAGTTATGACAACATCGGGGTCACCCGGAGGCAGGACGTTACCTTGGTCATGCGCAGTGCATGAGCCCTGTGTGCAGCGCTGACAGGCTGCATGGCATAGGGAGCTGCTGCTCTCTATAGTCCCATAGTGGGACAATGTGTAAAAGTAAAAAAAAGTGCAAGAAAGTGAAAAAAAAAAAAATATAAAAAATATTTAAAAAAATGAAAAAAAAATCCCCAAAAAATAAAAATATATTGAACCCATAATATTTATTTATTATGAAGAAAAAAACAACCAATAAAAGTACACATATTTGGAATCGCCACGTCCGGAACGACCTGACCTATAAAACTGTGCCACTAGTTAACCCCTTTAGTAAACACAGTAAAAAATAAAAATAAAAAATGAAGCAAAAAACAATGCTTTATCATCATACCGCCAAACAAAAAATGGAATAACTTGCGATCAAAAAGACCAATGTAAATAAAAATGGTACCGCTGAAAATGTCATCTTGTCCCACAAAAAACAAGCCACTGTACAGCTCCATCATCCATAAAATAAAAAAGTTATAGCTCTCAGAATAAAGCGATACAAACATTTTTTTTTTTCTAGAAAATAGTTTTTATTGTGTAAAAGTGCCAAAACATTAAAAAAATTATATAAATTTGGTACCACTGACCTGAAGAATGAAGCTGCCTTATCAATTTTACCACACACGGAGATGCATAAAAAAAAAACCCATAAAAACAATTCCTGAATTTTGTTTATTCTGCCTCCCAAAAATCGGAATAGAAAGCGATCAAAAAATGTCACATGCCCGAAAATGGTGCCAATAAAAATGTCAACTTCTCCCGCAATAAACAAGCTGTCACATGACTCTATCGGCCAAAGTATGGAAAATTTATAGCTCTCAAAATATGGTGATGCAAATACTAGTCTTCGCAAAAAAAAAAAAAAGGGCTTTTTAGTATGTGACAGACGTCAATCATAAAAACCTGATATGAATCTGTTATCGCTGTAATCGCAACGACCTGAAGAATGAAGTAGTCTAATCACTTATACCACACGAGGAACGGTGTAAAAAAATAAACTTTAGGGTTAGGGTTGTGCTAGGGTTAGGGTTGTATTAGGGTTGGGGTTAGGGTTGTGCTAGGGTTAGGGTTGGGCTAGTGTTAGGGTTGAGCTAGGGTTAGGGTTGGGCTAGGGTTAGGGTTGAGCTAGGGTTAGGGTTGGGCTAGGGTTGGGGTTATGGTTGGGCTAGGGTTGGGGTTGTATTTTGGTTGGGGTTAAATTTTGGATTTTTTCAAAAGTAAAGAAAAAAAAAATTATGTCGATATGGCGACCAGTGTTGAGCGCAAGTGCTCGCTACTTGAGTTTGCATCGGGTGCTCGGGTATGCACTGAGTATCGCAGGTGTTTGAGTGACATGCTCGAGTCTCTGCCCCATATGCTTTGCGGCCAAAAAAAACATTGCTGGGATCCCCTGCCATGCATGAGCGATCCCCGAATGTTTTTTCTTGGGTGTCTAACAACCGTGAAACATGCAGGTACTCGAGCATGTCACTCGAGCACCCGTGATACATGGTGCATACCCGAGTACCCGATGCAAACTCAAGTAGCGAGCACTTACGCTCAAGACTAATGACTTATTCAATATGATGACCTAATGTTATCAAATTCTGTCTTACCTCTGGGTTCAAAATGTACACTATACCCCTTGATAAAATCCTTGACGGGTCTAGTTTCCAAAATGGAGTCAGTTGTGGGGGGGGGGGGGTTTCCACTATTTAGGCACATCAGAGACTCCTGAAATGCAACATGGCGTCCACTCTTGATTCCAGCCAATTTTGCGTTCAAAAAGTCACACAGTGCTCCTTTCCCTTTTGAACCCTGATGTGCGCCCAAACAGTGTATTTTCCCCACATATGGAGTATTGGCGTACTCAGGAGAAATTGCACAACAGTTTTTAGGTCCTATTTTCTCCTCTTACCCTTGTGAAAATAAAAAATTTGGGGCTAAAAGATCATTTTTGTGGAAAAAGTTAGATTTTTTTATTTTCACGGCTCCATGTGATAAACTTCTGTGAAGCACCTGGTGGTTAAGGGTGCTCGCCACACATCTAGATAAGTTCCCTGAGGGGTCTAGTTTCCAAAATCGTATGACTTGTGGGGGTTATCCACTGTTTAGGCACATCAGGGGCACATCCGCTAATTATTCAAGCAAATTTTACATTCAAAAAGTTAAATGGCGCTCCTTTCCTTCCGAACCCTGCCGTACGCCAAAGCAGTGGTTTTCCCCCACTTATGGGGTATTGACTTACTCAAGAGAGATTGCACAACAAATTGAATGGTGCCATTTCTCCTGTTACCCTTATGAAAATGCGAAACTGGGAGCTGAAAAACATTTTTGTGGGAAAAATGTGAAAATTTTATTTTCATGGCTCCATGTTATAAACTTCTGTGAAGCACCTGGGGGTTCAATGTGCTCACCACACATCTAGATAAATTCCCTGAGGGGTCTAGTTTCCAAAATGGTGTCACTTATGTGGTGTTTCCACTGTTTAGGCACATCAGGGGCTCTCCAAACGCAACATGACGTCCGCTAATTATTCAGCAAATTTTACTTTCAAAAAGTCAAATGGCGCTCCTTCCCTTCCGAACCCTGCTGTACGCCAAAGCAGTAGTTTTCCCTCACATATGGGGTATCGGCTTACTCAGGAGAGATTGCACAACAAGTTGCATGGTGCAATTTCTCCTGTTACCCTTATGAAAATGCAAAACTGGGGGCTGAAAAACATTTTTGTGGGAAAAATGTGGACATTTTATTTTCACGGCTCCATGTTATAAGCTTCTGTGAAGCACCTGGGGGTTCAAGGTGCTCACCACACATCTAGATAAGTTTCCTCATGGGTCTAGTTTCCAAAATGGTATCACTTATTGGGGTTTTTCACTGTTTAGGCACATCAGGGGCTCTCTAAACGCATCATGGCGTCCGCTAATTATTCAAGCAAATTTTACATTCAAAAAGTCAAATGGCTCCTTCCCTTCTGAGCCCCGCTGTGCGCCCAAACAGTGTTTTTTCCCCACGTAACGGGTATCTGCGTGCTCAGGGGAATTTTGACATAAAATTTTGGGGTCCATTTTTTCTGTTACCCCTGCAAAAATAAAAACATTTGGGTCTAAAGTAACATTTTTGTGAAAAAAGTTAAATCTTCATTTTTTTCTTCCACATTCCAAAAATTCCTGTGAAGCACCTGAAGAGTTAATAAACTACTTAAATGTGGTTTTGAGCACCTTCAGAGGTGCAGTTTTTAGAATGGTGTCACTTTTGGGTATTTTCTGTCATAAAGGCCCCTCAAAGTCACTTCAAATGTGATGTGGTCCCTAAAAAAATGGTTTT
This sequence comes from Phyllobates terribilis, assembly GCF_046119375.1. NCBI lineage: Eukaryota > Metazoa > Chordata > Amphibia > Anura > Dendrobatidae > Phyllobates > Phyllobates terribilis. The sequence goes on from NW_027363079.1 coordinate 2,153,577, forward strand.
GCAAACTTTGTTGTAAGAATGAGAAATCGCTGGTCAACTTTTAATACTTTTAACTCCCTAACTGCTGATGTAAAGTAGACATGTGGGAAATGTTATTTATCAACTATTTTGTGTGATATATTTCTCTGATTTAAAGCCATAAAAATTCAAATTTTGAAAATTGTGAAATTTTCAAAATTTTCGGCAAATTTCAGATTTTTTCACCAATAAATGCAAGTGATATAAAAGAAATTTTACCACTATCATGAAGTACAGTATGTCACGAAAAAACAGTCTCAGAATCAGCAGGATCCATTGAAGGGTTCCAGAGGTATTGCCTCATAAAGTGACAGTGGTCAGATTTGTAAAAATTGGCCCGGTCATTAACGTGCAAACCACCCTCGGGGGTAAAGGGGTTATTGGCTAACTGAAAAGATGGTAACAAGTTGCAAGCTTTTGAGACTACTCAGTTCTCTTCATCAGGCTAGTATACCCCAAAATATGAAGTCAAATATTTATACACAATAGGACACAGAAATAATGCAGTAGATGAGAAAGGTGATGAAAAGCAGAGCTATTACTAACAGTTCTGCGTGTAAATATTTTAGCAGTTCATAGATGAGGAGTGTGAAGGTTTTATTGTCCTGTGACTGGGTCTAGTGTTGTGATGACCCCACAAGTCTAATGGGCACATTCCTTAGTTGATGTAGAATGACATAAATCCATACAACACATTCATTCCTGCTCTGAAGGTGTCAAAGGTCACCATTAGTTTATATTCCCAGACTCTTCTGTCTCTCTGAGATTTGAAATTACCTTTTAATACCAGTAATTTCATGTCCTTGATGCTGTGATCAGGGAGACAAAAATGCTTGGACACAGGCAGATCTATTCTTTTTTCTTTTATTGTGTGGCGATGATTTATCCTTGTGCTAAGTTTTTGCCCTGTCTCGCCTACATACAGACCCCAGTTGGTACATATAATTAAGTACACTACATTAGATGTGATACAGCTGAAAGTACCTGGGATATTGCAGTTCTGATGTGAATTGGGGATTTTATCTTGTCTATGGTCATTATAAACGGACAGATTTTACATTTTTTATGGTTGCAGGGAAAGGTACCTGTAGCTGGTGGAGATACAGGGAGCTTCTGACAATGATGCTTCTTTGATTTGGGGGCTGCCTGAAACACAAAAGTGGGGGGTCTGGAAATATGGATTGTAATCGGGCATCTTTTTGTAATAAGGGTTGTAGTTTCCATGCATATCTCCTTAGTGCCTCCAGATTGGGATTGTAGGTGACTACTAGAGGAACCTGGTTGCTTTTTTGTTTAGTTTTGTAATGTAGGAGGTGATTCCTTGATATTCTGGTGGCTCTTGTAATCTGGTTCTCAATTTTTTTGGATGGTAGCCCTGATTCAAAAAAGTCTTTGAGGCCACCAAGGTGTTTGTCTCTATCCATAGGGTTGGAACATACCCGATTGCATCTGATGGCTTGGCTGTAGACATTAGATTTATAATTTTTTTATGTGTTTTGGATGGAAACTGTCCCATTTAAAGTATGTTGGACGGTCCCCTTTAATAAAAATAAAATAATAAACCAACCTCATCTTTACCTTGCCAACCCAGTCCAAATAACGAAGGTCCCACAAAGATTGTATAAACAGAGCAGCCACATAGTATGTGACTGCCCTTATCATTTGCCGGCAATACAATCACTCAGTGTATTCCCTGCAAAACAGGTCACCGCATGCACAGTGAGTATTTTCACACGCATACAATTAATTGAACTGAGTTCACCTCATTGCAAGCGTGGGAGAATACTCATTGCGCGTGCACTGACCTCATTTGCCGGGAATACACTGAGTCAGTGTATTGCCGGCAAATGATCAGGGCAGTCACATACTATGTGGATGCTGTGTTCATGCAATCTTTGTGGGACCTTTGTTATTTGGACTGCGTCAGCAAGGTAAGGATGAGGTTGGTTTATTATTTTATTTTTATTACAGGTATGCAATTACCGCCTATTAGAGCCTGTGTTTCCTGCGCTGTCATGCCTGAACCCGAACAGTAACACAGACTTCCATAGGAAGTCTGTGTTCGGAGTCCGGGACCGAACAGTAGATGTTTGGTACGGACACCGAACTTTACTGTTCGGGGTTGCCCAACACTGTATATGGTAAAATCAATGGTGTTGTTCAAAAGTACAACTCGCCCGGCAAAAAACAAGCCCTTACACATCCATATTGACAGAAAAATAAAAAAAATTATGGCTCTGGAAGAAGGGGAACAAAACAACGGAAGTGCAAAAGCAGAAAATGGCCAGTGGGTGAAGGTTAATTTCCATAAAAAACACTAATCAAAAACGCAATGTGTGAACATAGCTTAATACTGACAGGTATAATGCATTGCAGTGTTGGTGCATTTAAATGCATTGTACCAGTAATCAGAGTAATAAAAGTTAAAGTCCCATAGAAGGACTAAGTAAAAAAGTGGAAAAAAAAGTAAATTGTTAAAATATTAAAAAAAAATTAGAATGATAAAAATAAAAAAAAATACAAATAAATAGGTATATTTATATATAAACAAAAATAAAAGAAGTACACATATTTGTTATCGTCTCATTCGAAATAAACTGATTTATAAAATTGAAGTTAATGCCTTCAGTGAACAACATAAAAAAATAAATTAAAAACTTTGCAAAAATATGGAAAAGTAAAATTCAGTGAGCTGTTCCCTTTTACACAGAAGGCCACAGCAAAGAAACGTATACTGTACAGTATAGGTTTTCCTTACAGTGCGCCCCTATAGCGGACAGATGCCTTGACACCCATCCTGACTGTGGCCAATTATTATTTATTTATATAGCACCATTGATTCCATGGTACTGTACATAAGAAGGGGTTACATACCAAATACAAACATCACTTACAGTAACAAACAATGATATACTGGTACAGAGGGAAGAGGACCCTGCCCTTGCGGGCTTACATTCTACAGGAATGGGGAAGGCGACAGTAGTTTTGGGGGGTTGCGGTAGCTCCAGTGTTGAGGTGGCAGCAAGCAAGGTCATGGCGGACTGTAAGCTTGTTTGAAGAGGTAGGTTTTCAGGTTCAGTCTCAAGGATCCAAATGTGGAGGCTAATCTGATGTGTTGAGGCACAGAATTCCATAGCATGGGAGATATTCGGGAGAAATCTTGGAGGCGGTTGGGTGAGGAACGAAGAAGTGTGGAGAATAGAAAGAGGTCTTGGGAGGACCGGAGATTACGTAAGGCAATATATTAGAAGATTAGTTCAGAGATGTACGAAGGAGAAAGGATATGGATGGCTTTGTAGGTCAGTGTTAGTACTTTGAACTGGATATGCAGGGCAAATGGGAGCCAGTGAAGGTATTTGCAAAGGTGGGTAAGCAGAGGAGTAGTGAGGCGAGAGGTGAACTAGTCGCGCAGCAGAGTTAAGGATGGACTGGAGGGGTGCGAGAGTCTTAGCAGGTAGGCCACAGAGGAGAGTGTTGCAGTAGTTGAGGCAGGAGATGATGAGGGCATACACAAGCAGTTTAGTAGATTGAGGGTTGATGAAAGGACGGATTCTGGAAATATTTTTGAGCTGTAGGCGACAGAAGGTGGCGAGAGCTTGGATGTGGGGCTTGAAGGACAGGGCAGAGTCAAGGGTTACTCCGAAGCAGCAGATTGCCGGTACAGGGGAAAGTGTGATGTCATTTATTGTGATAGATAGATCAGGTGGGGAAGATATGTGTGATGAGGGAAAGATGATGAATTCACCTTTGTCCACATTGAGCTTGGGAAATTGACATCGTGGACAAGGAGGATGTGACTGATAGACATTCTGGGATTAAGGACCGCAGAGAGGTGACATCTGGGCCAGAGATGTAGATATGGGTGTCATCAGCGTACAGATGGTACTGGAAGCCATGGGATTTTATGAGCTGTCCCAGCCTAAGGGTATAGATTGAAAAGAGTAGGGGTCCTAGGACAGAGCCTTGAGGGACTAAAACTGAGAGGGGGCGGAATGAGGAGGTAGTGTGGGAGAGGGTGACGCTAAGTGCGGTTAGAAAGGTATGAGGATATCCAAGATAGGGCAAGGTCTTTGACCCAAAGAAAGAGAGGATCTGTAGTAGGAGGCAGTGATCAACTGTGTCGAAGGCAGAGGACAGGTCAAGAAGAAGGAGTACAGGGAATTGTCTATTTGCTCTGGCTGTAAGTAAGTCATTAGTAATTTTGGTTAATAATTTTGGTAAGTGCAGATTTGGTGGAATGGTGGGGGCGGAAGCCAGATTGTCAGTTGTCGAAGAGAGAGATGAGAGGTGAGAGGAAAGTTCAGCGTGAACTGAATTGAAAAGGGATGGCCCCCCTCATCCCTCTTCCTGGTATGCATGGCACCCCTCATCCCCTTTCTTGGTATGCATGGCACCCTTCATCCCTCATCCTGGTATGCATGGCCCCCCTCATCCCTCTTCCTGGTTTGTATGTCATCCTTCATCCCTCATCCTGTTATGTATGGCACCCTTCATCCCTCATCCTGGCATGTATGGCACCCCTCATCCTGGTATGAATCTTATCCTTCATCCTGGTATGCATGTCACCCCTCATCCCTCATCCTGGTATGCATGACCCCCCTCATCCTGGTATGCATGGCCCCCCTCATCCTGGTATGCATGGCCCCCCTCATCCCGGTATGTATGCTCTCCCTAATCTTGGTATGCATGGCACCCTTCATCCTGGTATGCATGACACCCTTCATCCCTTCATCCCTCATCCTGGTATGCATGGCCCCCCTCATTCCTCTTTTTCTCCCCTTGTGTGCAAGTATGTCTTCTAATCTAAACCCAAATGAAACACCTATGGGGAATTCTGAAGAGATAAGTTGAGCATCACGCTGCATCCAGCATCCAGGCTCTATAAAGGTCGGTTTATGTCGCCAAGTTGTTTATTCCACTCCTAGATGACTTTCTGTCTTTAGAAACCATGAAAGTCAGGCAAAATACTAGATGTAGTGTTTTTTTATGTGGGGTGTATTCATGTTTGCATCAACTAATTTGAGTGCAACTGAAGATTTTTTATAATATTAATCTTACTTGCTTGTTTTGGGTTACAAAAATGTTCTGTGTAACTTAGTCTTGTCAAAATGTTTGAAATTGTTGTGTCCAATGACTTTTCAAATGGTGTCTACTCATTTATGGTGAGCATGGAATATATATGTATATACAGTATGTATATATCATATACATATACAGGTGCATCTCACTAAATTAGAATATCATCAAAAAGTTAATTTATTTCAGTTTTTCAATACAAAAAGTGAAACTCATATTATATAGAGTCATTACAAACAGCGTGATCTATTTCAAGTGTTTATTTCTGTTAATGTTGTTGATTATGGCTTACAGCCAATGAAAACACAGAAGTCATTATCTCAGTAAATTAGAATACTTTATAACAACAGCTTGAAAAATGTTTGTAAAATCCAAAATGTTGGCCTACTGAAATGTATGTTCAGTAAATGCACTCAATACTTGGTCGGGGCTCTTTTTGCATCAATTACTGCTCAGTGCGGCAATGTGGCATGGAGGCGATCAGCCTGTGGCACTGCTGAGGTGTTATGGAAGCCCAGATTGCTTTAATAGCAGCCTTTAGCTCGTCTGTATTGCTGGGTCTGGAGTCTCTCATCTTCCTCCTGACAATATCTCATAGATTCTCTATGAGGTTAAGGTCAGGTGAGTTTGCTGGCCAATCAAGCACAGTGATACTGTTGTTTTTAAACCAGGTATTGGTACTTTTGGCAGTGTGGACAGGTGCCAAGTCCTGCTGGAGAATGAAATTTCCATCTCCAAAAAGCTTGTCGGCAGAGGGAAGCATGAAGTGCTATAAAATTACCTGGTAGATGGCTGTGCTGACTTTGGTCTTGATAAAACACAGTGGACCTAAACCAGCAGATGACATGGCTCCCCAAACCATCACTGATTGTGGAAACTTCACACTAGACCTCAAACAGCATTGGATTGTGGCCTCTCCACTCTTCCTTCAGACTCTGGGACCTTGATTTCCAAATGAAAATTGAAACTCTGGGACCTTGTGAATTGTGTTAATGACTGCCTTCTGGACATCTGTCAAGTCAGCAGTCTTCCCCATGATTGTGGAGCCTACTGAAACAGACTAAGGGACCTTTTTAAACGCTTAGGAAGCCTTTGCTGGTGTTTTTTGTTAATTATTTTAATTTACTGAGATAATGACTTTTGTATTTTCCTTGGCTGTAATGCATAATCAACATTAACAGAAATAAACACTTGAAATAGATCACTCTGTTTGTAATGACTCTATATAATATATGAGTTTCACTTTTTGTATTGGAGAACTGAAATAAATTAACTTTTTGATGATATTCTAATTTAGTGAGATGCACCTGTTAACTTTTTGATGATATTCTAATTTAGTGAGATGCACCTGTATATATATATATATATATATATATATATATATATATTTTATCACCCTGACTAATAAGTGTTTCATTACTTTACAGAGGAAGAGGAAGAGGACCCTTCACCAATTGGTATGTACTGCACATTATCATTCCATGTTTCTTAACCCTGTCTTGTAATCAGCATTAACCTGACAGCCACATTTTTAAGCATGACATGTCATTTTATGTGGTAATAACTTTAAGGCTAAGTTCACACGATGCGTTTTTCATGCGTTTCCGCGGCGTTTTTGCAGTTGCGTAAACGCCGCGGAAACGCATGAAAAACGCATGGTAGAAGGGCAGCAATGTTCCCCAATGGAAATCCGCATGTGCTGTGCCCATGATGCGGATTTTTCCGCAGCGTAAACGCTGCGGTCAAAAATCCGCAGCATGTCAATTAATTTTACGGAAACGCTGCTCTTTTGCCGCCATTGACTTGCATTAGACCGCATGGAATCCACATCACTGTATATGTTGATGCGCTTTTAATGCGGTCTAATGTGCGGATGGTACCCGGGTGTGGATGAGAGGACTCTCATCCAGACCCAGGTACCATTAAAAAAAAAAGAATAAAATAAAAAATATATATATTCTCACCTTCTGACGGCCCGCGCTGCGTCCTGCTGGCTTCCCGGGCACTTCGCGGTTGAATGAAGGACCTTCGCTGACGTCAGAGTCATGTGACGGGTCACGTGACGCTGACGTCGGAAGGTCCTAAAGTCTTCACTGCCGGCAGCCGGGACCGAGCGAAGCAGGACACCGGGGGCCATCAGAGGGTAAAGTATAGATTTATTTTTTATTTTTTGACATTCACACACTATATAAATCCATGCCGGTTGCATGGATTTATATAGTGTGAAGTTGACAAGCACTTTCCAAGTGATGCTAAAATCTCTTGGGAAGCGCTTGTCAACCCGCATGCGGAAATGCATGTGAAGAACGCTTCATTTCCGCATGTCCCTGGCAGGAAACCGCATGTACAATCCGCATGCGTTTTTTCCTGCCAGAGAGATGCAGAAACGCTCAGGAAAAAATCCTGAGCATTTCTGCATCGTGTGCACATACCCTTAAATGCTTCTTCTTCTGCCAGTGATTCTGAGATTGTAATTTTGTTTTTGTAAAACATTGCACCTGTTCGTACTGGATCAGTTGTTTAGTCGTTATTTATGAAAGTATTCCAAATTTTCTGAAAATTTAGAAAAAATTTGCAATTTTTAAACTTAATTGTATACCCTTAATGAGATGTATATAGCTATAAAATATAAGTGTCTGCTCTATATGGGGTGATCCTGCGTTCAGGAGAAATTGCATAATACATTGTGCAGGCTAAAATTTGAGTCTGAAGTAACATTTTAGCTTAACCGCTTTAGGTTGTGTGCCCACGATGCGTTTTTTAAGCATTTCCGCAGCGGCAAAAACGCTGCAGAAACACTTAAAAAACGCATGGTAGAAGGCCTGCCATGTTCCCCAATGATAATCCGCATGTGCTGTGTACATGCTGCGGAAATTGCCGCTGCGGATTATCATTGCAGAAAAAAACGCAGCACTACCAATTATTTTACGGAAGTGCTGCGTTTTCGCCGCCATGGATTTGCATTAGAACGAATGGATTACGCTTCAATAGATAAGCACATGCGGAATATATGCGTTCAATGTGCGGATGGTACCCGGGTGTGGAGGAGAGGAGACTCTCCTCTGGACCTGGGTACCATAGAAAATTGTAAAAAAAACAATAAAATAAAAAATAAATATGATACTTACCTTCTGGTGGCCCCCGGTGCGCTCGTCCTCTCATGCCGGCAGATCGCGATGGACTGGAGGACCTGCGCTGATGTCATAGTCATGTGACTGGTCACGTGACGCTGACGTCGGCAGGTCCTTCAGTGTACCGCGATCTGCTGGCATGAGAGGACGGAGTGAAGCAAGACTGCGGGGGCCATCGGAAGGTAAGTATAGATTTATTTTTAAACATTCTTTCGGTCACACTATATAAAGTTGACAAGCACTTTCTAAGTGATGCTAAAATCGCTTGGAAAGCGCTTGTCAACCCGCATGCAGAAATGCATGTGAAGAACGCTTCACATCCGCATGTACCTGGCAAGAAAAACGCATGTACAATCCGCATGCGTTTTTTTCTGCCAGGGAGATGCAGAAACGCTCAGGAAAAATTCGGAGCATTTCTGCATCGTGGGCACATAGCCTTACTCCCCCCCCCCCAGGGTGGTTTGCACGTTAATGACCAACCAATTTTTACAATTCTGACCACTGTCACTTTATGAGGTAATTACTCTGAAACGCTTCAACGGATCCCCCTGATTCAGAGATTGTTTTTTCGTGACATATTGTACTTCATGACAGTGGTAAAATTTATTCGATATCACTTGCATTTATTCGTGAAAAAATTGGAAATTTGGTGAAAATGTTGAAAATTTCACAATTTTCAAAATTTAAATTTTTATTTCGTTAAATCAGAGAGATATGTTACACAAAATAGTTAATAAATAACATTTCCCACATGTCTACTTTACATCAGCACAATTTTGGAATCCAACATTTTTTTCATTAGTGCGCTATAAGGGTTAAAAGTTGATCAGCGATTTCTCATTTTTCAAACACAATTTACAAAACCATTTTTTTAGGGACCACATCACATTTGAAGTGACTTTGAGGAGCCTTTATTACAGAAAATACCCCAAATTGACACCATTCTAAAAACTGCACCCCTCAAGGTGCTGAAAACCACAATCAAGAAATTTGTTAACCCTTCAGATGCTTCACAGGAATTTTTGGAATGGGGACGAAAAAAGTGAACATTTAACTTTTTTCACAAAAATTTTACTTTAGACCCCATTTTTTTTATTTTTGCAGGGGTAACAGGAAAAAATGGACCCCAAAATTTGTTGTGCAATTACCCCTGAGCACGCAGATACCTCATACGTGATTAAAAAACACTGTTTGGGCGCACAGCAGGGCTCAGAAGGGAAAAGGCGCCATTTGACTTTTTGAATGTAAAATTTGCTTGAATAATTAGCGGATGCCATGTTGCGTTTAGAGAGCCTCTGATGTTCCTAACCAGTGGAAACCCCCCATAAGTGATACCATTTTTGAAACTAGACCCCTCAGGGAACTTATCTAGATGTGTGGTGAGCACCTTGAACCCCCCACAGAAGCTTATAACATGTAGCCGTGAAAATAAAATTTTCACATTTTTCCCACAAAAATGTTTTTCAGCCCCCAGTTTTGCATTTTCATAAGGGTAGCAGGAGAAATTGCACCATGCAACTTGTTGTGCAATCTCTCCTGAGTAAGTCAATACCCCATTTGTGGGGAAAACCACTGCTTGGGCGTACAGCAGGGTTCGGAAGGGAAGGAGCGCCATTTGACTTTTTGAATGTAAAATTTGCTTGAATAATTAGCGGACGCCATGTTGCATTTGGAGAGCCCCTGATGTGTCTAAACAGTGTAAAACCCCCACAAGTGACACCATTTTGGAAACTAGACCCCTGAGGGAACTTATCTTGATGTGTGGTGAGAACCTTTAACCCCAGGTGCTTCACAGAAGTTTAAAACATGAAGCCGTGAAAATAAAAAAATCTAACTTTTTCCACAAAAATGATCTTTTAGCCCCAAATTTTTTACTTTCACAAGGGTAAGAGGAGAAATTGGAACCTAAAAACTGTTTTGCAATTTCTCCTGAGTACGCCAATACCCCATATGTGGGCAAAATACACTGTTTGGGCGCATGTCGGGGTTCAGAAGGGAAGGAGCACTGTGTGACTTTTTGAACGCAAAATTGTCTGGAATCAAGAGCGGATGCCATGTCGCAATTCGGGAGCGGCTGATGTGCCTAAATAGTGGAAACCCCCCACAATTGACTCCATTTTGGAAACTAGACCCCTCAAGGATTTTATCAAGGGGTATAGTGTATATTTTGAACCCAGAGGTATGACAGAATTTGATAACATTAGGTCATCATATTGAATAAATTGTCATTAGTCTTGAGCGCAAGTGCTCGCTACTTGAGTTTGCATTGTGTACTCGGGTATGCACCATATATCACGGGTGCTCGAGTAACATGCTTGAGTCCCTGCCCTGCATGTTTCACGGTTGTTAGACACCCAAAAAAAAACATGCGGGGATCGCTCCTGCATGGCAGGCGATCCCAGCAATGTTTTTTTTGGCTGCGAAGCATATGGTGCAGAGACTCGAGCATGTCACTCGAACACCTGCGATACTCAGTGCATACCCGAGCACCCGATGCAAACTCAAGTAGCGAGCACTTGCGCTCAACACGGGTCGCCATATTGTCATCATTTTTTTTTTCTTTACTTTTGATAAAATCCCAAATCTAACCCCAACCCTAACCCTAGCCCAACCCTAACCGTAGCCCAACCCTAACCCTAACCCTAGCCCCAACCCTAACCCTACCCCAACCCTAACCACAAACCTAACCCTAGCCCAACCCTAACCCTAGCACAACCCTAACCCTAGAGTTTATTTTTTTACACCATTCCTCGTGTGGTATAAGTGATTAGACGACTTTATTCTTCAGGTCGGTTCGATTACAGCAGTTCAAGATTCATATTGGGTTTTTATGATTGATAGCTGTCACACACTAAAAGATGCTTTTTTGCAAAGACTAGTTTTTGCATCTCCATATTTTGAGAGCTATAATTTTTCCATATTTTGGCCAACAGAGTCATGTGATGGCTTGTTTTTTGCAGGACAAGTTGAAGTTTTTATTGCTACCATTTTCGGGCATGTGACTTTTTTTTATCGCTTTCTATTCCGATTTTTGGGAGGCAGAATAAACAAAAACCAGCAATTCAGGAATTTTTTTTTTTTGCCGTTCCACGTTTGGTAAATTTGATAAGACAGCTTTATTCTTCAGGTCAGTACCTGTACAGCGGTTCCGTATTTATGTTGTTTTTTATATTTTGGCGCTTTTACACAATAAAAACTTTTCTAGAAAAAATAATTTTTTTGTATCGCTTTATTTTGAGATGGAGCTGAATGGCGGCTTGTTTTTTGTGGGACAAGATGACCATTTCAGCGGTACCATTTTTATTTACATTCGTCTTTTTGATCGCGTGTTATTCCATTTTTTTGTTTGGCGGTATGATGATAAAGCATTGTTTTTTGCTTAGTTTTTTTTTTTTTTGATGTGACATCAGCGGATGTCAGAGCAGGCTGCAGCCGGGGGTCACGTGATGTCTAAATGGCTAAATCCCCTGTGGGAGAGAGGAGACCCCCTGGTGTCCGACCTGTCGTCTTTCCTCATGGCATTCCGGAAAGTCTTCGATGAACCAGGACGTAAGACCTCATCAGCCTCCTCTCTGCTATGTCTCCGCCAAGGGAGTCTCACCGTGGGCCAATATGCCATACGGTTCCACACCCTCGCTTCTGAGCTTGCCTGGGATAACGAGGCCCTAGTGTCCATCTTCTGGGAAGGCCTTTCTGGCCGGATTAAAGACGAGCTCGCCGGTCGGGACATTCCTACTACGATGGATGACCTGGTGTCGCTGGCTACCCGGACATCCGGTTTCAAGAGCACACCAAAGAGACCACCTGTGAGAGAAGATTTCCCTGCCTTGCTCCTACTTTCCAGAGACCTGTCTCCTCATCTGTTACTCCTCGGGCGCACTCACCTGAGCCCATGCAGATCGACCAGACCAAGATGGTCAAATCTCGCCAGGAGTCACGCCGAGCCGAGGGGAGCTGTTTCTATTGCGGCAGTAAGGAGCACCTGATCCGTTCCTGCCCAGAGAGGCCGGGAAACTCCAGTGTCTAGGACCGCTCGGAGAGGTCGCCCTATACAAAAGTAAACCCTCTCCATCCCTGACTATGTCTGTCTCTATCTCCTGGGGAGAGAGCCGTCACTTTGAACTCGCTCACCTGGATTCTGGAGCTGCTGGAAACCTCATTTCCCAGTCCCTGGTTGAGAAATATCATATCCCCACCAAGTCTCTGGCTGAACCATTGTCAGTCGCCTCCGTGGATGGAAGACTTCTTCCGGTGACCATCCTGCTCGTCACGGAACCCATAACCCTGCAGGTGGGAATGCTGCTCTCAGAAAATTTCCTTCCATGTGCTACCTGGACTCTCTCACTCCCTATTGCTAGGCCTACCTTGGCTCCAGACACATGAACCCGTGTTGAACTGGCAATCCGATGAAGTACTCCGGTGGGGGCCGGACTGCCACAAGACCTTCCTGGTTCCGGTTCATCCGATTCGTCCACCACCTACCCCAGCTAATTTACCCGGTCTTCCGGCTCCTTATTGGTCCTATGCTGACGTCTTCGGTAAAAAAGAAGCAGAAACTTTGCCACCTCATAGGCCATATGATTCCCCACTCGACCTGGTACCTGGCGCCACTCCACCCCTTGGCCGTATTTACCCGTTGTCCGCGGCCGAAACCCCGGCCATGTCTGAGTACATTGAAGAGAATCTGTCTAGGGGATTCATCCGGAAGTCTACCTCCTCGGCCGGCGCCAGATTCTTCTTTGTCAAAAAAAAGGATGGCTCGCTACGCCCCTGTATTAACTATAGAGGACCCAATCAGATCACGGTAAAGAATAAATACCCCCTGCCACTCATCTCCGAGTTGTTTGATCGCCTTAAAGGCGCCAGGATCTTTTCCAAGCTGGATCTACGTGGAGCATATAACCTGGTCCGTATCTGGCAAGGAGACGAGTGGAAGACGGCATTCAATACTCGGGACGGTCACTATGAATACCGTGTGATGCCCTTAGGTCTCTGCAATGCTCCCGTCGTCTTCCAAGAACTGGTCAACGACATCTTCCGTGATCTTCTTTATTCCTGCGTGGTGGTATACCTGGACGACATCTTGGTCTTCTCTCTCCGGATCTTCCCACACACCGGAGAGATGTTCGTCAGGTCCTGCTTAGGCTCAGGCAGAACCACCTCTATGCTAAATACGAGAAGTGCCTCTTAGAACAGACCTCTCTTCCATTCCTAGGCTATGTTATCTCCCAGACAGGCTTGCGAATGGATCCCGAGAAACTCTCTGCTGTCATAAAGTGGCCCCGTCCTAAGGGGTTGAAGGCGATTCCTGGGCTTCGCCAATTACTATCGTCTCTTCATTCCACACTTCTCGTCTCGGACGGCTCCCATATCTGCGCTCACCCGTAAGGGAGCAAATCCCAAGCAATGGTCACCCGAAGCTGAGGAGGCCTTCCTTTCCTTAAAGCAAGCCTTCTCCTCTGCCCCTGTACTGCACCGTCCGGATTGTAATAAACAATTCTACCTGGAGGTTGATGCTTCCTCCTCCGGAGCCGGGGCGGTGCTCACACAAAAATCTTCTTCCGGGAGAATGGTAACCTGCAGCTTCTTCTCCAAAATCTTCTCCTCATCTGAGCGCAACTACTCCATAGGAGACCGAGAATTGCTAGCCGTCAAATTGGCGCTGGAGGAGTGGCGCTATCTGCTTGAAGGGGCTCTATACCCGGTGATCATCTACACAGATCACAAAAATCTGGCATATCTCCAAAATGCCCAGAGACTTAATCCGCGTCAGGCCTAGTGGTCTTTGTTCTTCGCCCGCTTCGACTTCATCCTTCATTTCCGCCCGGCGGACAAGAATGTCAAAACTGATGGCTTGTCCCGATCCTTCCTGTCCTCCGATCAAGAGGAGGAGCCTATGCACATCATCGACCCCTCCAAGGTGATGAATGTGGCCCCCTTGGATTTGACTCGTCTTCCACCCGGTAAGACGTTCGTAGCGGTACCAGACCGTGAGAAGGTTCTTCGCTGGGGTCATTCTTCTAAACTAGCTGGCCATGCTGGCCAAAAGAAGACCTTCCTGCTCATTTCCCGGCATTACTGGTGGCCTACCCTGCGTAAGGATGTGGTAGACTTCGTCTCAGCCTGTTCATCTTGTGCCCGCAACAAAGTTCCCAGACACTTACCAGCCGGTCATCTCCTGCCGCTTCCCGTACCTGTTGCCCCGTGGCAACACATCGCTTTGGACTTCATTACCGACCTCCCTGTTTCTGCCGGGTGTACTGTCATTTGGGTGGTCGCGGACCGCTTCTCCAAAATGGCCCACTTCATTCCCCTGCCTGGTCTCCCGTCTGCACCTGAGCTGGCTAAAGACTTTATCCGCCATATCTTCCGTCTCCATGGTCTCCACATCGTGTCGGATCGAGGGGTTCAGTTCACCTCACGCTTCTGGAGAGCGACATGTAAACTCCTGGTTGTCACCTTGGATTTCTCCTCCGCTTACCATCCTCAGTCCAATGGTCAAGTGGAGCGGATCAATCAGATCCTTACCAGCTACCTCTGGCACTTTGTTAATGTCCACCATTCTGATTGGGTAGACCTCCTTCCTTGGGCCGAATTCTCTTATAATAATCACGAGAGTGAATCCTCTTCCAAATCCCTGTTCTTTATAGTCTATGGCCAACTTCCCCGGATTCCGTTTCCCGTCTCCGCCTCTGTGGACAACCCTGCCGCAAAGTCTCTTGTCAGCGAGTTTTCCACCATTTGGGAGAGTACTAGGTCTGCACTTTTTCAGTCCTCTGGGCGGATGAAGAGATATGCTGATAAGAGACGTCTGGATCCGCCTCAATTCCGTCTGGGAGAGAAGGTTTGGCTCTCCTCCAAACATGTGCGGCTCAAGATACCCTCCTACAAGTTAGGTCCTCGCTTCATCGGCCCTTTCGAAATCCTCAAGCAAATTAATCCAGTGGCCTACAAATTAAAACTCCCGGCCACCTTACGGATTCCCAACTCCTTCCACGTATCTCTCCTCAAACCCATTGTCTTTAACTCTTTTTCCAACAATCCAGGTACTCCCCCTGCTCTGGTTTCCGCTGAGGACGTCTTTGAGGTAGAGCGTATTCTGGCCACCAAGAGGGTAAGAGGAAAGACCTTTTTCTGGTAGATTGGAAGGGGTTTGGTCCTGAGGAGAGAACTTGGGAACCCAGGGAGAACAAGAACGCCCCGCTTCTCCTTGAAAAATTTCTTTCAGGCCAAAAAAAGAGGGGGCCTAAAGGGGGGGTACTGTAGCATCAGCGTCTCTGCCCCTTGCTAGGCAGAGACTCCGTCACTCACACCTTCCCGCTCCTGGCTCGGCGTCCTCCAGCGCTTCTCTCCCCGCTGCTGCCGGCGCGCGCTCCTTCCATGGCACTGTGATTAGGGCGCGAGCGCTCCCCCTCTCTTAAAGGGACTGCGCGCGCTGTCCTAAGGAGTCCCCGGCCAATTGCCGGAGGACCTCCCATATATAAGGCACCTCCTCCAAAATGGAGTTGCCCAAGCAAAGTTGTTGCACAGTTTCTGATCTCTGCTTTAGCCCTCAGGTCCCGTTGCTAGCCTGACTCCTCGCCCTGCCTGCCAGCCTGTTATCTGCCCGTTACCTGCCAAGCCTGCCAGCCTGCTCACCTGGAGCGCTCACCTGTTACCTGCCTGTTACCTGCCCTGTCGGTCAGCCCGCTCACCTGGGAGCATCCGCCTGTTACCTGCCCTGTCTGTCAGTCCGCTCACCTGGGAGCATCCGTCTGTTACCTGCTGTGTCCGTCAGCCCGCTCACCTGGGAGCGCCCACCTGTTACCTGCCTGTTACCTGCTTTGTCTGTCTGCCCGCTCACCTGGGGGCACCCGCCTGTTTCCTGCCAGCCTGCCTGGAGACTCTGCCGTCACTTGCTGTGACCACCTGCCTGGTAAACCTAGAGACTACTACTTGCTCTGCTGTCACGAACCGTGATCACCTGTCAGCTACCAGAGACTTCTGCCTGCTTGCCGTGTCCATCCATCTTACTGGTCAGTCCCAGCCATCTGTCCCGTGGGAGCCACCTGCTGTCTTACAAGGTCGTCCCCAGAGTAGCACCTGGTCCCTCTGCCCGGATCCTCCCTGGTCACGGAGTCGCAAGGTCGCCGTCCGACCAGGGTCGGTTCGGGTTGATACTTAGTCACACCCCTCTGGGTCCCTCTTTGCACCTCGGCACAGAGGTTCCTCCACCCGGACCCGTAACAATAGTATTTCCTGCAGAGGGTTTTCTGAAGGTTTTTGTGTGGATGGGAGCCTTGTGTTCTCCTATTAATTCCAAATCCAGGAATGTTATTTTAGTTCTGTCTATGGTATGTCTATGGTATGGGTGAACCACAAATTAAACTCATTGTTGTTTAAATAAGTTAAAACTCTGTAATATCATTAGTTTCACCACCCCAGATGATTAATCATCAATAAATCTGGTATAGATGATAATAGAAGAACAAAAAGGATTGTGGACACTATTTATAAAACCTGAAGGTAACTGAAGGTAACTGGATCCTTAGTCACAGTAAACAATGTTCCTGTTTGTTGTCACTCTCTCCTCTGTAGTCCTTCACTTTCTACTAACCCCTATAATCCCTACTCCTAGTAAGGAATTGGTCATCTGTCTCTCCATTCTCCCCATCCATCTCACCTCCTCCTCAGAACTGATCCTCAACATACAATCCTGTGTCTCTAAGCCCAGACAACCACCTTATGCTCTCTCCTGCTCTCACCTACTAACACTTTCTCTACTCCTCCTCACTGCTGGTGATATCTCCCCAAATCCTGCCCCCCCCCCCCCACCCACCACATCCCCACAGTCACATCTACCTCTCATCCTTGATCGATCACACATTTCCGCAACCTTTCTAACCTTATACCCATCCGCCCAGCCCCACTAACAGAAGCTCTATGGAACGCACACTCTGTCTGCAACAAACTTTCCTACATCCATGATCTTTTCATTACTAACAAACTTTCCTTCCTCGGCATCACTGAAATCTGGCTCACCCCCTTCTGACACAACCTCTTCATTTGCACTTTCTTATGGCGGTTTCCACCTCTCCCACACACCCCGCCCCAGCAGCAAGTATGGTGGAGGAGTTGGCTTTCTTCTGTCAGATAACTGCTCCTTCTCACATATCCCATTGCCATCCTGCATTACCCTCCCCTCTTTTGAAGTGCACTGTGTGCACAACTACTCACCCTTCAACCTCCAACTGGCTGTCATTTACCACCCCCCAGGGCCAGCTACCACCTTCTTAGACCACTTCACCACCTGGCTACTCCATTTCCTTTCTGCTGATATCCCCACTATCATCATGGGTAACTTCAACATCCCCATTGACACTTCCCAATCATCTGACTCTAAGCTTCTATCCCTCACTTCCTCCTTCTGCCTCGCTCAATAGTGTTCCGCAGCCACTCACAAAGATGGACACACATTGGACCTCATCTTCACCAGCCTCTGTTCCCTATCTAACTTCTCTAACTCACCTCTCCCTCTTTCTGACCACAACTTACTCATATTCTTTCCCCTCTCCTCTCCAGGTCTGCAATCCCCCATCCAGAAACTTGCACACGCTCGCAGAAATCTCAAACTCCTTGACCAACACTCATTCTCTGAATCCCTTCTCCCTCTTACATAAATTACTTACACGATGCAGATGCTGCTGCTGCTTTATATAACACCACAACAGCTGCAGCTCTCAATTTGGTCGCCCCCCTCACACATACCAAAGCTTGCACCATCAACAGGCTACCCTGGCACACCAGCCTGACTAAAGAACTGAGACGGGTTTCCAGAGTTGCTGAACGAAGATGGAAAAGGTCTCACTCCAACGAGCACTTCATCACATTCAAACAGTCCCTCACTACTTTCAAGTCCACACTAACTGCAGCAAAACAAGCCTACTTCTCATTGCTCATATCCTCCCTGTCTCACAACCCTAAACAGCTATTCAGTACTTTCAATTCTCTCTTCCATCCTCCAGCTCCTCCTCCTCGCTTATTTTAGCTGAAGACTTTGATCATTCTTCAAGCAGAAGATTGACAACGTAAGGCAAAGCTTTGGCCATTAGTCCCCATAGCCTCTTCTCATAACTACTCGACTCTCCGCCTCCAAAATAAGCTTCTTTGCCATTACGTAAGATCAACTTTCCTCTTTACTCTCCAAGTCACATCTTACCACCTGTGAACTTGACCCAATTCCGTCTCACCTCATCCCAAACCTCACCGCAGTCTTCATCCCAACCCTAACCCACCTCTTCAACCTGTCACTAACAACTGTCGTCTTCCCCTCATGCTTCAAACATCCTCAAAAAGCCCTCCCTTGACCAATCCACTCTGTCTAGCTATCGCCCCATCTCACTTCTCCCTTATGCCTCAAAACTACTGGAACAACACGTCCATTTTGAACTCTCCTCCCACCTGTCCTCCTACTCCCTCTTTGACCGCTTACAATCTGGCTTTCAATTGCATCGCTCCACTGAAACTGCCATGACTAAAGTCACCAACGACGTACTGACTGCCAAATCCAAGCGACACTACTCTGTTCTCCTCCTCCTGGACCTGTCCTCTGCTTTTGACACACTGGACCATTCCCTCTTACTACAGACTTGGATCTCCTCATACCTAACAGACCGGACATTCAGCGTCTCCCACTCACACACCACCTCCTCATCTCGCCCCCTATCTGTTGGTGTCCCCTAAGGCTCAGTTCTAGGACCCTTGCTCTTCTCCATCTACACCTTTGGCCTGGGGCCGCTCATAGAGTGTCACGACTTTCAGTATCACCTCTATGCTGATGACACACAGATCTACCTCTCTGGACCTGATATCACCTCCTTACTAACCAGAATCCCGCAATGTCTGTCCGCTATTTCATCTTTCTTCTCTGCTAGATTCCTAAAACTTAATATGTATAAAACTGAATTCATCATCTTTCCACCATCTCACTCAACCCCCCACCTAACCAATCTATAAAAGTCAATGGCTGTCCACTCTCCCCACTCCTGCAAGCTCTCTGCCTCGGGGTAATCCTTAACTGATCTCTCCTTCAAACCTCATATCCATGCCCTTTCCACGTCATGCTGGCTCCAACTCAAAAATATTTCCAAGATCCGTACATTCCTCAACCATGAATCTGCAAAAACACTAGTGCATGCCCTCATCATCTCTCGCCTCGACTAGTGCAACCTCCTGCTCTGTGGCCTCCCTTCTACTGCTCTCGCACCCCTGCAATCTATCTTTAGCTCTGCTGCCCGACTAATCCACCTGTCCCCCACTATTCCCCGACCTCTCCCCTCTGTCAATCCCTTCACTGGCTCCCCATTGCCCAGAGACTCCAGTAGAAAACCCTAACCTTGGCATACAAAGCCTTCCACAAACTGTCTCCTCCATACATCTGTGATCTAGTCTCCTGGTACCTACCTGCAAGCTCCGATCCTCACAGGATCTCCTTCTCTACTCCCCTCTTTTCTCCTCTTCCCACAATCGCATACAAGGTTTCTTCCATGCATCCCCCCTACTCTGGAACTCTCTACCCCAACATTTCAGACTCTCGCCCTAACGTGGAAACCTTCAAAAAGAACCTGCAGACCACCACTTCCGACAAGCCTACAACCTGCAGTAACCCTCGCTGCACGACCAGCTGTTCCCTCACCTACTGTATCCTAACCCCCCATCCTTCTAGATTGTGAGCCCTAGCAGGCAAGGTCCTCTCTCCTCCTGTACCAGTCGGCGACTTGTATTTGTTCGAACTATTGTACTTGTTGTTTGCTATGTATACCCCTTTTTCACATGTAAAGCGCCATGGAATTAATGGCGCTATAATAATAAAACACTCCTCCCACCATGCCATTCCGATGTTCGCTACTGATGGGGAGAATTTAGCCCCCATGGAAACTCCGCTGTTTTGGAGAAAAAATATTTTATTGAACAGATTTAATGAATGACTGTAGATCAGGAGAGTAAGAACTAAATTTGGACAGGTGATGATCAACTGCAGAAATAGCAACGTGGTGCGGGATGCTTGTATATAGTTCCACTCCAGCTCAAAACATCACAGCAATCTTGAATGGAACCTGGGATACGTAGGACAAGTAGTTGGAGAGCTGAATCCAGCCACTGTCCAAGGCGTTCGCTAAAGGAGCCTATGCCTGCAGCAATTGGATGCATCAGTGGTAGTTTTTCTTTTTTGTGTGTTTTGGGTAATGCATGAATAATAAGTATAGTTGGATGATTTACAATAATGAATTCAGATTCTTTTTTTGTTAAAATACCCAATGCTATTCCCTCCTGAACCAAGTGTTTTAGTTTTTCTTGGAAAAATGACCGCCGCCAGGGACCAGGGGGAGACGGACAGGTGAGTATACTTTTTTTGTATTATTTTTACTTTTTTTGTCTTTTTTTTTTACTGTGGGCTGGGCACAGCCGACTACTGCTCTCCCCAGACGTACCGCTCTCAATGTTATTAGTGGGAGCGGCGATCGGATGAGAGAAGTAGTAGTCCTCCTCTCCGGACCTGGGTACCACCCGCAGCGCGTTTCCTGCGCAAATTTGCGTCCATTGGCTTTAATTGAAACAGCAAATCCGCAGGTATAGATATTATACTTGCGGGCTTGCTGCGGTTCAATGCTGTGTTTTTTTCTGCAATTGTAATCCTGAGCGGAAATTTCCACATCATGTGCACAGCACATCAGGATTACCATTGCTATAGCTGGCAGACCTATTAACAAGCGTTTTCCCAGCGGGAAAACCGACGTGAAAAGGCATCAAAAACGCTTCGTGTGCACATAGCCTTAATCATGCGAAGAGCATTGTGGATAATAAAAATAGAGAGGATCTAATCTCCAAAAAAAATAATTCTGGTTGAAATAAAAATATATAAAAAATGAATACGCAGATTCCAACATTAGTCCTCACCTACAATACCCA
Organism: Phyllobates terribilis; assembly: GCF_046119375.1. Lineage (NCBI taxonomy): Eukaryota > Metazoa > Chordata > Amphibia > Anura > Dendrobatidae > Phyllobates > Phyllobates terribilis. Next base: position 2,174,750 of record NW_027363079.1, read on the forward strand.
TTATCCAGCTATTTCGGACATAGTAAAAAGAAATATTGATATCCTGAGAGAGGACAGTACTATGGACTTTTTTTTTTTTTTTAAAGTATCAGAGTGGTGCCTCGTAGAGCACCCACAATCGGAAATAAACTGTCCCCCAGTCTTTTTAATCCCAGTCCCTCTATAAAAAACACATGGTTATCAGTGAGTGGTTTTCACAAATGTGTCTTGCTTTCATGCAGCACATGTCCATTTGCCTCTAAAAAAATTATTTTTTCTAATAACAACAAGTCTAAAATATTTTCAATTAAAAGTTTTGTAAACTGCAATTTAGAGCATGTGGTTTATGTGATTGAGTGCACTGCTTGTAAGCTCAAATACGTTGGTTCCACCACCAGAAAGTTTAAAACAAGACTGAGAGAACATTTGTACAACATTTTATTAACCACTGCTGGCCGCTCCCAGGCATAATGTGACCCCGCCGCTAATGTCATGTCAAGCGAGGCGTGACATCAGTGACACGGTCCCGCGGTGGCTACTGGATTGTGGGCGGGGTTACCCCCCGCGTCACACCCTGCATCTACTGCGCGCTTTCCCAATGAATGGTGAGAGGGAGAACGCGCTGTGGATGCTGGGTGTGACGTGCGGGGTAACCCCACCCACAGCCGAGCATCCACCATGCAACGCAGTACTGAGTCACACCCGGCTACAGTCGGAACTAGATGTGACATCAGCGGATGTCAGAGCCCGCTGCAGCCGGGGGCCACGTGATGCCTGTCAGCGGCCAGCGATAGCGCCGCTCACAGGCAGTATCACTCAAGGTATTTACAAAGAAACTTATTTTCATCATAAAAATACATTGGCCTATTTTCAACAGTAGTGGACAACCCCTTTAAAGTCCCATAGAAGGACTAGGTAAAAAAGGAGGGGAGGGGTACAAAATTGTAAAAATATTTTAAAAAAAATTACAAAGATCAAAAGAATAAAAAAAAACAATACATGCGTAAATTTATGTAAAAACAAGAATAAAAGAAGTAAACGCATTTGTTATCATCTCATCCGAAATAACCTGATTTGTAAAATTGAAGTTAATGTCTTCAGTGAACACCATAAAAAAACTAAATTAAAAACTTAGCAAAAAAAATGGAAAAAGAAATTTCAGTGGGCTGTGCCTTCCTACACAAAAGCCACAGCAAAGAAACGTATACTGTACAGTATAGGTTTTCCTTATAGTGCGCCCCTATAGCGGACAGATGCCTTGACACCCATCCTGACTGTGGCCAATGTCAGACATATATCTCTTGAGGGCATGCATCAGCCAGTGGGCACAAACACTGTGTACCTAGCCTTACAAGTTATCTCTGTTCACATCAGTTTTACTTCTTTAATCTCTTGAGGTCAGAGTCACTTTGTAGGTTCATGACCAGGCCTTATTTTTTAAATCTGACCACTGTCACTTTATGAGGTAACTCTAGAACTCTTCAACGGATCCCACTGTTTCTGAGATTAATATTTCGTTACATATTGTACTTTATGATTGTGGTAAAATTTCTTCGATATCATTTGCGTTTATTTGTGAAAAAAATGGAAATTTGGTGAAAATTTTGAAAATGTTGCAATTTTCAAACTTGGAATTGTTATGCCGTTAAATCAGAGAGATATGTCACACAATATAGTTAATAAATAACATTTCTTACATGTCTACTTTACATCAGAACAATTTTGGAAACAAAATTTTTCCTTGTTAGGAAGTTATAAGGGTTAAAAGTTGACCAGCAATTTCTCATTTTCCCAACAAAATTTACAAAACCATTTTTTTAGGGACCACATCACATTTGAAGTGACTTTGAGGGGCCTTTATGACAGAAAATACCCCAAAGTGACACCATTCTAAAATCTGCACCCCTCAAGGGGCTCAAAACCACATTCAAGAAGTTTATTAACCCTTCAGGTGATTCACAGGAACTGAAGCAATGAAGAAGAAAAAAAATTAACATTTAACTTTTTTTTCACAATTTAATTTAGACCCAATTTTTTTATTTTCACAAGGGTAACAGATAAAAATGGACCCCAAAATGTACTGTGCAATTTCTCCTGATCATGCCGATACCCCATATGTGGGGGAAAACCACTGTTTGGGCACACGGCAGGCCTCGGAAGGGAAGGAGCGCAGTTGGACTTTTTGAATTCAAAATTTGCTGGAATAATTAGCTGACGCCATGTATCATTTGGAGACCCTGTAATGTGCTTAAACAGTGCAAACTCCCCACAAGTGACATCACTTATCTAGATGTGTGGTGAGCACTTTGAACCCCCAGGTGCTTCACAAAAGTTTATAACGTAGAGCCATGAAAATAAAAAATCTATTTTTTCCACAAAAATTTTCTTTTAGCTCCAAATTTTTTATTTGCACAAGACCTCTCATTTTGTTGTGCAATTTGTTCTGAGTATGCCAGAACATACCCTACATGTAATTGGTAACTACTTTTGAGGCATAGTGCAAAGGTCAGAAGGGAAGGAGCGCTATATTATGCACATTTTACTGTTATTGTTTGAGGGTGCCATCATCCACTGGGAGATCCCCTGAGGTGCCATAGCAGCCTGAGGACCCCATTTTACAAACTACACCTCTCAATGAACTCATCTAGGGGTGAAATGATCATATTGACATCATGAGTGTGTCACAGAATTTTATACCATTGGGCAGTGAAGAAAAAATAATTACGTTTTTATCTCAAAAATTTTGTTTTAGCCCCAGATTTTACATTTTTCAATGGGGTTAATGGATAAAACTGGCCCCTAAAATGTGTCCCACAATTTCTGCTGAATGTAGCAATACCTCATATGTGACTGTACAGTACTGCTTAGCCACACGGCGACACTCGGGAAGGACGGAGCGCTATTTCACTGCTGGAGTGCAGGTTTTCCTAGAATAGTTTACGGACTCCATATGCACAGAACCTAAATGCTAAAAAAGAGCAGAATACCCCCTCAAGTGACCCCATTTTGTAAGTTATACCCCTGCCAAACATGTGGATGGTAAATCTGATGTAGGCACACACTGGAGCTCTGGAGGGTGGGGGTGGGGTGGGGGAGGGGGGTAGCATTAAAACTTCGGAGCGCAGAATTTGCTTTATTTCTTTTGGGGGCGAGGAGCCATTTCACTTTTCCAGTGCCCTTGTGCTACCAGTAACGTGGAAGCCCCCTATATTTACATTGACAGATGATGGATCGGAGTGTTCTGTTTTTTTTGTGGATAGATTTGAAGCTTTTATTGGGAACATTTTACATAACATTTTGGATCATATTTATCCGGTGCTCTATGCTGAGCACTTATTTTGGGGTTTCCATCTAAATCTCTGGGTGACGTGATTCAGGTGACACCCCCCAGGGGATCCATTCATTATAATGAGGCAGCAGAGTTACTCTTCTGGGCTCCATCTGACCTCTGTTCAGCTTTGTCCTACTTTTCAGAGGTGCCCAAAACTGCGGCCGATCGCGCATTTATGCACACCTAAAAAGACGGACAACGCTGAATCACAGGCCAGACGGCGTCCAGTGTTGCCATCTGCCTTGTTTTAGGGAATCTTCCTCTGGGACTGTCATGTAAGGGCTTGTTTTTTGCGAAACGATTTGACGTTTTTATTGGTACCATTTTTGGTCACATGACATATTTTGATCGCTTTCTATTCTAATTTTTGGGGAAGGAAAATGACCAAAAACTGGCAATTCAGGAATTGTGTTTTTTTTTTATGCATGTGGTAAAATTGATAAGGCAGAGTTATTCTTCAGGTCTGTACGTTTACAGCGGTACCACATTAACCGTTTCCCGACCGCCCACTGTAGATAAACGTCGGCGCTTGCTGGGCTCTGTGCAGCGCCGACGTTTAAAAACGGTGGGCGGTCCCGCAGCGCTCAGGACCCCCAGGGTCCTGCAAGCGCTGCGATTCTGGTGCAGAGCGTTAGCTCTGACAGGGGACATCATCGGGACCTGATTGGATCAGGTCCCAATGATGTTAACCCTTTGCTATGTTCTATATGCCGCGATCTATAGTGATCGCGGCATATAGAAGATAGACAGAGGAGAGGTGGTCGTCTTACTTACCTCTCCGACGACCCCTGATACCTTCCAGGACCTGGCGTTGCTATGGCAGCTGGAGGTCACATGACCGCCTCCAGATCTGCCATATATGGTGTCCTGCCAGGGTCAACCTGCAGCTGAAGCCTGGCAGGACACACTGACTGTGAAACAGTCAGAAAAGATCTCATGTAATGTAATACATGTCTATTACATTACATGAGATCAGTGAGCAGAAAAATAAAAATTAATGTCCCATACAGGGACTAAGTAAAAATGTAAAAAAAAAAGTAAAAAAAATGTTTTTAAACTGTTAAAAAAAAATCACAAAATAAATAAAAATAAATAAATAAAATATTAAACCAATAAATCCATATATTTATGCAAAACCAAAAAAAGTACACATATTTGGTATCGCCGCGTCCGAAACTACCCAATCTATAAAACTGTCACACTAATTAACTCCTTCTGTGCACACCGTAATAAAAATAAATAAAAAACGGAGCAAAAAAATATGCTTTTTCATCATATCGCCAAACAAAAAGTGGAAAAAAATGCGATCAGAAAGCAAAATGGAAATAAAAATGGTACCGCTGAAAACGTCATCTTGTTCCGGAAAAAAAAGCCACCATACAGCTCTATCAGCCGAAAAATAAAAAAGTTATACCTCTCAGAATAAAGCAATGCAAAAAAAATATTTTTTCTATAAAATTGTGTTATTGTGTAAAAGCGCCAAAACATAAAAAAAAATATACAGTAAGTGTAGTATCGCTGTAAATGTACTGACCCGAAGAATAATTCTGCCTTATCACTTTTACCACACGCAGAACGGCATAAAAAAAAACACCTCAAAAAACAATTCCTGAAGTGTTTGTTTTTGTTAATTTTACCTCCCAAAAAACGGAATAGAAAGCGATCAAAAAATGTCACGTACCCAAAAATGGTACCAATAAAAATGTCAACTCGTCCCGCAAAAAACAAGCCGTCACATGACTCTGTCGGCCGAAATATGGAAAAATTATAGGTCTCAAAATATGGCGATGCAAAAACTAGATTTTGCAAAAAAGGCGTCTCTTAGTGTGTGACAGCTGTCAGTCATAAAAACCCGATATAAATCTGGTATCTCTGTAATCGCACCGACCAGAAGAATAAAGTAATCTAATCAGTTATATCACACGAGGAACGGCGTAAAAAATAAATAAAACCAATTCTTCACCTGCTACTGATTTGTTTATTATGTCTCCCAAAGATCGCAGTAAGGCTCTGCTCACATTTATCTTGCGTTCTGCGCTGAGCACTTACACCAGAGTTTCCGTGTAAATCTCTGAAATACGTTATTCAGACGGAACCCATGACGGAAGATTCCCTGTAATGAGGCAAATATATGCCACTGTGGATGCCGTCTGGCCTGTGATCCCACGGTGTCATTTGTTTTAGGCGTTAGTAAAAGTGCGGTTGGCCACAGTTTTGTGCACTTCTGAAAAAAAGGACACCGCTAAACAGAGACCAGACGGAGTCCAGAGTAACTCTGCTGCCTCATTACAGTGAATGGATCCCGCAGGGGTTTCATCTGAATTACATCACTTGGAAATATAGATGGAAACCCCGATGTAAGTGCTCAGCCTAGAGCGCTGGATAAATGTTACGTAAAATGTTCCCAATAAAAGCTTCAACTCAGTCCTCAAAAAAAGCTAGTCCCCACTCAGGTCCGTCATCTGTTAAAAATATTGCAAGTTACTGGTAGCAGAAAGGCTCTGGAAAAGCGAAATGGCCCTTGCCCCCCAAAAGAAATTTAGAAATTTTTGTGCTCCCAAATCCAAATACCTATTCTACAATAATTTGTTCTCCAATTGTCAAATAGCACTCCGTCCCCCCCAGATCTCACCGTATGGCTGAGCGGTACAATACAGCCACATATGGGGTATTGACACTTTTAGAAGAAATTGTGTGACACATTTCGGCACCAATTTTACCCATTGCCCTGTGTGAAAATGTAAAATCTGAGGGTAAAACATTTTTTTGTGGTAAAAATATAATTATGCTTTTTTCACTGCCCAATGGTATAAATTTAAGAATTAAAAAATACTCACTACTTCCCTAGATGAATTCCTTGAGGTGTAGTTTACAAAATGGGGTCACTTGTGGGGGTTTCTGCTGTTTCGGCATGTCAGCGACTCTTCAAATGTGACATGGTGTCTGCTGCCTATCCCAGCCAACATAGCGCTCCTTTCTCTTCCGAACCCTGCCGTACACCAAAGCAGTGGTTTTCCCCCACATATGGGGTATCGGCGTACTCAGGAGAAATTGCACAACAAATTTCATGGTGCAATTTATCCTGTTACCCTTATGATAATGCAAAATTAGGGAATGAAAAACATTTTTTGTGGGAAAAATATGAAAATTTTATTTTTATGGCTCAATATTATAAACTTCTGTGAAGCAGCTGGGGGTGCAAGGTGCTCACCACACATCTAGATAAGTTCCCTAAGGGGTCTAGTTTCCAAAATGGTGGCACTTGTGGGGGGTTTCCACTGTTTAGGCACATTAGGGGCTCCCCAAATGCGATATGGCATCTGCTAATTATTCCAAAAAATTTACATTCAAAAAGTCAAATGGCGCTCCTTCCCTTTCAAACCCTGCCGTGCACCAAAGCAGTGGTTTTCCCCCACATATGGGGTATTGGCGTGTTCAGGAGAAATTGCACAACAAATTTCATGGTGCAATTTATCCTATTACCCTCATGATAATGCAAAATTAAGGGATGAAAAACGTTTTTGTGGGAAAAATGTGAAAATTTTATTTTTACAGCTCAATACAGGGGTTTCCACTGTTTAGGAACATCAGGGGCTCTCCAAACGCAACATGGCGTCTGCTAATTATTCAGACAAATTTTACATTCAAAAAGTCTAATGGCGCTCCTTCCCTTCCGAACCCTTCCCTTCCGAACCAAACAGTGGTTTTCCCTCACATATGGGGTATGAGCGCGCTCAAGAGAAATTGCACAAAAAATTTTGGGGTCCATTTTTTTCTGTTACCCCTGTGAAAATAAAAAAAATTGGGTCTGAAGTAACATTTTTGTGAAAAAACTTAAATGTTAATTTTTTTCTTCCACATTCAAAAAATTCCTGTGAAGCACCTGAAGGGTTAATAAAGTTCTTGAATGTGGTTTTGAGCACCTTGAAGGGTGCAGTTTTTAGAATGGTGTCACTTTTGGGTATTTTCTGTCATAAAGACCTCTCCAAGTGACTTCAAATATGATGTAGTCCCTAAAAAAATGTTTTTGTAAATTTTGTTGGAAAAATGAGAAATCGCTGGTCAACTTTTAACCCTTATAGCTCCCTAACAAAAAAAAATGTTGGTTCCAAAATTGTGCTGATGTAAAGTAGACATGTGGGAAATGTTATTTATTAACTCTTTTGTGTGACATATCGCTCTGATTTCAGGGCTTAAAAATTCA